>NC_134129.1:20970000-21289166 GCF_040939455.1 Microcebus murinus | reverse complement strand
TCAAGGTCAGGAGTTTGAAGCCAGCCTGAGCAAGAGTGAACCCCCCCATCTCTACTAAAAATAGAAAGAAATTAATTGGCCAACTAAAAATATATAGAAAAAATCAGCCGGGCATGGTGGCTCGTGCCTGTAGTCCCAGCTACTCGGGAGGCTGAGGCAGGAGGATCGCTTGAGCCCAGGAGTTGGAGGTTGCTGTGAGCCAGGCTGATATCATGGCACTCTAGCCTGGGCGACAGAGTGAGACTCTGTCTCAAAACAAAACAAAACAAAACAAAACCCCACGGGAGCTGGGTGGGCGAGGATGGGGGTGGACAGAGGGCAGCGTGGTTTCCTCACCACACCCCGGAGTTTTCCTTGTCCTGGAGACAAGGCATTCAAAGTAGACCAAAGCCAGGAGAAGGAAACTGGGGGACCTTCACCCAGTTTATGCAAATCTGCAAGAACGCCTAGGGCCTTTACCGGGGTGCCCAAAATCTCTTCTTTGGGTAGGTGTTTTGTCCTCCTTTTTTTTTTCTCTCTCTCTCTTTCTCGCTTCTTCCTCTCTCCGCTGCTTTCTTCCCCTGGGCTGATCCTGCCTTGTCTGCAATGCCTGTCCACCGCCGGCCTGCCTGTCGTCAGCTTACAGAGACTGGCCTGGTTGGGCCCTGCCTCAGTGCCTAAGAGCAGGTGAGTTTCCCTCTAGCCAAGTTCGGGGCCAGGCACCTGGCCCCCGAATGCCCTTTTGTTCATGAATCCCTGCCCTTGTTTTTTTTTTGTCTCTCTCAGACCTTCTTAAGTTATATTTGCAGTCCAGGGCCGGAGCCTACAGGATCTGGAGATCGCTGGCATTTCAGGCCAGCACAATCAGTGGCATTTTTGTAGACGATGTGGTCTTGGAGAATTTACTGAGAGAGAGAGAGAAGGCCTTTGCAGACGGAATTTTCAAAGACTATTTAAAAAAGTCTTTTAGGAAGATACTTAGAAACTTGATGCGACCCCAAAGCTTTGAGGATTTCTGAATGCCCGGTCAAAAGTGCAAGTCATGTTTGGATGCTTAAGGTGAGAAGCCCCGATAAATCCAAACCAACTCAGATGTTCACCTTCAGGTCAGAGGAAGCAGACAGTGGCCTCCCTGCAAATGAAGGGAACTGAATTATTTATTGGTAGTGCCCAGCCAGACAGGTGCCAGGGTAAATGCCAGAAATCCACACCAGGCTTCTGCTGGAAGAAGGTGGCCCAAACAGTCCACCGAAGGGGCGGGATTCCGTCTTGGGGCTGAGGGGAGGACCCCTCCCCTCCAAAAGAGGATGGTTGCAGCTGTCAGAACCCCTGACCCCACTGTTCCTAACATCACCCCAATTCTGGAACTTTCCCATTTTCGTTTCTTTTTTTTTTTTCTTTTAAGACAGAGTCTCACTCTGTTGTCCGGGCTAGAGTGAGTGCCGTGGCGTCAGCCTAGCTCACAGCAACCTCAAACTCCTGGGGCTCAAGTGATCCTCCTGCCTCAGCCTCCCCCCTGAGTAGCTGGGACTACAGGCATGCGCCAACACGCCCAGCTCATTTTTTCTATATGTTTTTAGTTGGCCAGTTAATTTCTTTCTATTTATAGTAGAGACGGGGGTCTCGCTCTTGCTCAGGCTGGTTTCGAACTCCTGACCTTGAGCAATCCTCCCGCCTCGGCCTCCCAGAGTGCTAGGATGACAGGCGTGAGCCACCGCGCCCGGCCTTGTGGTCTTGTTTTGCAGGGTAGATGAGATCATGCAGGGAAAGCACGACCCGTACCCGGCGGGGCGCTGGCTAAAGGCCGGTGTAGACGTTATTTCTCCCACACGCCCACGTTGCGGTGCTGCTCTTGGGCACCTTCCGGACCCATCCACGTGGTCCTGATCTACTTGCTCACCCGGAGACCCTGGAGGGTCCCAGGGTGCCGGCGGGCTGCCAGGCTTAGGGAAGGCGGGTCTCCCCGCCCTGACGGCACCTGTGCACACGGAAGCCTCGCTTTCACTTCAAGTCCGCCCTGATGGCCTGAATTCAAGTCCTGCCTCGGCTGCCACCTAACCATCCACAGCTGCAGCCTCACAACAGATGGGAACACTTTCCATCAACCCCCCGGTGCTCTTTGGAGCGTGGGCAACACCTGCGCACAGACAGGAGCATCCTGCCTGGTGGCCTAAGCACTAACGTTTATATTCGGCTGAATCCGGAGCACCCCCGACCCACCTAGATTTCCAGAGCCGAGTGGGCTTCTTGCTGTATAGTACAATTTCCTTTGTTCCCCTTCATCATTTTTAAATTAAATAATAATTAAAAAAAAAAAAAAACCGGCCGGGCATGATGGCTCATGCCTGTCATCCTAGCACTCTGGGAGGCCAAGTCAGGAGGATCGTGCGAGGTCAGGAGTTCAAAATGAGCCTGAGCAAAAAGAGCGAGACCCTGTCTCTACTAAAATAGAAAGAAATTAATTGGTCAACTAATAATATATGGAAAAAAATTAGCCGGGCATGGTGGCGCATGCCTGTAGTCCCAGCTATTCGGGAGGCTGAGGCAGGAGGATCGCTTGAGCCCAGGAGTTTGAGGTTGCTGTGAGCGAGGCTGACGCCACAGCACTCACTCTAGCCTGGGCAACAAAGTGAGACTCAGACTCAAAAAAACAAAGACAAAACAAACAAACAAACAAAAAAAACCCAATAGCCGACCGAACAGAAACCAATGAAGGAAAGGTCAGACGCGTTCAATTGCTAGACTTGCTTTTTGTTTTTATTATCAACAATCGAATTAATGGTACACTCCTGGAAAACTATACGCACATGTAGAAATATTTCCCTTTTAAATAGAAGCATTCGTCATGACACATATAAATAAACCCGAAAATCTGAAACATAACTTAGGACGATTATGTTCACCAACGTAGTCCAACGAGGAGAGAAAATAAAAATAAAAAGCAACAACAACAACAACAACAAAAGAAATCGGGACAGACATGCAGCCGGATAAACAAAAATAGATAACCATTGTCTGAACCGTGGTCTCTCTAAACACAAAGGGTGGGTCGCGTGAGAACCTTGTCACGCCGGAAAGACACGCGTTAAGGGGACTACGAGAGGAGGAAAAACATCATACGGTCACGCGGAGGAGACGGTCTGTACTGATAGGAACACGATACGATTGAGCCACAGAACACAGTTTGTATAAAGACACCGAAAACGGTAAAGCCTCAACATTCAACTAATATCTATAGCTTGTGCCTTTTAAAACAAAAACAAAAACAACCAAACAAAAACAAACAAACAAAAAAAACAACCCAAATCCCAACAGAGATGTCTAAATTGCGCAGGGGGTGGGGGGGGAATGGGGTCATCATGGGTATGCAGCGGTCCACGCGCCAGGCAGGTGCTGGCCCACCCAGGTGGGCTCCTCCGACCAGATAGGCGACCTGGAGAGACAGTCGTTGCGCGCGCGGGCGGACTCGCGGGTCTCCCTGCTGCACCTGCCTCGGACCCCAACGGGGCCACGCGGTCCAAGGGGAGCTGGTGGAAGGAGAAAACTCCAGTGGGGGCGCGGGCGGGAGCGGGGAGAGGAGAAAGAGAGAAAAAAATAAGGAGGGGGGGAACATTGCCAAACAGGGCACGGTTTGCAAAGTCTGCGGATGAGAAGGCATCTCTTGGGTAGGGCAGCGTCGGGGCCCATGGGCTGCAAGGAGATTGGGGTGCGGAGCTGCGGCGGGCGGCGGTGCGGGGTCAGGGCGCGCGGGCGGCGGCGAGGTGGCACCGGCACGCGGGCGCGCGGAGGAAGAAGCCACCTCGGCCGCTGCCGGGGGAACAGTCTGAGCGAGTGGTCGTGGCTGCTGCTGCGGTGACCTGAACCCCAGGACAGGAGAGGAAGCGGGCCGGGGAGGGCAGGGCCGGAGAAGCGCCCCGACCCTCCCCACAAAGATGAGCCCGGAGACTTCGTGCTGTCAGGGGTGCGTGGGGGGCGCACGAGTTTAGGGGTTGGCAAGATCGAGCCCGCGGACGGCTGCCACCGCCCCTTTACTTCGTCTTGTCTTGTATTTTTTTTTTTTAAATCTTTCTGGGTCGTTGGAGTATTTTTTTAAATGGTTGTCACCTTCCGAATTTGTTTTGTTTTGTTTTGTCTGTTTTTCTCTTTTTCTAAGCAAGTCACTGAGTTGGTTGTGCGCCCCTTGTCGCCCCCCCCCGCAATGTCTCCCTGTCACCTGCCCGGGCGCAGACACCCGCGTTCCCGGAGACGGAGGGACGCGCACCCCGCGCAGACAGCGCCCTGAGAGCGCCCCGAGTCCAGGCCACCTGCTCGCACCTGCGTCTGGGCCCGGCCCCTCGCGCGCAACCCAGGGAAGGTGCGAAGCCCCTGGGGAAGTTGCTTTTGTTTTGTTTAGTTTGGGGGGGTCGGTGGAGGAAGGGGTGGGAGTGGGGTGGGAGTGGGGGCGACGCCGCTTTCTCTTTATTCCGACCGACCGCGGTGACCTGAGGCCTCGACGACGCAGCCGCTGCAGCAGCGGCGGTGACAGCAGCCTCGGGGCCCCCCCTGCTCGCCCCCGCCCCCGCCGCCGCCGGACCCCGATCAGAACATGCTGCTCTTCACCAAAGCGGCTTTGGCACCGTTGGGTCTCTGGAGCGAAGACAGGACGCTGGCGAAGGGGCCCCCGAGCGAATCCGGGATGGAGGTGATGGGGCCGGGCCCGGGAGCCCAGCCCTGTCCGGGGCCCCCGGCCGCAGCCAGGCCCCCCGCCGCCGCCGCCGCCGCCGCAGCCGCCGCAGCCGCCGCTGCCGCCGCCGCCGCCGCCGCGCCGCCCTTGCCGGGCTCGCCGCCCGGGCCCCCAGGCCCCGCCGCCCCCGGCGCTCCCGCCGGGCTGGGCCCGCCGCCGCCGCCGCCGCTCGCCCCGCAGCTGGGCGCGGGGTTGGGGTTGGGGCCCGGGCCCCCCGTGCTGTCCGGGTCGGTGCTCTTGGCCTCCTTGCTCTCGTCGTCCCGGGAGGAGTCCGACTTCTTGCCCGAGGAGCCGTTCTTGGCCGCGGCCGCCGCGGCCGCCGCTGCGCGCTCCTGCTTGCGGAACTTGGCGCGGCGGTTCTGGAACCACACCTGGCCCGAGGGGGGAGGAGAGGCGGTGAACCGCGGGGCAGAGAAGGGGATGGGAAAGAAGAGCTGGTCAGGGTGGCCTGCGCTCCGTTTCAACTTGTTTTAACGCGCCCCTTCCCCTCCCTTGCGGTGACCCCGCGCGCACCCTCGCCCGCGGGTCGCTGGCGCATCCCCGGAGAAGCTTCCTTAGGGCGAGCTGAGCAAGCCAGGGAGACGGCGGCTTGCAGAAGAGGTCAAAAGGCCACAGGCCCCAGAAAGACCCGAAATTTGGAAGCCCTTATGTGGGTGGCTTCTCGCTCAGTCTGCGCCTTGAGCCACCCCCAAGCTCTCCATCCACCTCCAGGCCTCCGTCTAAAGTTAAACTCTGGATGGTAGAAGCAGGGGGCCCTCTGGGTTCGCTGCCGGTCGCCCGTCCCCAGCCTTTGAAAGGCCTGGTGGAGCGCGCGCGGTGGTGCGCACGGCCCCTCCGACGGGGCTCACCCGGAGAGGCTCGCGGACCAGGTGGGAAAAGCCCACACCTGTGTTCCGTTAGAGACAGGTCAGAGTAAGCCGAGGTTCTCGACCTTCAAGGAGTGACAGCCTTCTTGCAAATCTTAACACAAATCGTAGTTCCAGCAAAATGCACCTGTGCGCCACGGTGCCAGGTTAAAAAGCGCGTGATTTAGGAGGCGTTTGGCAAAAAAAAAAAAAACGACACAAACAAAAACTTACAATACGGGGCCAGAGTGTGTGCTCTTCCTCCCACAGGGCACTTCCTGTCCCCGAAATGCCCCCCGCTCGTTCTCATCTGAAGACCACCCCCCACACGCCTCTGCTCCGGTGCGAGAAACATTTGGGAACGAATTGCCAAGTGCATTCGCTCCAACTCCGCCTCGCGCGCGCGCGCGCACTAAACAAACCGACCTCTCTGACCAGCCCTGGGTCCCTGCGGCCCCCGGGGCCCTTCTCTGGCGAGAACCCGGGACTCTGAGCTTCCGCCTCCCCCCTCTGCCCCTCACCCCCCGCCCCTTCCCCGGCCGGCCCGGTGCGGCTCCCGCGGCGGATCCCGGCGGGTTCGCAGGCCCGCGCGCACCTGCACTCGCGCCTCGGTGAGGTCGATCTTCAGCGCCAGCTCCTCCCGGGTGTAGATGTCCGGGTAGTGCGTCTCCGCGAAGACCCTCTCCAGCTCCTTGAGCTGCGCGCTCGTGAACGTGGTGCGGATGCGCCGCTGCTTGCGCTTCTCGTTGAGGCCGCCGTGGTCGGTGAAGAGCTTGTAAGGGACTAGACAGAGAGGACGACAGAGGACACGGGGAGTGAGCGAGGCCGGGCGCCGGCGGGAAGCGGGGACGCGGCGACTCCGCGGAGGAGGCCGGGTCTCCGCCAGGGGCGGCCGGGGAAAAGACAGCAGATCAGTCACATCACACAGGGGAAACTGAGGCTCGGACTTCGCGCTTTGAGGGGGAGAGAGAGCCTGCCCGGGCGGCACAAGCGCCTCTGGGCGCGTTGAAACAGCTCGCTGGAGACCCACTGCAGCCCTGGACGTGGGACAGTCCTTACAGTAGGAAAATTAAAAAAAAATCGAGAGAGGATAAAAGCCCGAAAACATCAGTGGGAATATCACGGAACCAGGGGAGACGTTAGCAAACACTCCCACCGTTGCAACTTTTCAATCCTCAGAGGTTGACCTGGCCCCAAAGTTGGGGAGGGGTAAAAAGTGCTGCAAAAAAAAAAAAAAAAAAGAAAGAAAAGAAAAGAAAAGAAAAGAAAAGAAAAGAAAGAATAATAAATTAAAGAAACGATCAGCCTAAAAATGACCAGCCGAGGAAGAGGTGTGAGCCTGTTGTCGGTCCTTAAAAAAGAGAGAGAGAGAGAGAGAGAGACAGTGTCAGTAATGAGCTTTACTCTTTGTTATTTAATTATTTTCTAAGCTTTACGTCTCATCGCAAAGTAAATAAATTATGCCTATCATTTTGGCAGCTTAAGATAATTTTGTTGGCGGTTTCGGGTGTGACTAGGATAGTGTAACCCTGTAAGTGAATTAACCCCCTCCCCGCAATCGCTTCTAACGTGATAAATTCTTTCATTTGTGTAAGCAAATTTCGTTTGGTAAATACTAAACACATTTCCATTTTCAAATGCAATCAAGGCTTCCTATATACACGGAGCTCGGAAAGGCGGCTTCCCCGGGGCTGGCCGGGCATCGGCGGTGGAGAGAGCGAGCAAGAGAGAGAGAGAGAGAGAGAGAGAGAGAGAGAGAGAGCGCCCCGGGTCCTTACCTGCGGCATACGGGCTGCTCTGGTGGTCCCTGAGGGTCCCGAGGCTGCAGGATCCCGGCGTGAGGGACGGGCACCCGGACGTGGCCCCGAAAGTGGTCCTGATGGGGTTATACTGGAAACCACTGGCCTGGCTGCAGGAACTGAAGTCAGCGTAGGCTGAAGCCAGGCTCGAGGTGTCCATCCCGGCCATGCAAGACTCGTACGCAGAGGAATTGAGGTAAGAATATTCCATTTTATACATTGAAAAGGTTCTGGATGGCTAGGCCCAGTGGCAAAAAAAAAAAAAACCAAACAAACAAACAAACAACAACAACAACAAAAACCAACAACGAAATAAAAGACGGGTATGGAGACGGTGGCTGGAAGAGGGGGGGAGAGATGGTGTGCACAGCTCAACGGCTGCCTCCAAACTGGCCTCCTTGGTACCCGCCGAGCCTAGTTTTATGAAAAAGCCTCCTATGAGATGCCTTGTCTGAGGTCTCTAGAGCATATAGTCCTCATAATAAACTTGGCTCTTTCCACTTGGACAATAGCAAAGCGGTTGGTCTTATTGCTGGCGCTTTTTACATGACAATAACTCATCCGTCTATTGGGCTGGCGCTGGGGAACTAAGCTGTCCAGCCTCCCTATCATTGATTCCTGCATCTCTAATTAGAATTTAATACCGCGCCATTACGCACTGCGCCCCTGCTCCTCTCCCTTCTAACCGGCTCCCTGCCCTTTAATTCAATCACGCTCCTTGGAAATAATGAAAGTTGGGTGACGATTCTCCCTGATCCAATTTCCCCGAGCTTTTAAGCCTTTTTAACCGATCATATACCTTAGGCATAAATGGAGATAGTGTGTGTGTGTGCTCGGGCGTGAGTTTTTCCCCCCCCTTCTCCTATGGTCCTCTCTCTCTCTCTCTCCCCCCAACCCAACCCCCCCACCACCTCAGTTAGGGAGAAGAAACCTTGATGTCATAGAAAACCTGTTTTGTAAGAGCGTTACACGCTCAATTTAACAACAAGCCTACCCCCCGAAGTGCGTGAAATGTTATAAAGGGCTGGGGACATTGGCAAGAGCCAGGCACCCTGTAACAGGGAGTAAGTGGGCCGAGGGGGTTGATGTGGAACGGTATATAAGCGGATTTCTTTAAAATACACCTGGTAGAGGGGGCAAAAAAAAATACAGAGAGAGAGAGAGAGAGAGCGCGCGTGCATCTTATAAATTGCATTTCTCTCCTGGCGGCTTAATGTGCTTTCTAGGGTATGCAGGGTGTAAAATACAGCCGCTTGAAAGAATAAAAATAAAATAAAAGCCAAGTAAAGCTCTTGAATGTGAAACACCTGGATTCTCCACCGACCGGATTTTTCTTTTTCTTTTTTTGCCCTCAGTTCTGTGTCTGCCCGTGTCAGCTCTGGGTCCCCGTTGGTTTGGTTTGGAGGTTGCCTGCCTGGGGTTGCTGGTTTTAATCCCGAAATCAGTGGCAAGCGGGCATGAAATGTGCCCAAACGTGTCTCCTCTTCCTTCTCCTCCCTCCTGTGCGCTCGGTCTCTTGGTCGCCTCCACTTTTCTTTTTTTTTTTTTTTCCAGGTGCCTGCAATGCCCCGCACCAGACCCGGGGGCTTGGAAAAGGGGGATCGTTGTTTGTTTGCCCTTTGGGTTTTCGGGACTGCAGCAGGGAGCCGGCCAAGCGAGCGCTTTGCCATGTAAAGAGATGCCCAGGCTGGGGCTCTCCGGGTCAGGCACCTTGCCCGTCCGGTTCCTCGGGCTCTGGGCGCAGCAGACAAAGAGGCCCGGTGGGTGGGTGATGTGTGGACCTAAGTGGCCCCGTGATTTAAGCCGAGGGTAATTTTCATTTGGTTCCGTTAGGGCTCTAGCAGCAGCATAAGGGAAACTACTTCATTAAATCCTTCCTCTCTCGGTGGACAAGAGGGGGAATGCTCAGTCGGATCGCCGGGCGCTGTAAACAAACCCTGGATATTTTATATGAATTAAATGTGCAGATAATTAGTTTTATTGCATTCATTACCCCCTTTTATGTGCTCCGTAACAAGTCAGTAATTAAAGTAACAAACTCATAAAGTCTTTATAGGGGCATTTAGGCGTTCAGTGTTTGCCAAACTAAGTGGTTTAATTCGATGCTAGTGCCGGGGAAGTGGATGGGCGCAGCGCTCTCTGCCGTGTTTTATTGCGCACGAAACTGCCACGGACGTGGTAATGGATTAAACAGGGACCGCGGCCACCCCCAGCCTGGCGCCCCTCTGCAGGGTGAGTTCCAGGCTGTTTTCAGGGGGACTTGCGGGTCCTCCACGTGGGGGAAGCGCTGGACCTCCCTAGGACCTCGGTGATGGTTTTATGGGGAGGGGTGATAGTTTTACTGCCGTTGTATGTTGTGCAATGCGTATTTGATAAAGAAGAGCCCTTGGTCACCGGCGGCGCGCTGTTTTGTGCGCGCGGAGGTGAAATGGAAATAAATGGATACAAGGTTTTACTGCGGCGGCGCGCGGGGGGGAACAAATTGCAGTGCTCTAAATGGGTTTTCTTTATGGTCGTCAGACAAGAAGAGAAAGGGGACGCGAACATCTGTCTTCCGTCCCCTAAACCTAAAGGCCAGCAAAGACGGATGCGAATCTAAGTGCTGTTACAGCCAGGATCTCTGTCTTTATTTATCCCGCTCTCATGAATATGAATCCGCGTTTGGACCGGGAGGTGGCCAGACCCTTTTGGACTCCACACATGGAATGCGCCCCCCCACACACACACACACACTCCTTCTCCCTCTTCCACTTGAGGGAGGTGGGGGGATAGGTCGCCAAGCACAACGCTGAGATTGTCCAAGTTCCCTCGTTCCCTCGGAGGGAGGGCGGGGAGGAGGGGACGATTCCTGGTTCTTCGGCCCCGAGCAAGGGACTCCGCGCCCAGGCCCGCATTCTGGGGGGCTATGGATGCCCGGGGCGCCGGCCACTGCTGGGGTGAGGGTTAAGCTGCGCGTTTCTCCGCAGAAGAGAGTGGCCCTGGGGTGGCTGGGAGGAGCTGCTTTTCAGCTCCAAGGCCTGCGCTTGGCAATAAGCAGGTTCACACCGGGGCCTGGCACCTGCGCCTGTCCGCCCGGGCGCGGCCGGCTTGGTCTCCGCGCGCGCTGCGCACCGCGCGCTCCGCCGGCCCGCCTGAGCCCTACGCCCCAGCCGAGCGCAGGGGGTTTCACTTCCCGTCCTCCTACTTTGCAGACAGTCTCTCCAGCCCCCCCCCATGGCCTTAGGGGCGAAAAGGGGAGACGATGGCCTGGGAATGTGCAGGGGAGTTCGGAGTAGAGGGGTTCGTGTTGGCAGTGTTTGGGGACGGCTCTTGGGTGGAGAGGCGGTCGGACCTCGGGGATCTAGATGGTGCCTGGAGGCAGTCCTTGGGGCAAAGGGAGCTTTGGGTTCCGGGGTTCAAGGTGCAGCTCAGGGGAGCTGGGTGTTGGGGAGACGGCTGAGGGCAAGAACCCCGCCAAGGGGCCGGGAGCGAGGGAAATAAATGCCAGGACACGGAGGGTGCCCGGGAGGGTGGACGAGGGACCCGCCCAGCCCCAGCCCAGGCCGGTGCGAGTCGCCTGCCCGGGGTCCCGGGCCCGGGGTCCGCCCAGCCTGGCCCGGGTGCTGTGCGCCTTCGCGCCTTTATAGCAGGAGACCTTTCAGCGCGGCGCAAGACCCGCATGGTCGGATGAGCTAATGCGCTTGACTTCATTTTCCCCTTTGTGGGCCTTGTAGGTTTATTTTTTGTTCGGTGTCAGCGTCCCTCCCCCCACCACCCCTGCCCCCGCCGCCGTCCCCCCGGCCCGCCTCTGGGGACCCCGGGGTCCTGCTTCAGCTCCGAGATGAAAGGCGCGCGGGGGCCGGGCCAGGCCAGGGCGGGACGGAGCCCCAGCGCCCTGTTTTGTTCCAGTTGTGCTTTCCACACGCGAGCTCTCCCCTAAAAGTTGTACCAAATGGTTAATTTGATTATTCCGACTATAGACCAACTGCTTCAGCAGCCTGTACCACCACGCGTCTGGGAGGAAAAAAGAAACCATCTATAAGGAATAATCTAATAAAAGTGAAGTGTAGAAAAACCCCTCCTGATTTTCGACCGGCACAAATAGAATTAGGGCTTCAGCATCCTTTTCCCAAACGGACCTTTTGTCCAGATCGTAACTTCAGCCAACCGGCCATGTGCTCAGGGCCTGCTATTTATTTTAATAGAGGCGGGTGGGTACCGAGATGGATTGATAGATAAATGGCCACATGGATAGATGGATGGGTTTGATCCATCTTCCTCTGACTTCCCTTTCTTAATATGTGTACACGGTTGATTTTTTTTTTCCCCTCTGCCGATTTTCTGATTCAAGAATGGAAAGGCAATGCTATGTGATAAAAGGGGGTGAAAAAAAGGCCATTTAAAACACAAAAAAAAGGGAACTGATTACCAGCATATATACCATGAGAAGAAAAAAAAAATGTTTACACGCTACCCGGTAGCAAGTGAAAAAGGTTGAAAGTTTAAAAGAAACTTTTCTTTCCTTTTCTTTGCCATTCATAGGAGGGTTTCTTTTTCTCCTTCTTCTTCTTTTTTTTTTTTCCTTGAAAGTCAGAAAGAATGTTAGAAGACAGGGAAACAAAACAGCAAACAAAATGCCATTGTATTGTAGTAGCAATTCATGGGAAAACGCTTGTCAGCCTCCCAAACGAACGAACGCCTCACTCCTCGGAGGCTGTTTTTACCTCGGGCAAAGCACAATAACATGGGAATGAATAAAATATTAAATACCAGTGAGAGTTTCAGAGGAATTTTCTTTTTGATTGCTTTATTGGACGCTGCATCCAAAATGATCCCAGCCGCAGCCGGCCCAGTGCCTGGGGAAGCCTCAGCCCAGAAACACCCGTGTGTGTGTGTGTGTGTGTGTGTGCGTGGGTTCTCCCAACCAGAGAATGAAAAGGCAAGATTTGTCCTTGGGGTTTCTCCAAAAGGGTTTCTGGAGGCAGCTGACCTCTCCCACTCACCTGCAACCGAGAAAATAACCTAGGAAGTATTTATCGGGGCACCCTTTCCCCAGAACATTAAGCGAACCAGCCACTGCAGCCCCGGGGCCTAATGATTGCTGCATGCCACTGGCATT
The DNA here is from genome assembly GCF_040939455.1 of Microcebus murinus. Taxonomy (NCBI): domain Eukaryota; kingdom Metazoa; phylum Chordata; class Mammalia; order Primates; family Cheirogaleidae; genus Microcebus; species Microcebus murinus. The sequence continues at coordinate 21,276,722 of NC_134129.1, read as the reverse complement.
TCATTTCTACCTCGTTTTCCGTTTGCCTAGCAACCATGATACACATGTTTCATAATGGGAACTCGGGGAGGTTCTGGTAACCAACCCCCTGGCACTGTGAGACTAGCAATCATTAACCGATTGACAATGGCGTATGCAGAAGCATTTTAACACAGTGCTTGGCAGCCACCGAGAAAGGACCCAGGGAGGGTCCCGCCACCAGGATTGGGATGGTGGTGATGGGTGCTGTTGGCAGGGTCTCCCTGAATTCCACCTTAAACACCTGACTCTGGAAGTTAGAATTTATATATATATATATATATATATATATATATATATATATATATATATATAGCGCCTACGGAAGAGGGCGGACACATCCAAGAGCAGGCGCTAGGATATCAATCAGATGGGAGAAAAGCAAGCCGCCAACTAGGCAGAAAACTTCAACTCTTTAGGAGTTTACTGGAAGGCATATATGCATTAGATGGGTTAAGTATATGGTTTGTTTTTTTTTTGTCTTCCATTATAGGAAGTATTTATTCGTGATTAATGTAATGGTTTACTCCTGTGTGCAAATAGTATTTGCCCAGGTTGCTGTCCCTTTCAAAGGCATTTGTCCTGGGTTGGGTTTGGTCCTTCACGGCTCACCCGTACATGGTGTTTTCTGCACCTGGATTAAAGCCAGAGGTGCCCAGGTGTCTGTGCTGTGCTCTCTATAGGTGAGGTGTACAGACCCCAGGGTCCATCCTCTTAAGGACTTCCTCCGTGGAAAAGCCCCTCTGGCTGCACCCTTCCCCTCCCCCTCCTTTCCACCACCCCCCCCAATGCTATAATTAGCAGAAGGGGCTGCCTGTTACCTTTTTTCTGGAGTTTGGCTAATAGCAGTAACATCTGCCCGGCTGGTGGGTGGGGTGGGGTGGGGGAGACAGGGTGCATTTGATGTAGAAGTGACATCTGCTTGTAACAAAGAAAGGAGAAAGAAAATTAAATTAGGCAGGGAGCCCTCTCTGTCTAAACCAAAAAAAAAAAAAAAAAAAAAAAAAAAACCATTTGAAGAAGGAGGAAAAAAATAGTAATCATGAGCCCTGAGCAAGCCTGCAAGGTGCAGAAGATCACTTGTGGGAAGGACCTTAGTTTTTCTGGGCCAGCCGCTGCCAGAGTAACTGGAGTAGCAACACCCTAAGGTAGCAACGTTCTGAGACCTTGAAGGTGTCTTTTTTTGGTGCAAAGAAAATGGTCAGGCAAGATTTCCCTTCTCGGCAGGGCGCAGTAGCTCACGCCTGTCATCCTAGCACTCTGGGAGGCCGAGGTGGGAGGATCCCTCGAGGTCAGCAGTTCGAAACCAGCCTGAGCAAGAGTGAGACCCCGTCTCTACTATAAATAGAAAGAAATTAATTGGCCAACTAACATATACATAGAAAAAAAATTAACCGGGCATGGTGGCGCATGCCTGTAGTCCCAGCTACTGGGGAGGCTGAGGCAGGAGGATCACTTGAGCCCAGGAGTTGGAGGTTGCTGTGAGCGAGGCTGATGCCACGGCACTCACTCTAGCCCGGGCGACAGAGTGAGACTCTGTCTCAAAAAAAAAAAAAAAAAATTTCCCTTCTCAGCCAAGCAATGCCCTGGGATCAAGGGAAGGGAAGGGATTCCAGAGACGTTAGGGAAGTCTCGGGGCAGGCAGAATCTTTGCGGCCGGCACGGCGCTGGGATTTCAGGGGGCCCAAGAAGATAGCACACAGCAAAAACCCGCTCCCCCCGTGTTCTGGCAAGATCTTCACTCCTGTAACTTGGCTGTAGTGATCCTCATTAACTCACAACCGTCTCTATGGTACCAACCATTCATTCACTCATTCGCCCATCCACTGTATGGCTATTAACCACCTGGGTCCGGCACTCACCTGCCGCGACCCCTCCTCCACAGCCGGCACTCACGGTCCGCACGGTGGTCTGTGCTGTGCGTGGACGGCGCGTCCGTCTCGCTCTCGTGTGACGAGGAAAGCTTGGAAGCACCGAAAGCTTGTTTGACTTTGCAGGCGGCTTTCCTTGTCATGTCAATATCAGAATAGGTAACATGGACATATGTGTTTTCATGACGTTATGTTTAAATGTTCACAGTTTTATTTTGACACATGAAAAATTAGAAAAGGCAGGTTTTGTTGTTAATGTTACAGTCCATGCCGGGCTGTGCGCGTCCATCTGTGGCTGTCAGCTACAGTCCACGCCAGGCTGTGCGCGTCCATCTGTGGCTGTCGACTACAGTCCATGCCGGGCTGTGCGCGTCCATCTGTGGCTGTCGGCTACAGTCCACGCCGGGCTGTGCGCGTCCATCTGTGGCTGTCGACTACAGTCCATGCCGGGCTGTGCGCGTCCATCTGTGGCTGTCGGCTACAGTCCATGCCGGGCTGTGCGCGTCCATCTGTGGCTGTCGACTACAGTCCATGCCGGGCTGTGCGCGTCCATCTGTGGCTGTCGGCTACAGTCCACGCCGGGCTGTGCGCGTCCATCTGTGGCTGTCGACTACAGTCCATGCCGGGCTGTGCGCGTCCATCTGTGGCTGTCGGCTACAGTCCATGCCGGGCTGTGCGCGTCCATCTGTGGCTGTCAGCTACAGTCCACGCCAGGCTGTGCGCGTCCATCTGTGGCTGTCGACTACAGTCCACGCCAGGCTGTGCGCGTCCATCTGTGGCTGTCGACTACAGTCCACGCCGGGCTGTGCGCGTCCATCTGTGGCTGTCGGCTACAGTCCACGCCGGGCTGTGCGCGTCCATCTGTGGCTGTCGACTACAGTCCACGCCGGGCTGTGCGCGTCCATCTGTGGCTGTCGGCTACAGTCCACGCCGGGCTGTGCGCGTCCATCTGTGGCTGTCGGCTACAGTCCACGCCGGGCTGTGCGCGTCCATCTGTGGCTGTCGACTACAGTCCACGCTGGGCCGTGCATGTCCATCTGTGGCTGTCGACTACAGTCCACGCTGGGCCGTGCATGTCCATCTGTGGCTGTCGACTACAGTCCACACAGGGCTGTGCGCGTCCATCTGTGGCTGTCGACTACAGTCCACGCTGGGCCGTGCATGTCCATCTGTGGCTGTCGACTACAGTCCACGCTGGGCCGTGCATGTCCATCTGTGGCTGTCGACTACAGTCCACGCTGGGCCGTGCGCGTCCATCTGTGGCTGTCGGCTACAGTCCACGCTGGGCCGTGCGCCTCCATCTGTGGCTGTCGACTACAGTCGCCCTCGCACTGCAGTGGTTACTAGACGCCTACTGTGTGCTAGGCAGCTGCGTCTTACAGTAGACACGGTGCAGACACTGTCTGGAAAGCCGAGTTTGGAGGTGGAGCTGACCCGAGGACGCAGGTGTCTGAGCGGGAGGGACCCACCGGGCCCAGCTCCCAGGGGCTGGAAACCCCCACCCCCCGCCCAGCCGCTGCACCTGTCGCCGCCCCCCCCAAGACACACCTTGGCTGCCGCAGGGATCAGGATGAGAATCTTGGGGTGTCCTTTTGAATCCTGACATCCAGTTCATTGACTTCGGGGGCTGTCCGGGAAACTTCTATACACATATCCTTTTCTGTGTGTATCCTTATATATGTCCTTATCTATATATATATATCCTCATATATATCCTTATCTCTATATATCCTCATATCCTTATCTCTATATATCCTCATATATGTCCTTATCTATATATATCCTCATATATGTCCTTATCTATATATATCCTCATATATGTCCTTATCTATATATATCCTCATATATATCCTTATCTATATATATCCTCATATATGTCCTTATCTATATATCCTCATATATGTCCTTATCTCTATATATCCTCATATATATCCTTATCTCTATATATCCTCATATATATCCTTATCTATATATATCCTCATATATGTCCTTATCTATATATCCTCATATATGTCCTTATCTATATATCCTCATATATGTCCTTATCTATATATATCCTCATATATGTCCTTATCTATATATCCTCATATATGTCCTTATCTCTATATATCCTCATATATGTCCTTATCTATATATATCCTCATATATGTCCTTATCTATATATATCCTCATATATGTCCTTATCTATATATATCCTCATATATGTCCTTATCTATATATCCTCATATATGTCCTTATCTATATATATCCTCATATATGTCCTTATCTATATATCCTCATATATGTCCTTATCTATATATCCTCATATATGTCCTTATCTATATATATCCTCATATATATCCTTATCTATATATATCCTCATATATGTCCTTATCTATATATATCCTCATATATATCCTTATCTATATATATCCTCATATATGTCCTTATCTATATATATCCTCATATATGTCCTTATCTATATATATCCTCATATATGTCCTTATCTATATATCCTCATATATGTCCTTATCTATATATATCCTCATATATATCCTTATCTATATATCCTCATATATGTCCTTATCTATATATCCTCATATATGTCCTTATCTATATATCCTCATATATGTCCTTATCTATATATATCCTCATATATGTCCTTATCTATATATATCCTCATATATGTCCTTATCTATATATATCCTCATATATGTCCTTATCTATATATCCTCATATATGTCCTTATCTATATATATCCTCATATATACCCTTATCTATATATATCCTCATATATGTCCTTATCTATATATCCTTATATATATCCTTATCTATATATCCTCATATATGTCCTTATCTATATATATCCTCATATATGTCCTTATCTATATATCCTCATATATATCCTTATCTATATATATCCTCATATATGTCCTTATCTATATATATCCTCATATATGTCCTTATCTATATATCCTCATATATGTCCTTATCTATATATCCTCATATATATCCTTATCTATATATATCCTCATATATGTCCTTATCTATATATATCCTCATATATGTCCTTATCTATATATATCCTCATATATGTCCTTATCTATATATCCTCATATATGTCCTTATCTATATATCCTCATATATATCCTTATCTATATATATCCTCATATATGTCCTTATCTATATATATCCTCATATATGTCCTTATCTATATATATCCTCATATATGTCCTTATCTATATATCCTCATATATGTCCTTATCTATATATATCCTCATATATATCCTTATCTATATATCCTCATATATATCCTTATCTATATATATCCTCATATATGTCCTTATCTATATATATCCTCATATATATCCTTATCTATATATATCCTCATATATATCCTTATCTATATATATCCTCATATATGTCCTTATCTATATATATCCTCATATATGTCCTTATCTATATATATCCTCATATATATCCTTATCTATATATATCCTCATATATGTCCTTATCTATATATATCCTCATATATATCCTTATCTATATATCCTCATATATATCCTTATCTATATATATCCTCATATATACCCTTATCTATATATATCCTCATATATGTCCTTATCTATATATATCCTCATATATGTCCTTATCTATATATCCTCATATATATCCTTATCTATATATATCCTCATATATGTCCTTATCTATATATATCCTCATATATGTCCTTATCTATATATATCCTCATATATGTCCTTATCTATATATATCCTCATATATGTCCTTATCTATATATCCTCATATATGTCCTTATCTATATATATCCTCATATATGTCCTTATCTATATATATCCTCATATATATCCTTATCTATATATCCTCATATATATCCTTATCTATATATATCCTCATATATGTCCTTATCTATATATATCCTCATATATGTCCTTATCTATATATATCCTCATATATGTCCTTATCTATATATATCCTCATATATATCCTTATCTATATATATCCTCATATATGTCCTTATCTATATATATCCTCATATATGTCCTTATCTATATATATCCTCATATATGTCCTTATCTATATATATCCTCATATATGTCCTTATCTATATATATCCTCATATATACCCTTATCTATATATATCCTCATATATGTCCTTATCTATATATATCCTCATATATGTCCTTATCTATATATCCTCATATATGTCCTTATCTATATATATCCTCATATATGTCCTTATCTATATATCCTCATATATGTCCTTATCTATATATCCTTATATATATCCTTATCTATATATATCCTCATATATGTCCTTATCTATATATATCCTCATATATATCCTTATCTATATATCCTCATATATATCCTTATCTATATATATCCTCATATATGTCCTTATCTATATATATCCTCATATATGTCCTTATCTATATATATCCTCATATATGTCCTTATCTATATATATCCTCATATATGTCCTTATCTATATATCCTCATATATATCCTTATCTATATATCCTCATATATGTCCTTATCTATATATATCCTCATATATGTCCTTATCTATATATATCCTCATATATGTCCTTATCTATATATATCCTCATATATGTCCTTATCTATATATATCCTCATATATGTCCTTATCTATATATATCCTCATATATGTCCTTATCTATATATCCTCATATATGTCCTTATCTATATATCCTCATATATGTCCTTATCTATATATATCCTCATATATGTCCTTATCTATATATCCTCATATATGTCCTTATCTATATATATCCTCATATATGTCCTTATCTATATATATCCTCATATATGTCCTTATCTATATATATCCTCATATATGTCCTTATCTATATATCCTCATATATGTCCTTATCTATATATATCCTCATATATGTCCTTATCTATATATATCCTCATATATGTCCTTATCTATATATATCCTCATATATGTCCTTATCTATATATCCTCATATATACCCTTATCTATATATATCCTCATATATGTCCTTATCTATATATATCCTCATATATGTCCTTATCTATATATATCCTCATATATATCCTTATCTATATATATCCTCATATATGTCCTTATCTATATATATCCTCATATATATCCTTATCTATATATATCCTCATATATACCCTTATCTATATATATCCTCATATATGTCCTTATCTATATATATCCTCATATATGTCCTTATCTATATATATCCTCATATATATCCTTATCTATATATATCCTCATATATGTCCTTATCTATATATATCCTCATATATATCCTTATCTATATATATCCTCATATATGTCCTTATCTATATATATCCTCATATATATCCTTATCTATATATCCTCATATATGTCCTTATCTATATATATCCTCATATATGTCCTTATCTATATATATCCTCATATATATCCTTATCTATATATATCCTCATATATGTCCTTATCTATATATATCCTCATATATGTCCTTATCTATATATATCCTCATATATGTCCTTATCTATATATCCTCATATATGTCCTTATCTATATATATCCTCATATATGTCCTTATCTATATATATCCTCATATATACCCTTATCTATATATATCCTCATATATGTCCTTATCTATATATCCTCATATATGTCCTTATCTATATATCCTCATATATGTCCTTATCTATATATATCCTCATATATGTCCTTATCTATATATCCTCATATATGTCCTTATCTATATATCCTTATATATATCCTTATCTATATATCCTCATATATGTCCTTATCTATATATATCCTCATATATGTCCTTATCTATATATATCCTCATATATATCCTTATCTATATATATCCTCATATATGTCCTTATCTATATATATCCTCATATATGTCCTTATCTATATATATCCTCATATATGTCCTTATCTATATATATCCTCATATATGTCCTTATCTATATATCCTCATATATGTCCTTATCTATATATATCCTCATATATGTCCTTATCTATATATATCCTCATATATATCCTTATCTATATATATCCTCATATATGTCCTTATCTATATATATCCTCATATATGTCCTTATCTATATATATCCTCATATATGTCCTTATCTATATATCCTCATATATGTCCTTATCTATATATCCTTATATATATCCTTATCTATATATCCTCATATATGTCCTTATCTATATATATCCTCATATATGTCCTTATCTATATATATCCTTATATATATCCTTATCTCTCTATATATCCTTATCTATAAATATACCCATATCTATATATATATATCCTTATCTATATCCTTATCTAGCTATATATCCTCATATATATCCTTATCTATATATATCCATATATATATCCTTATCTATATCCTTATCTATTGATATATCCTCATATATATCCTTATCTATATATCCTTATCTATATATATCCTTATCTATATCCTTATCTATATATATCCTCAAATATATCCTTATCTATATATATCCTTATATATATTCTTAGCTATCTATATATCCTCATATATGTCCTTATCTATGCATATATCTTTATATAAACATATATCCTTGTATAAAACATACATATATCCTTATATATATCCTTATCTCTATATATCCATATATATCCTTATCTAGACATATATCCTTATATATAATATATCCTTATATAAAAAGGAACATAAGGGCAGAGTGTACAGTGAGTGGGGAATTAGAATTTAGAGATTAGAAAATAGTGAACTTGGAGAGCAAGAAAGCAGAGAGTGGCACCCACTGTCCCTCCATCCTTTTTTTTCTTTTTTTTTTTTTTTTTATGAGACAGAGTCTCACTCTGTCGCCTGGGCTAGAGTGAGTGACATGGCGTCAGCCTCGCTCACAGCGACCTCAAACTCCTGGGCTGAGGCAATCCTCCTGCCTCAGCCTCCCGAGTAGCTGGGACTACAGGCATGCGCCACCATGCCCGGCTAATTTTTTCTGTATATTTTTCATTGTCCAGCTAATTTCTTTCTATTTATAGTAGAGACAGGGGTCTCACTCTTGCTCCGGCTGGTCCCAAACTCCTGACGTTGAGCGATCCTCCCGCCTCGGCCTCCCAGAGTGCTAGGATGCCAGGCGTGAGCCACCGCGCCGGCCCTCCCATCCTTTCTCTACGCCTGCAGGGTTTTCTGGGCTTATTTTCAAATGGAGATGCCAGGAGCCCGGAATCACAGGGGAAGGAAGCGCTTATGGTGAAAGAACGGGTATTCTAGGAGCGGGGACCGCTATTTCAGGTGGTGCCTCTCCCTGTCACGCTGCAAATTACCCATTTCTTCACCCACGAGGAAGCTTGCCTTGGTCCTGGGCTTCAAGGGTCTAAGCTGCCTCCATCATAAACAGAATCAGTTCCAATGACAGGGCCTCTGTCAGCCCAGGAGCCGACCCAGAGGTGGACGGGGAATGCTGGAGTCAGTCACTGCCTCAAACCACCCAGCCTTGACACACACACACACATATATATATATGAAAATGCGCACTCTGGGAGGCCGAGGCAGGCGGATTGCTCAAGGTCAGGAGTTCGAAACCAGCCTGAGCAAGAGCCAGACCCCGTCTCTACTATAAATAGAAAGAAATTAATTGGCCAACTAAAAATATATATAGAAAAAAATGAGCCGGGCGTGGTGGCGCATGCCTGTAGTCCCAGCTACTCGGGAGGAGGCTGAGGCAGGAGGATCGCTTGAGCCCAGGAGTTGGAGGTTGCTGTGAGCTAGGCTGATGCCACGGCACTCACTCTAGCCCGGGCGACAGAGTGAGACTCTGTCTCAAAAAAAAAAAGAAAAGAAAAAAGAAAAAAAGAAAATGCATGAGCATTTGAAAACTCCCCCAAATATTTTCCTGTCTGCATTTTCGGAAGATTCTGTTGTGTTGTTGCTTGTCTGTGTCGTTTTGGTTTTTTTTTAGGAGGTTGGCGTGGGGTTTGCCGGTAAGTTTCTGCAGCATCATGCATTTTAATGCGGATTTCAGCTGATTCAGAATTTAGAAGCAAATGCAATCGAGTTCTCCGGGACGGGCACCACGTGTCCCAGACCTCAGGAGCCAGAAGACAGTAAAATGGTTACAGTGATACATGTTTTGTAGTAGTTCCCTTGTTACAGATAATGGAGAATATTAATTTTCTTTTAGAACGCACATTTGCTTTTCTCCTCTTCTCTCCCCCTCTCTCTCCCTTTCTCTCTCTCTCCCTGTCTCTCTCTCTCCCTGTCTCTCTCTCTCCCTGTCTCTCTCTCCCTCTCTCTCTCCCTGTCTCTCTCTCTCCCTGTCTCTCTCTCTCCCTGTCTCTCTCCCTGTCTCTCTCTCTCTCCCTCTCTCTCTCCCTGTCTCTCTCTCCCTCTCTCTCTCCCTGTCTCTCTCTCCCTCTCTCTCTCCCTGTCTCTTTCTCTCTCTCCCTGTGTCTCTCTCTCTCTCCCTGTGTCTCTCTCTCTCTCCCTGTCTCTCTCTCTCCCTGTCTCTTTCTCTCTCTCCCTGTCTCTCTCTCTCCCTGTCTCTTTCTCTCTCTCCCTGTCTCTCTCTCTCTCCCTGTCTCTCTCTCTCTCTCCCTGTCTCTTTCTCTCTCTCTCTCCCTCCCTCTCTCTCTCTCTCCCTGTCTCTCTCTCTCCCTGTCTCTCTCTCCCTGTCTCTTTCTCTCTCTCCCTGTCTCTCTCTCTCTCCCTGTCTCTCTCTCTCTCTCCCTGTCTCTTTCTCTCTCTCTCTCCCTCCCTCTCTCTCTCTCTCCCTGTCTCTCTCTCTCTCCCTCCCTCTCTCTCCCTGTCTCTTTCTCTCTCTCTCTCCCTCCCTCTCTCTCTCTCTCCCTGTCTCTCTCTCCCTCCCTCCCTCTCTCTCTCTCTCTCTCTCTCTCTCTCTCTCTCTCTCTCTCGTCTCTCTCTCTCCCTCCCTCTCCCTCCCTCTCTCTCCCTGTCTCTTTCTCTCTCTCTCTCCCTCCCTCTCTCTCCCTGTCTCTTTCTCTCCCTGTCTCTCTCTCCCTGTCTCTCTCTCTCCCTGTCTCTCTCTCTCCCTGTCTTTCTCTCTCCCTCTCTCTCTCTCCCTGTCTCTTTCTCTCTCCCTCTCTCTCTCTCTCCCTGTCTCTCTCTCTCTCCCTCCCTCTCTCTCCCTGTCTCTTTCTCTCTCCCTCTCTCTCTCTCCCTGTCTCTTTCTCTCTCCCTCTCTCTCTCTCCCTGTCTCTCTCTCTCCCTGTCTCTTTCTCTCTCCCTCTCTCTCTCTCCCTGTCTCTTTCTCTCTCTCCCTGTCTCTCTCTCTCCCTCCCTCTCTCTCCCTGTCTCTTTCTCTCTCTCTCTCTCTCTCTCCCTCCCTCTCTCTCTCCCTGTCTCTCTCTCTCCCTGTCTCTCTCTCTCCCTCCCTCTCTCTCTCCCTGTCTCTTTCTCTCTCTCTCTCCGTCTCTCTCTCCCTCCCTCTCTCTTTCTCTCCCTCCCTCTCTCTTTCCCTCTGTCTCTCTATCTCTCTCTCTCTCTCCCTGTCTCTTTCATCTTTCTGTCTCTCTCTCTCCCCCCCTCGCTCCTTTGCTTGCCATGGTCAGGGTAAGCAGCAGCCTAGAGAATTGTCAGGCTGAGGGTTGCAGTCACAAACTCACTGCTAACTCCCTGGCTTAGTCACCATTTGAGACTGGGCTTGAGGAAGAGGGATGTTTAGGAAGAGCCAGGGAAGGCCGGCCGGCAGGAAGGGAGGGGAACGTAATTAATAACGTAAACGTACAGGCCGGGCGCGGTGGCTCACGCCTGTCACCCTAGCACTCTGGGAGGCCGAGGCGGGTGGATCGCTCGAGGTCAGGAGTTCAAGACCAGCCTGAGCAAGAAGAGCAAGACCCCGTCTCTACTAAAAATAGAAAGAAATTAATTGGCCAACTAACAATATATAGAAAAATCTAGCAGGGCATGGTGGCGCATGCCTGTAGTCCCAGCTACTCGGGAGGCTGAGGCAGGAGGATTGCTTGAGCCCAAGAGTTTGAGGTTGCTGTGAGCTAGGCTGACGCCACGGCACTCACTCTAGCCTGGGCAACAGAGCGAGACTCTGTCTCAAAAAAAAAAAAAAATATATATATATATATATAACGGACAAAACTGTGCAGCGAGTCACAGAAGAGACTGCTCAGCATGGGGCAGTGGCTTTCACCCAAACCCCAGGAAATCCTCTTGGATGAACAGGGGCCAGACCAGGCCCCCCAGAGACAGCGCTGGGGCCAGACTGGATTCCTGGGCTTGCCCTGGCCAGGCCTCCCCTCCCGGGCAAACTCCTCCCTGGGCAGCCACCTCCCTGCCGCCTGCTGGAACCACCGATGCCCAAGGGAAGAAGTGATGCTACTGCCTCCTTTCTGAGCCAAAAAGTCCCTCAAGGGGATGCAGGTGTCCCCGGTCGGTCTGCAGAGGTGGTCGGGCCAGAGCAGGCCAAACCCAACGAAAGGAGAACAGGGAGGCGGCCAGGATGGCCCAAGCGCCCTCTTCCTACTTTTGCCGATTACTTATTTTCCATATTGCACAGTAATAAACATTCGCTATAGAAAATGCTACAGCATGCACCGTGTTTCCCCAAAAATAAGACGGGGTCTTATATTTATTTTTTCCTCAAGAAGACACCCCCGGGCTTATTCTCAGGGGATGTGTTATTTTTTTTTTTTAAGTGCGGTACAACCATCTCCATTGATTCAAATAGAGTGAAGTCGTCTTCTCCTGGAACATCATCCTCACTCTCCAGACCCCAAATCCCATCCTGAATGTCTTGCGACTCTGTTTCCTTTAGAACCACCGGCCCCGATCTCTCCTGTGGAGCACTAGAGCTCTCACGGGGCGGATGAGAAGGGCTGCTCGTGTTCTTTCCCGCTCCGCGACGACACGCATGGGTCGTGCAGATGCGCTGCGTAGCCACGCCCATCACTAGGGCTGATTTTCATAGCCACGCCCATCAGCAGGACTGATTTTCATAGCCACGCCCACCACTAGGGCTGATTTTCATAGCCACGCCCATCACTAGGGCTGATTTTCATAGCTACGCCCATCACTAGGACTGATTTTCATAGCCACGCCCATCACTAGGGCTGATTTTCATAGCCACGCCCACCACTAGGGCTGATTTTCATAGCCACGCCCATCACTAGGGCTGATTTTCATAGCCACGCCCATCACTAGGGCTGATTTTCGGGGTAGGGCTTCTATGGCGCACATGCTCAGAAATCCTGCTGGGGCTTGTTTTATGGATAGGTCTTATTTTGGGGGAAACATGGTACAAGGAAAAATGAAAAAAAGAAAAGGAGATAAATACTTTAACTTTTTAATATAACTTTTTGGTCTTTTTTTCATGTGTAAATATTAAATTTTTTTAAATGAGAAACATTCTCTGTTGAATGCTTTGTAATTTGCTTTTTTCCCACCTCAACTATGTATCAAAAACATCTCCCCATATCATGAAATATTCTTCTAACACACGGTGTTTTCTGGCTACATGGTATTCCACTTCATGACACACCATAGTTGATTTAGTCGACCCTGTTTGGTTGGTCATTTAGGTTCCTTCTAATGTTTAAAATCTGTTTAAAACACTGCCCCAGGCCGGGCGAGGTGGCTCACGCCTGTCATCCTAGCACTCTGGGAGGCCGAGGAGGGAGGATCGCTCGAGGTCAGGAGTTCAGCCTCAGCAAGAGCGAGACCCCGTCTCTACTAAAAATAGAAAGAAATTAATTGGACAGCTAAAAATATATAGATATATAGCCGGACATGGTGGTGCATGCCTGTAGTCCCAGCTACTCAGGAGGCTGAGGCAGGAGGATCGCTTGAGCCCAGGAGTCTGAGGTTGCTGTGAGCTGGGCTGACGCCACGGCACTCATTCTAGCCTGGACAACAAAGTGAGACTCTGTCTCAAAAAGAAAAAAAAAGAAAAAGAAATTCTTTGTATGGTAAAGTAAGAAAATTCTTTGTATGGTTTGTATGGTAAGGTAAGAAAAGGCAGGAGTAAACGTTGATGCTTTCTGTTTATTATTTTTTTAGAGTAATGAGTTTGTTCCCTGGTATCCTTCAGAGATCATTAATGGAGGGGGAGTTTGTACTTTTTTTGCAGCATTATAAATTTATGGGTCTAGAGATATTTTATGTATTTCTTTCATTACAGTAATTACTCTTATTTGTTTATTTTTGAGACAGACTCTCACTCTGTTGCCCGGGCTAGAGTGAGTGCCTTGGCGTCAGCCCAGCTCACAGCAACCTCAGACTCCTGGGCTCAAGCGATCCTCCTGCCTCAGCCTCCCGAGTAGCTGGGACTACAGGCATGCACCACCACGCCCGGCTCATTTTTTTTCTATATATTTTTAGTTGGCCAATTAATTTCTTTCTATTTTTTTAGTAGAGACGGGGTTTCGCTCTTGCTCAGGCTGGTCTCGAACTCCTGACCTTGAGCGATCCTCCCGCCTCGGCCTCCCGGAGTGCTGGGATCACAGGCGTGAGCCACCACTCATGGCCCTAGGTAGGAGGATTTGAAAAGCTTTCACGGAGAGTCCAAAACCTGGAATCGAGGAACACACGGGACTACAAAGCTGTAATAGCTGCAAAGGAGCAGGCCCATGCCTTTTGCAATCGCACCTTAAGGCAATATGAAGGTAGAACTAGGAAACCGTTTCATGGATGTCAAAGGGAATCCCGTTTCTGCTCTGTAGAAGTTTCTAGTAGTCAGAGCTTCCTGGAGGTGGGGCGGGCAACTCCCCAGCTCAAACATGCCATTATAAAGACAAAGACAACCAATGTGGGGGCAGGGGGAGTTTGTTGAGAAGAGCTGAGCAACAGCTTCCCTTCTGTGCCTGAGAGTCCACGGCCCCTGCCTTTTCTCAGCGGCTTCTCCTCCAGGTGCTCAGATGGGTCTTAGGGCCCACTCCGGAACATTCTTCCTTCACGCACTGCCCCACGCTTTGGTCTTTCTTTGCACCCTCCTACGCACCAATGTGGACGTTTGTCACGTACCCCGAGAATCAGGTCGGCTGGGTTCTAGCCTCAGTTCTTCTAGCGGATCCAAGACGGCGGCCGGCGCTTTGGTGTTCCACCCCCCACCCCAGAGGTGGAGGCTGGTTTCCCTCTCTTTTCAGGCTGGGCTGTTCTCAGTACGCGCTGGGTCGCTGGACGGTGGTGGGAGCTTGTGGGCCTTGCAAAGGGAGGTCTTAGGAGGCCTTGCTGTCTCACTCGGCTTTTTGGGTGTCACTCTGTGAGGAAGCCCCAGCCGGGAGGAGACCAGCGAGCGAGAGAGAGAGAGACAGAGAGAGAGAGACAGAAAGATGGAGAGAGACAGAGAGAGGGAGAGAGAGAGAGAGGGAGACAGAGGGAGAGAGAGGAAGAGAGAGACAGAGAAATAGAGACAGAAAGAGACAGAGAGACAGAGAGAGAGAGGGAGAGAGAGAGAGAGAGAGAGAATGAGAGAGAGAGAGGAAGAGAGAGACAGAGAGATAGAGACAGAAAGAGACAGAGACAGAGACAGAGAGAGGGAGAGAGAGGAAGAGAGAGACAGAGAGATAGAGACAGACAGAGACAGAGACAAAAAGAGAGACAGAGAGAGAGAGGGACAGAGAGACAGAGAGAGAGACAGAAGAGAGAGAGACAGAGAGAGAGGGAGACAGAGACAGAAAGAGCGAGATAGAGAGACAGACAGAGACAGAGACAGAAAGAGAGAGAGACAGAGAGACAGAGACAGAAAGAGAGACAGAGAGAGACAGAAAGAGAGACAGAGACAGAAAGAGTGAGATAGAGAGACAGAGACAGAAAGAGAGAGACAGAGAGAGACAGAGACAGAAAGAGCAAGATAGAGACAGACAGAGAGATAGAGAGACAGAAAGAGAGAGACAGAGACAGAGAGAGACAGAGAGAGACAGAGACAGAGAGAGGTGCCTGGCAGCCCCGCTGTTCCGGCTCTCAGACGCCGGAAGCCCAGACATCCTGTGGAGCAGAAATGTCGTTCCCCGCACACTCAGTCCAAATTTCAGATTTGAGAGCAAAATGGACGATTGTCGAATTTTCTACTGATGAGTAGATAACCAGAACCTCAGGTGCGTAGCCCCACCTCTTCAGGGATCAGTTTTCTACCTGTATATGGGTGAAAAGACGTTTTTAACACTTGAAGACGATATCCGGCTTCATAGGAGACAGCTGGATTCTCCTATCCGCTGCCACGTTGCAGCTGCTAGAACATCACGTCCTACAGCCTTGGGGAAGTTCCGCTGCACGCTCAAGAGGGCACGAGTGTGAACAAGATAAAAAAGCGGTAGTGTTCGTATTAGTACGAGAATGGCTTTACCTGGGAGACCTCCGTGTGCCTGGCGGGGGAGACCTTCAGAAACCCCCAGACGTGCTTTTGCAGAACCACCGCTCTAAAGAAGGGACGTGGGCCGGGCGCGGTGACTCCCGTCTGTCATCCCAGCACTCCGGGAGGCCGAGGCAGGAGGATCGCTCCAGGTCAGGAGTTCGAGACCAGCCTGAGCAGGAGCGAGACCCCGTCTCTACTAAAAAATAGAAAGAAATTAATTGGCCAACTAAAAACATATATAGAAGAAATTAGCCAGCGTGGTGGCACATGTCTGTAGTCCCAGCTACTCGGGA
This sequence comes from Microcebus murinus, assembly GCF_040939455.1. NCBI lineage: Eukaryota > Metazoa > Chordata > Mammalia > Primates > Cheirogaleidae > Microcebus > Microcebus murinus. Next base: position 21,260,214 of record NC_134129.1, on the reverse strand, counting down.
GGCTGAGGCAGGAGGATCGCTTGAGCCCAGGAATTGGAGGTTGCTGTGAGCTAGGCTGACGCCACGGCACTCACTCTAGCCTGGGCAACAGACTGAGACTCTGTGGAGAGAAAGAAGAAAGGAAGAAAAGGAAGAAAAGGAAGGAAGGAAGGAAGGAAGGAAGGAAGGAAGGAAGGAAGGAAGGAAGGAAGGAAGGAGAAAGGAAAGGAAAGGAAAGAAGAAAAGAAAGAAGAAATAAAGGAAGGAAGGAGAAAGGAAAGGAAAGGAAAGGAAGAAAAACAAGAAAGAAGGAAGAAGGAAAGAAGGAAGGAAAAGAAAGAAAAGAAAGGAAGGAAGGAAAAGAAAGAAAGAAAGAAAGAAAGAAAGAAAGAAAGAAAGAAAGAAAGAAAGAAAAGAAAGAAAGAAAGAAAGAAAGAAAGGAAGGAAGGAAGGAAAGGAAGGAAGGAAGGAAGGAAGGAAGGAAGGAAGAAAGAAAGAAAGAAAGAAAGAAAGAAAGAAAGAAAGAAAGAAAGAAAGAAAGGAAGGAAGGAAGGAAGGAAGGAAGGAAGGAAGGAAGGAAGGAAGGAAGGAAGGAAGGAAGGAAGAAAGAAAGAAAGAAAGAAAGAAAGAAAGAAAGAAAGAAAGAAAGAAAGAAAGAAAGAAAGAAAGAAAAGATGGAAGGAAGGAAGAAATGATGTGGAAAATTAGACTCATTCGAATTGTAACTGATAACCATTAAGAGGTTCAAAGTCTTAGAGTCCTTTGCGTTTTAACAAGGGTTAAATCTTCCTCCAGAGAACCGATCCCTGATGGCGGCAGGGAAAGTGGGGAGGGTCCTCTGTCTGGACCCTCCCAGCCACAGCCCTCCCAGCGCCCGCCAAGCCTGGCCCAGGCTGCAGCGACTGGATGCTGTCTGTGGCCAAAGGCTGAGCCCAGCGGGGACAGGAAGAAAGCAAAGCAACCTTGTGGTCCTATCCGGGCCACCTGTGGCCGCTTAGCTTTCAGAGAATATGTCTTCCTTGCTTTATTTTTTTTAATTAATTAATTTATTTATTTATTTTGAGACAGAGTCTCACTCTGTCGCCCAGGCTAGAGTGAGTGCCGTGGCGTCAGCCTCGCTCACAGCAACCTCCAACTCCTGGGCTCAAGCGATCCTCCTGCCTCAGCCTCCTCCCGAGTAGCTGGGACTACAGGCGTGCGCCACCATGCCTGGCAGATTTTTTTCTATATATATATATTAGTTGGCCGATTAATTTCTTTTTTTATTTTATGGCAGAGACGGGGTCTCGCTCTTGCTCAGGCTGTTTTTGAACTCCTGACCTCAACGATCCTCCCGCCTCGGCCTCCCAGAGTGCTGGGATGACGGGCGTGGGCCACGGGGCCCCTGGCCTCTTCCTTCCTTCATGAACAGAGGAAGGTCCACGCGAGTAACGATGGAAGAACTTGGGACCGCTCGCCATTGCCCTTACTTTAGGCAATTAGACTGGGCTCTTCATCATTATTGCAAACTATGCTAAGAAACTATTGCTAGCATGGAGGTAATATGCTTGTTTGTTTTAATCACATTATTGAAAATCAGAAATGATATCATATCTAGCCTCTTCCTAGCAATGCAGAGATTTCCCAGAACTTCTAGCTGCATATTTTTAGTAATTGCATTGTGCTAATCAACTAAAATGGCCCAGTATAAATGTTAATGAACATAATCGGAATCAGAATCCTAGACATAGCCAGCCGCCAAGGAGTTTAAGAAGTCGTTGAACCCACCCCTCTGCCTCTAGGTACGGCTTCGCTTCCAAGCAATTCTCGACAGAAACAATGTCAGAAAACATGTTCTGTACTGGGCCACTTCTTCCCATCTCCTTTACAGTTTTTTTGTTGTTTTTTTTTCCAGATATCTTAGTCCAGAAAACTAAATGGTAAAGTTAACCTTAGAAAGAAATGTAAGAAGATCGAGATATTGCACAATTCATTCGAAGGAAGATTTAAATGATCAGATGAACCGCTTTTTTTTTTTTTTCTAGTAATGAGATAGTGCGTGCATATATTTTTACCAAATACATGAAAACCTGCTAAGTCTACACTTACTGAACATGATTTAAGTTCTCTGATGGCTGGTTTGGAGGATCTTGTTTTTGCACTTTGGTAACGGCCAATTTTAATAAACGATTAATTTTAGGGCGTTTTTCGCCTAGTTCAACCAGGAGCTACGTTTTGATGCGTTTAAAAATTTTAGGATTCGAAAAGATATGTAGACCGTATAAGCTTCAGGGGTCCTCAAACTACGGCCCAAGGGCCACACTCGGCCCGCCAAGGACATTTATCCGGCCCGCCGGGTGTTTTTGCCGCCGTTCCTGTCCTGCTTAGCAGCCGACTCTCCAACGGTCTGAGGAGGGACAGTGAACTGGCCCCCTGTTTGAAAAGTTTGAGGACCCCCTGATCTAGGCAATACTTTTTTTTGGGGGGGGGACATTATTAGAATAATCACAGATTTGCATAAGGCCGAAGTATCTATTTTATTACTCTTAGGACTAAGTGATTTACGAGAGAAAGGCAAATGACAGATGATGCATGCCTTTCATTCCGGCCCTGTGGAATTTTCTGAAAACCTAGCTCCCAAGTGATCGAGGACTTTCAAAATAATAAAGTAGCCTTCTGCTGAGCTCTGATTGCAGGAGACGGAAGCATTTTGCTTGTGAAGAAAAAAAAAATAGCTTTTGGGTCAGAGCTTAAATGTATAGAGTAGCAAAGGAAAAATTATCCTCTAGGTCGTAGGGCCCACGGAGAGATAGACTTGGCTTCCCCTCTCCCAGGGCTGCCCGCTGGGGAAAAGCAGGTCTTTTTTTTTTTTTTTTTTTTTTTTTTTGAGACAGAGTCTCGCTCTGTTGCCCAGGCTAGAGTGAGTGCCGTGGCGTCAGCCTAGCTCACAGCAGCATCCTCAAACTCCTGGGCTCAAGCGATCCTGCTGCCTCAGCCTCCTCCCGAGTAGCTGGGACGACAGGCATGCACCACCATGCCCGGCTAACTTTTTATTTTTTGTATATATATTTTTAGTTGGCCAATTAATTTCTTCCTATTTTTAGTAGAGATGGGGTCTCGCTCTTGCTCAGGCTGGTTTCAAACTCCTGACCTCGAGCAATCCGCCCTCCTCGGCCTCCCAGAGTGTTAGGATTATAGGCGTGAGCCACCATGCCCGGCTTGGAACTTTCGTTTTGAAGAAGATTCCTTTGAGACTAGAGAAGACATTAATAGTTAACTCCTTAAGCCCTTTGTTTAGCTGAGCCTGATACCTAGACAAAAAGCCCTTGGCAGATGGGTTTTTAATGGGTGACTGGTGGAGGTTGTGGATTAAATTCTGAAAGGGAGTTTGAAACCTAGGGATAGGCGAGGAGTTCTTAGACATGACACCAAAGACACAGTCCATTAAAAAAATGATAAATTGGATGTGATCAAAACTAAAAACTTTTGCATTGCAAAAAAAACAACAAAAACATGTTCAAAAGATGAAAAGATTGGCCGGGCACGGTGGCTCACGCCTGTCATCCCAGCACTCTGGGAGGCCGAGGTGGGAGGATCACGCTCAAGGTCAGGAGTTCAAAACCAGCCTGAGCAAGAGCGAGACCCCCCTGTCTCTATTAAGAATAGGAAGAAATTAATTGGCCAACTAAAAATATATAGAAAAAATTAGCTGGGCATGGTGGCGCATGCTTGTAGTCCGAGCTACTCAGGAGGCTGAGGCAGGAGGATTGCTTGAGCCCAGGAGTTGGAGGTTGCTGTGAGCGAGGCTGATGCCACGGCACTCACTCTAGCCTGGGCAACAGAGTGAGACTCTGTCTCAAAAAAAAAAAAAAAAAAAATAGGAAGGTCATAAAACATCATCCAAAACTTCATGCACAGAGATGCTCAACAAGGAATTATTCATAATAAGAAAGAATTAGTGAAAAACAGCAATAATAAAACCACAAACATGCCACAGCTTAGATGTTCAACAAAAAAGGGGATTAATAAACAAAATTTGGTTCTGTTGAATACATAATGTTACGTAGTCATTAACATTACGTGGGACAGTGTTTATATTTTCATGTTAAATGAAAAATCACTCTGTACAAAATTTTGCACAGAGTAATTACATAAACATATGCATGAAAATACTACATGTCCTATTAAATAAAAGTAACATCACCAACAAATGGATCACAAACCAAAGACTGGGAAACGATACTTGAAACACGTATAACGTAAAGAGTTTAATATTCAGGCTATGTTAAGAACTGATACAGATCACTAAAATTAAGATAAACGTGCAAAATAAAAACAGACAAAGGCTGTGAATAGGCAGTGTCAGAAAAGGGAATCCAAGTGGTAAATGAACACAATGAAAAGACGCTCATCTTCTCTAGGAATCAGGCAAATTAAAATAAAATAAAATAGGGTGTTTTGCAATAGAGCTTAAAAGTCTGAAAATGCCAAGTGTTTCCAGGAAGGGTCTCATGGACTGCTGGGGACTTCGGAAAGCAAATTGGCAATAGCTGGTGACTTGAAGATACTCATGCCCTATGACGTAGCAGTTTCACCTGTAGAGCACACGTCACAGAAACCCTGACACATGTGCGCACAGAATGCAGACTGGGATGTTTACCTGGCTTTGTCTGTATGGCAAGACATTGGAAACAACCTAAAAATCCAACAGTAAGAGAATGGGTAAATGGTGATAAAATTAAATATTGCCGGCAGTTTAAATGAATGAACTCGACGGACATGTGTAAACATGAACAAATCTTGAAAACACTGTTGAGTGAACAGAGCAAGCTGCAAACTGAAAGAGCGTGATTTAACACGTCAACTGCCACGCGAGTTGTATTTAACTCACGCTAGTTTTGAGCCCGGAGCCTCGTGGAGCAAAACCCTCCAGTTGGCTCCTGAAAATCTCATTTGTTGACGTTCTTACTGTTACAATGAATACTGACAAATAATCTCTTAAAATGTGGGTTAAATGAATAGAAGTCAATACATTTCGTTTTTCATTAGATTAGAAAGGAACATTTCGTTTTTTGAAGCTTTTATTCTATTTTCACAATGAAACACCGTGGCCCCAAGGGAAAAAAATTTATTTTCCTAGCATGGCAGTCAATATGTTGATGTATGTAAAGTTAAAATACATGAACCTATATGTTGTTATGTTTATTTTTTTATTTTTATTTTATTTTTATTTATTTTTTTTGAGACAGAGTGTCAATTTGTTGCCCAGGCTAGAGTGAGTGCCGTGGCGTCAGCCTAGCTCACAGCAACCTCAAACTCCTGGGCTCAAGCAATCCTCCTGCCTCAGCCTCCCGAGTAGCTGGGACTACAGGCATGTGCCACCATGCCCGGCTCATTTTTTCTATATATATTAGTTGTCCAATTAATTTCTTTCTATTTTTATTTTATTTTATTTTATTTTTTTTGAGACAGAGTCTCACTTTGTTGCCCAGGCTAGAGTGAGTGCCGTGGCGTCAGCCTCGCTCACAGCAACCTCAAACTCCTGGGCTCGAGCAATCCTCCTGCCTCAGCCTCCCAAGTAGCTGGGACTACAGGCATGCGCCACCATGCCCGGCTAATTTTTTTTTTTCTATATATATTAGTTGGCCAATTAATTTCTTTCTACTTATAGTAGAGACGGGGTCTCGCTCAGGCTGGTTTCGAACTCCTGACCTTGAGCGATCCGCCCACCTCGGCCACCCAGAGTGCTAGGGTGACAGGCATGAGCCACCATGCCCGGCCTATACATTGTTATGGAAACACACGCATGTATACAAAGCAAGGACAGGAAGAACACATATCAATTCTAGACGGTGCACATAAAGAAAGTAGAAGAAGTAGCTTCGACTGTATGTGTTTTTAAAAAGGTGGGACACTCCAAACAAATATGGCAAAATGTTAAGATTCATTAACATTTGTTAATGAATTAGTTGGCCAGGCGCGGTGACTCACGCCTGTAATCCCAGCACTCTGGGAGGCCGAGACAGGAGGATCATTTGAGCTCAGGAGTTCGAGACCAGCCTGAGCAAGAGCAAGACCCCGCCTCTGCTAAAAATAGAAAGAAATTAGCTGGACAACTAAAAATATATAGAAAAAATTAGCCGGGCATGGTGGCGCATGCCTGTAGTCCCAGCTACTCGGGAGGCTGAGGCAGGAGGATCACTTGAGCCCAGGAGTTTGAGGTTGCTGTGAGCGAGGCTGACGCCACGGCACTCACTCTAGCCCAGGCAACAGAGCCAGACTCTGTCTCAGAAAAAAAGAAAAATTCATTAAGTAAGGCTAGTAGATTCATGGGAGTTTATTATATTATCCTTGGTACTTTCTTGAAGCTGAAATATTTCATTACAATGATGATAAAAGTCCGGAAGGAAATAAACAACAAGGTCGTCTCCGTTAAGATTGTGGGCAAACTTTCTTCTTTGTTACATTTTTCTGAAATTTCCAAAGTATCCTCAGTAAACATATATTTGTTTTACAATTAGAGAACTCTAAATTAATGCACCCTTGATCCCACACAGATTTGGTGGAAAGGGAACCACTACAGTTATGTTTTGCTGACTGTCTCTGTAGCAGACAGGGTACAGAGTTGTGCAGAGTTGAGAGAGTTTTATCTCCCTCCTTTGCAGTGTTAGATGCAGAAAAGGAATTAACATCTGAGATGTAAATACATAACTTCCTTTTGCATGAGAAGCCCTTAATCCAGACCCTGCCTGTCTGTCTGTCTGTCTGTCTGTCTGTCTGCTCAGGGACTGTCTTCTTCCTGGCTGTCTTTCTCCTTCCACTATGGTCCATCTGGAATGTCACTGCTCAAATCTTCCATCTCAGCCAGGCGCGGTGGCTCAGCCCTATCATCCTAGCACTCTGGGAGGCCGAGGCGGGAGGATCGCTCAAGGTCAGGAGTTTGAGACCAGCCTGAGCAAGAGCGAGACCCCGTCTCTACTAAAAAAAATAGAAAGAAATTATCTGGACAACTAAAAGTATGTATAGAAAAAAATTAGCCAGGCATGGTGGTGCATGCCTGTAGTCCCAGCTATTCGGGAAGCTGAGGCAGGAGGATTGCTTGAGCCCAGGAGTTTGAGGTTGCTGTGAGCTAGGCTGACGCCACGGCACTCTAGCCCAGGTAATAGAGCGAGACTCTGTCTCAAAAATAAAAGAAGGCCGGACACGGTGGCTCACGCCTGTAATCCCAGCACTCTGGGAGGCCAAGGCAGGAGGATCGCTCGAGATCAGGAGTTCAAAACTAGCCTGAGCAAGAGCGAGACCCCGTCTCTACTATAAATAAAAAAAAGAAATTAATTGGCCAACTGATATATATAGAAAAAATGAGCCGGGCATGGTGGCGCATGCCTGTAGTCCCAGCTACTTGGAAGGCTGAGGCAGGAGGATCGCTTGAGCCCAGGAGTTTGAGGTTGCTGTGAGCGAGGCTGACGCCACGGCACTCTAGCCTGGGTGAGACTCTGTCTCAAAAAAAAAAAAAAATCTCCCACCTCGACTGTCTGGAAATTAGTCCTCAAACTCTGTGCTAGCCCTGTCACCTTCTCTACAGTTTTCTTTTCTCTTCAAGTACTGGGGGGACTTTTAATGAGAGAGAGAGAGACACGGGACGAGGATGCCCCATGTGGGTCCTGAATCCACGAGACAAGGGTGCCCCATGTGGGGAGAGCGCCAGCCCAGTGTCTCACGGACACCAACTCCCCGGTGGAGTTTTGCACGCGGGGAAAATGCCGGGGGGCGGCACGTCCGGAGTGCAGTGGGGAAGAGCCCTGTCCTGGGGGAGCCAGCTTCCTGGTCGGGGTGTCCTCTGTGCCCGGGAAGCGTCCAGTCTGGACTTCAGACACCTGCTCTTCCGCCCTGAGGACGGAGAGAGGTCTCTGTCCCAGCCTGGACAGGACAGCGTGGGAAGCAAAGTGTGGTTCTAAGTCCGCTCCACCGTGACCTGGCGTGTGCGTCCTTGAGCCGGTTATTTCCCTCTATAAGTTTAAGAGTCTTCATGTGCAAAAGAGGGTCCTGTCGGTCTTTTGTTTGTAAGACACAGAACGCAAATCCAACCAGCTTACGGAATGCCCATACCGCGTTTTCCATGAAAATAAGACCCACCCGTAAAACAAGCCCCAGCAGGATGTCTAAGCATGTGCACAATGGAAGCCCTACCCCGAAAATCAGCCCTAGTGACGGGCGTGGCTATGAAAATAAACCCTAGTGATGGGCGTGGCCATGAAAATCAGCCCTAGTGATGGGCGTGGCTATGAAAATCAGCCCTGGTGATGGGCGTGGCTATGAAAATCAGCCCTGGTGGTGGGCGTGGCCATGAAAATCAGCCCTAGTGACGGGCGTGGCTGCGCAGCGCATCTGCACAACCCATGCGTGTCGTCGAGGAGCGGGAAAGAACACGAGCAGCCCTTCTCATCCGCCCCGTGAGAGCTCTAGTGCTCCACAGGAGAGATCGGGGCCAGTGGCTCTAAAGGAAACAGAGTCGCAAGACATTCAGGATGGGATTCGGGGTTTGGAGAGTGAGGATGATGTTCCAGAAGAAGACACCTTAGCTCTATTTGAATAAATGGAGATTGTTGTCCTGTCCCTAACAAAAAATAACACATCCCCTGAAAATAAGCCCTAGGGTGTCTTCTTGAGGAAAAATAAATATAAGACCCTGTCTGATTTTTGAGGAAACTTGGTACCTACTGCTGGAGTTAGAAATGGGATTGAGCCCGTCTAACGGCATAGACAGGCAATCCTCGGAAAGTTCTTTGAAGGAAAGTGGAGCGGCCACTTTTAGACACAGGGAGGGCAGGTGCTGGGCAAGGCCAAACACAAAACCAAACTAATCGACACCTGTCTACCACGGTTGATCACAACATCTACTTTTACCTCATTCGGTTTCCTTTCTTTCTTTCTTTCTTTTTTTTGAGACAGAGTCTCACTTTGTTGTTGCCCAGGCTAGAGTGCCGTGGCATCAGCCTAGCTCACAGCAACCTCAATCTCCTGGGCTTAAGCGATCCTCCTGCCTCAGCCTCCTCCCGAGTAGCTGGGACCACAGGCATGCACCACCCTGCCCGGCTCATTTTTTCTGTATATATATTTTTAGTTGTCCAATTAATTTCTTTCTATTTATAGTAGAGACGGGGGTCTCGTTCTTGCTCAGGCTGGTTTCTAACTCCTGACCTCGAGCGATCCTCCCGCCTCGGCCTCCCAGAGTGCTAGGATGACAGGCGTGGAGCTACCTCGCCCAGCCACCTCATTCGGTTTTCATGAGAATTAAATAATAATGCCCGGAGAGCATGACTCAGGACATCTCCGTGCCATGGGTGCTGGGTGTCTGCAGAGCCTCAGCGGTGACCCTGCTGAGTGGAAGGCATGTCACATACCTAGTGCAAAAGTTTAGAAGGCGGGTGGCAACTCACTTGCTACACAGTCTACCAAGGACTGTCTGGGGTGCGGTGTTGAGAAGGATTCTGAGGCTCACTCTTAGCCCGTCGGGGATTTAGCACCATGCTCGCTTAGGAACGCCTATAGTCCCGCAGGTTTTCATATTTGCCATCTGTATTGTAAAGGGGCGCCGAGTACGTACGGCACTCAGAGAGTCCGTTTGCTTAACTTTGGGCTGGGAATGGCCGAAATACAGAATCACACACATAGATAGATGTCCAATCCATATTAAAAAGGTTGATAAAAACCATATTTTGTGCAGTTTTGAGAAAGGAAAGGGAGGCAAATGTTCACACTTGTAGATTCAGTGCTTAGCACACAGTAGAAGCTCAGTCAATCCTTTTTTTTTTTTTTTTTGCATCGAGCCGAAAATATTAATAATCATGTTTGCTGAAATGTCCCCCCATGGAACCCAAGGGATATTGGTAAAATTAAGCCACGTGGAACTCGAGTAGTGTTAATGTCCCGCTCATATGTTTCATGTGTTTTTTTCGCATATATTTCGTGGCATTTATATTAAATTCATAAATAAAGTATATTCCTCTGCGTGAACTCAATAAGGCGCCTTAAAAACAACAATACAAATGTCCTCCTGCCCTCTTAGGTATTTGCCGGTCGTTTCACTGAGTTCTTAGCTCTTTAAGACCTAATGGGAGAACTCAGGCCAGCGGCGGCGAACGGTGGCTGGCCAGGCCGACACGCAAAGGCCTCCGGTGGCAGGAGCGCCGGATCACCCTGGCTGGGCACCACGCTGCTCTCGGACACCCCTTCACGCCGGAAATGGCCGCGCTTCATACGGGCATAAAGCGCGTGTTGTGTTTTCACCATACGGCGTGGGGGGGTGTGTGTTAGAGAAGGACTGCATTCCCACAGTTCACAATCGCAGAGTTGTGGAAACAACCCAAGTGCCCGTCCATTCATGAGCGGATTAATAAAATGTGGGCTATGTACACCACGGAGCACTATTCAGCTGTAAGAGACAACGGTGATCTAGCACCTGCATTTATTTATTTATTTTTTTGTTTTTGAGACAGAGTCTCGCTTAATTGCCCAGGCTAGAGTGAGTGCCGTGGCGTCAGCCTTGTTCACAGCAACCTCACACTCCTGGGCTCAAGCGATCCTCCTGCCTCAGCCTCCCCAGTAGCTGGGACTACAGGCATGCGCCACCATGCCCGGCTCATTTTTTCTATATGTATCAGATGGCCAATTAATTTCTTTCTATTTATAGTAGAGATGGGGGTCTCGCTCTTGCTCAGGGTGGTTTCGAACTCCTGACCTCGAGCGATCCGCCCGCCTCGGCCTCCCAAAGTGCTGGGATTACAGGCGTGAGCCACCGCGCCTGGCCTAGCACCTGCATTTAATCTTCATTTCCAGATGAGGAAACTGAGAGGCCAAAAGCCTGTGCCCGAGCTTGCCATAGCTAGTGAGCAGCAGAGAGAGGATTTGAACTCAGGCCGGGCTAGCTCAAAGCCCACAAAGAGAACTGCTAAACTGCACGATGTCACATCAAAAAATTCTGAAACACCAGGATGAGGAGTTTGCATTTAACCTGATGAATCTGGGACTAGGATGAGCCAAGCAGAACACTCCGAAAAACTCGGTAATCAAGATACACGATATTGAAAAAATAAATAAAACCAGAAAACGAGAGCCCACCCAGTCCCTTTTTGCTATTTTTGTAAATAAAGGTTAATTAAAACCAGGGACAGGGTTAGGGAAAGGCAATGTGGTGAGGTTATACAAGTGCAGGGTCGGAACGTGTTCTTTATTTAAAATTTTGATATTTTGTCTTGGATTTCTTTTCCACTCATTTTTATTTTATTTTTATTTATTTTTATTTATTTATTTATTTATTTTGAGATAGAGTCTCACTCTGTTGCCCAGGCTAGAGTGCCGTGGTGTCAGCCTCGCTCACAGCAACCTCAGACTCCTGGGCTCCAGCGATCCTCCTGCCTCAGCCTCCTCCCAAGTAGCTGGGACTACAGGCATGCACCACCACGCCCAGCTAATTTTTTTCTATATATTGTTAGTTGGCCAATTAATTTCTTTCTATTTATAGTAGAGACGGGGTCTCGCTCTTGCTCAGGCTGGTTTCGAACTCCTGACCTTGAGTGATCCTCCTGCCTCGGCCTCCCAGAGTGCTAGGATTACAGGTGTGAGCCATCGTGCCCGGCCTCATTTGGATTTTTAAAAAATATTACACAAAAATAACGTCGATCTTGATGACTGAGGTTTTTGCTTCCCCTTAAGGCGAGCCCTCTGCTTGCCCTGTCTGGGAGTGCAATGCAACAGGTAGTGGGTAGCGTGATTCAGTGCCAGGAGCCGAGAAGAGCAGACTCAGGCAGGAATGTAGACAAGCATGGGTCGAGACCCAAGTGAGGGAAAACACAGGAAGAGACGTCTCAGAGCTAGTACCGTGTTTCCCCGAAAATAAGACCTCCCCATAAAACAAGCCCTAGCGGGATTTCTGAGCATGTGCGCAATAGAATCCCTACCCGGAAAATAAGCCCTAGTGACGGGCGTGGCTATGAAAATCAGCCCTGGTGGTGGGCATGGCTATGAAAATCAGCCCTAGTGATCGGCGTGGCTGTGAAAAATCAGCCCTAGTGATGGGCGTGGCTATGAAAATCAGCCCTGGTGATGGGTGTGGCTATGAAAATCAGCCCCAGTGGTGGGCGTGGCTATGAAAATCAGCCCTGGTGGTGGGTGTGGCTATGAAAAATAAGCCCTAGTGAGGGGCGTGGCTGCGCAGCGCATCTGCACAACCCATGCGTGTTGTCGCGGAGCAGGAAAGAACACGAGCAGCCCTTCTCATCCGCCCCGTGAGAGCTCTAGTGCTCCACCGGATAGATCGGGGCCGGTGGTTCTAAAGGAAACAGAATCGCAAGACATTCAGGATGGGATTCGGGGTTTGGAGAGTGAGGATGATGTTCCAGAAGAAGACGACTTAACTCTATTTGAATCAATGCAGATGGTTGTACCGTACTTAAAAAAAAAAAAAACACATCCCCTGAGAATCAGCCCTAGGGTGTCTTCTGGAGGAAAAATAAATACAAGACCCTGTCTTATTTTCGGGGAAACACGGTATATATGAATTGTCAAGCGTAGAAGTACAAGGATGAGGACCCCAAGACCACAGTGCGACTTAGAGGAGTTAAAGAAAACTCTAGAACTGTACCACTTTAGCAAGAATTGGGGAAGCCAGGAGAAAACCCTGGTTTGGAAGGGTTGATGTCAAGTCTGAGTTTAGGGGTGTGAGACCTCCAGTGTGCACTGCGGGGTTTGGGGTCTTATTTTTAGGCTGTTGATATTGTTATGTAACAGCTTTGTAGTATAAAACATCTGAGATAATCGATTTAACGATTTGAACTTGGAAATAGTTTTGTCTTCGTTTTTTTCTTTCTTCTTCATGATATATTTTGATCGCTTTGGTAATAAGTTTTCGGCTTTTTGAAGGTAAAATGAACGTCATGTCAATTTTTCCTTTTTCCCGCTGAGGAGAGAGGAATGCCAGGATTTATTTATATGCTTAATAAATAAAAAATATATATAAATATACATTTATATATATATAATATGATATATATGATAAAATATATATTATATATTTCAAAAATAAAATAAAATGTATATTATATATTTCAATAATAAAATAAAATGTATATTATATATTTTAATACATAAAAACCTTAATATAATATCAAGGTTTTCTTTTCTAAATCTCACATCAGGCATTCTAAATGCTAAATATGTTTTCTTTCCGGGGTGTTTTCTCTCTCCATAAACACTCACCCAACCACCACCACATAAGCTAATTTTTCTTTCTCGAAACTCCCTCTTACCTGAATCATTTACACTGATTTTTTTTTTCTGAACTTTTCCTGCTACGTATTTTGCTGCTTCACAGAGCAAAGCATTTCTAGAACGTCACCGTTTGCTCACAGTGTCTTTCAGCCTGTTGTGTCATACAATACCCTATTGTGTGCGCATGTGTGTGTGTGCGTGTGTGTGCGTGTGTGTGCGTGTGTGTGTGTGTGTGCGTGTGTGCATGCGTGCAACCCAAACCAGTTTCAGGCTATTTTTACTGCACACGCTCAGGCTGGTGTGAGCATTTTTTAATGGAATCAGATGGAACCACCAATAAATAGCTTAACTTAGTCGGTGAGCAGTCTTTGGCTGGAAGCAGCCGGACAGACTTGTGTCTGGGGACTTGCCTTCCGTCTTTTTGCTAGCACGGCCACTCTGGTTGTCTCCCCTCCATCTCGTTAGGGGCGGTCCCTCCCCTCCCCGGACCTATGACTTTCTAGGTTTCCCCCGGCTCCGAGAACATTTAGGTTTTTCCCATTACACGTGTCCAGATGTGTTCCTCCTGCCCGAGTCCCTTTTGCTCTTTCACCCCCCCCCAGTCAACGTATTTAATGCATTTGGATCCATTGTCGTTTTCATTTGTCATAACTGGGTTTTTATTTGGGTTTCCCGTTTAGAGTCTTATCGTGCATGCTAGCGTCAGGCATGCACAACCCCCGTGTGTATGTGTGCATGTGTGTGTGTGTGTGTGTGTGTGTGTGTGTGTGTGTGTCTTAGCGGCATCGAAACATCCCGATCTTGGCTTCCTTTCATCTTTCTCTGACGCTGGGAGGGGGCGGACGGTGGGGTGGGTGGGGGCCGCGTCTAATAATGAGTCGTTTGCATCAGTTTGTCCCAGATGACCAGGAGAGAGGGACGGGCGAGATTAGCATGGTAATCTCATTCTGACGGATAAAATTAGCAGAGCTACTCCCCACAAACGGGGAGGGGGGCCCCCATCGGCCGCCGGGGAGCCCCCCCGCGCTCGGAATCAATTACTAAATTACTCTGAGCTCCTGGGCTGACATTAACGGAAAAAAATTGCCATCGACCGGAGGGAAATAAGATAAAAAATATATATATGCGATCATTAAATCTCTCGCTACTATTCGCAAGAACGCGACTCACAAGAATGGGAGGCAGAATAGGGCGGAATTTAATTTTTAACAGTGGCCCCTGTCAACATTTCATCCCAGGCTCCTCCGTGCTGGCGGGGCCGGGTGGCTTTTCCCATCGGCTTGCAAAGGGAGGAGAAGCCGCCGCCAGGAAGAGGAGAGGCCAGGGTCCTCCTGCCACTGTCCTCCACGGCTGGGAGGCTCCTTGCTTGGGACGCCCCAAGGCGTGTTCTGGTGGCTCAGCCACCCAGCCAGGCCAAGCAGGGGGTGGCAGGCCGGCCCCGTGTGCCCCGAGGGGACCCGCCCCAGGCACGCCCTGTTGACACTGTGACCTCCTGCTTCTGAGAGACACCAGCGACAGCCTCATCGAGCCCAGGCCTCTCCTCCACCTCCCCCCAGCCCAGGCTGCCAGGGAGATGATGATGCCTGGGAAGGTCGCGTCAGCCCAGCGCTGGTCTCCTGCTTTGCAGAGGTTGCTAACCTCGCCCGGCATCCCTCACGAGCCCAGAGCACCTCCGCCAAGAACCGCCTTGCCCTGCTCACACCCACATCTTTCTTTTTTTTGAGAGAGAGTCTCGCTCTGTTGCCCAGGCTAGAGTGAGTTCTGTGGCGGCAGCCTCGCTCACGGCAACCTCCAACTCTTAGGCTCAAGCAATCCTCCTGCCTCAGCCTCCCGAGTAGCTGGGACTACAGGCATGCGCCACCACGCCCGGATAATTCTTTCTATGTATTTATTTTATTTTATTTTATTTTATTTTTGTAAGACAGAGTCTCGCTTTGTTGCCTGGGCTAGAGTGAGTGCCGTGGCGTCAGCCTCACTCACAGCAACCTCAAACTCCTAGGCTCAAGCGATCCTCCTGCCTCAGCCTCCTCCCGAGTAGCTGGGACTACAGGCATGCGCCACCATGCTCTGGCTCGTTTTATTTTATTTTTTTCTATCTATATATTTTTGGTTGGCCAATTAATTTTCTTTCTAATTTTTTTTAGTAGAGATGGGGGTCTTGCTCTTCCTCAGGCTGGTTTTGAACTCCTGACCTCGAGTGATCCTCCCGCCTCGGCCTCCCAGAGTGCCAGGATGACCGGCGTGAGCCACCGTGCCCGGCCTACGAGCACATCTTTGTCTGGATGGGGTGACAGCGGTAACGGCGGCAGGTATATAAGCAAGCAAGCCAGTGCCTATAAGAAAAGCAGCTTTTCTTTTTTCTTTCTTCTTTTTTTCTTTATATGTAGACCTTTCACAGTGCAAAGGAAAAGCAGCTTTAAAATAGCTTTTTTTTTTTTTTTTTTTTTTCTTAGCCAGGGCCTGGGGAGGCCCAGTGGCATAGTCATTGTTAATATTATTAACACAGGGCCGGGCGCGGTGGCTCACGCCTGTCATCCTAGCTCTCTGGGAGGCCAAGGCGGGAGGATCATTTGAGTTCAGGAGTTCGAAACCAGCCTAAGCAAGAGCGAGACCCCCATCTCTACTATAAATAGAGAGAAATTAATTGCCCAACTAACATATATAGAAAAAATGAGCCGGGCATGGTGGCGCATGCCTGTAGTCCCAGCTACTCGTGGAGGCTGAGGCAGGAGGATTGCTTGAGCCCAGGAGTTGGAGGTTGCTGTGAGCTAGGCTGACGCCACGGCACTCACTCTAGCCTGGGCAACAAAGTGAGACTCTGTCTCAAAAAAAAAAGTTATTAACACAGTATACATATCAGCTGTGGAGATATCACGGGGGCTTGAACTCAGTCTCTGCTGGGGGGAGTCGGGGTCAACACCGTCAACTACAGATCTTGTCTGGGCCCCGGAATCTGCACCCTGGGGGCAAGTGTCTGCCGGACCCATCCGCATAGACGGGCACGCCCAGGGAACCTGCCAGGGGCCCCCTGACACGCCGGCGGCCGGGGACAGACAACAAACTTCTGTTTATCTGGAGGTTCGCTGGGATTAACCAATCAGTGTCAACTTGACACAGTGACTTTTGTCTGCAGCCGCAGTCCATCCTTCTGATGTGTTTATGGACGGGGTCGGCCGTCCAACGCTCGTACGCATTTAGATGGAGCCTGGCGCGTGTTTTCTTAAGAGGAAACCGAGAAAGCTGTCTGTAAACGCCCCCTTGACAAGACACCCTCTGCCGTCTTCCGGATATCACGATATCGGCTATAGTCAGGACAAGGGAGAGTTGTGACTGGCAGTAGGACAGGCGGCCATTGGCAAACGCTTCTTTAAGAAGAGACAGAGATGTGTTTTTTGTTTTTTGTTTTTTGTGTTTTTTTTGAGACAGAGTCTTGGTCTGTTGCCCAGGCTAGAGTGAGTGCTGTGGCATCAGTCTAGCTCACAGCAACCTCCAACTCCTGGGCTCAAGCGATCCTCCTGCCTCAGCCTCCCGAGTAGCTGGGACTACAGGCATGCACCACCACGCCCGGCTAATTTTTTCTACATATAATTTTAGTTGGCCAATTAATTTCTTTCTATTTTTAGTAGAGACGGGGTCTCGCTCTTGCTCAGGCTGGTCTCAAACTCCTGATCTCAAGCAATCCTCCCGCCTCGGCCTCCCAGAGTGCCAGGATGACAGGCGTGAGCCACCGGGCCCAGCCACAAAACTGAGGTTCTTTCCGGTTAAGTAACACCAATCAAGATCACACAAACAGGTCGGGCTCAGTGGCTCACGCCTGTCATCCCAGCACTCTGAGAGGCCGAGGCGGGCGCATTGCTCGAGGTCAGGAGTTCGAGACCAGCCTGAGCAAGAGCGAGACCCTGTCTCTACTATAAAATAAAAAAAAGAAATTTATTGCCCAACTAAAATATATAGAAAAAATGAGCCAGGCATGGTGGCGCATGCCTGTAGTCCCAGCTACTCGGGAGGCTGAGGCAGGAGGATCGCTTGAGCCCAGGAGTTTGAGGTTGCTGTGAGCTGGGCTGACGCCACGGCACTCACTCTAGCCTGGGCAAGAAAGTGAGACTGTCTCAAAAAAAAAAAAAAAAAAGATCACACAAATACATAGCAGGACTGGAAATTTTAATCCAGAATTTGAAAAACTCTGAGTCTGGCTGCGACGTGCTACTTGTGCCCTTCTGAGCCGGGGTCCATTTGGTGGCCCACACGCCCTCCCGGCCTGCCCGGGTGGCCCCAAGACTGAAGGGTCCCCTTTGTTCTCCAGGCAGGGCTCGAGCTGGGAGTCCAGCAGCCTGCCCTTGGGCGGCATCTGACTCCTCTGAGCAGCCTCTGACAATGACAGACGCTGACCCAGGGCTTCCAAGGGGGCAGAGACCAGCCCTTGGGGCGGGAGGAGAGGGAGGAAGAGGAGCCTCTTTTACCCCTTGTGCATCACCCTCCAGACTCCTCAGATACCAGAGAAGGAGAGAGAGAGAGAGAGAGACCGCAGCAACGGAGCAGGATTGGACGCTGTTTCCCTGCTACACCCGAAAGGCCTCTGATGGTCCAACCCTGCACTGTGCCCTGCAATTCGACCCTAGGAAGCATTCAAGCAGGCAAACACCAGACGCAGGAAAATGTAGACATACAGATCCTTCCCTGCCCCTGGGCTGCTGTCCCTTTGGTCCAGGGTCCCTGTGATTTTCTGAGAGCCACACGACGGGTCCTGGGAGCTCCAAGCCCCCCGCCTGGGATCCTGCCTGCACCTGACTCCCGGGTTTCGTGACGGGATGCTCAGCCCGACCCTCGCTGGATTTTAACCACTTGGGTACGGCGTTCACGGGCCGCGACACCTGGCCCACAGCCGGCACTCACGGTCCGCACGGGGGTCTGTGCTGTGCATGGACGGCGCGTCCGTCTTGCTCTTGTGTGACGAGGAAAGCTTGGAAGCAGGCGTCCTCAAACTACAGCCTGAGGACCACATGCAGCCCACCTAGCACATGGATCCGACCCTCCAGGGGTTTTTGCAGCCGCTGCCTGTCCTGCTTAGCAGCCGACTCGTCCCCGGCCCACAGTGCGCACTCTCCAACGGTCTGAGGCACAGTGACCTGGCCCCTCCCTGCTTAAAAAGTTTGAGGACCCCTGCATTAAAGCACTGAAAGCTTGTTTGACTTCACAGGCAGCTTTAGGAAAATTAACTATAATAACTCCTACTAAGGACTTGTTAAAAGGTCACAGATTCTGGCCGGGCGCGGTGGCTCACGCCTGTCATCCCAGCACTCTTGGGAGGCCGAGGTGGGCGGATTGCTCGAGGTCAGGAGTTCGAGACCAGCCTGAGCAAGAGCGAGACCCCCATGTCTACTAAACATAGAAAGAAATTAATTGGCCAACTAATATATATAGAAAAAATTAGCCGGGCATGGTGGTACATGCCTGTAGTCCCAGCTACTCGGGAGGCTGAGGCAGGAGGATCGCTTGAGCCCAGGAGTCTGAGGTTGCTGTGAGCAAGACTGACGCCACGGCACTCACTCTAGCCTGGGCAACAAAGTGAGACTCTGTCTCAAAAACAAACAAACAAACAAAAAACAGCCGGGAGGCTGGGTTCCACACTGGTGACAGAATCCAATCTACGGAGGCCCGAGGAAATGTGACAACGCTCTAGAGCTGGGTGCAAGGTGGCAAGAGAAGAAGAATGAAACTGGTTCCCCTTGGTGGTCCTTCTCTGAACTTCCTTCCCCCGGCCCACGTCCACCCACATCAAGGAAAAGGAGAGAGAAAGCAGCCTAAGACGTAACGGAGAGGTTGCCGTCCGTCTGGAAACAGAGGAGTAGCACAGAGTTTCCCAAAGAACTGTCTGGTGGCCTGAGAGACGCTCCCCCTTGGTGATGAGCCCACCCTCCGGGATTCCCACCGTGATTCCAAAATACACGAGGTCCTCTGAGGACATCGTGTCAAAACACAGAGGGACGTTCATGAACAGCCACGATTCCAAACAAAAATCAGGGAGACCACTAAACAGTGAGGCAAGCTTCTCCGTAGGTTAAGGGGAAAATATTGAAATCCATTTATTCCAATTACATACTTCCTCCCTTGTAGAAACACAAGGGAACGCGGGGCATAATTTGGGGCCCCTTCTGCTTTGAGGATTGGTTTTAAAAGAGGGATTTTCGGTGGCTCACGCCTGTCATCCCAGCACTCTGGGAGGCCGAGGCGGGAGGATGGCTCAAGGTCAGGAGTTCGAGACCAGCCTGAGCAAGAGCGAGACGACAGATCCCCCCGCCCCCCCCCCGTACTGAAAATAGAAAGAAATTAACTGGACAACTAAAAATATATAGAAAAAATTAGCCGGGTGTGGTGGTGCATGCCTGTAGTCCCAGCTACTCAGGAGGCTGAGGCAGGAGGATCGCTTGAGCCCAGGAGTTGGAGGTTGCTGTGAGCGAGGCTGAGGCCACGGCACTCACTCTAGCCTGGGCAGCAGAGTGAGACTCTGCCTCAAACCACCCCCCCCCAAAAAAAAAACCAAAAAAAAAAACAAAAAAAACGGGGGCTGGGGGTTCTATTTCATCCTGAAACTCCTATAAGAGCAGTACAGTCATATTGGTCAGAGGCTTGGCTACGCATTTTCCACGGAACATAAATACACATTGGAGGGGTTTTTTTGGAGTTTTTTGGTACTTAGTGATCATGCAACTGTCCGCATGATGTTCCTATTCAAGGGAAAAGACACAAATTCTGACTGATGTAATTTGGGGAACAGCAACATCTCATCCGTTTCAGAGGCATGTACCTTTTGCTCTTAAATAATTAAAACGTTTAATCCCAGTATTCCTTTTCTGCCCCTAAACCTGTTGTCTCCTTAACCAGTGCTGTGTGGGCCACGTAAATCCTTTGGATGGCATTAACCGTTTTTGCCGTAAAACGCTGTCAGAACCGTGCGCGATTCAGCGCAATCCGTTTTCTGTCAGGCATTTGACTTAATGCTATTTCCTCTTCTACTTACTTACGCATTTCATTATCTGTTTTCGCGTCTTCAGAAACACAATAAACCCTAACCAACATGAAAAAGATGGGTGCGCTTTTCAGAGCCTGTTTCATTTTTCATCTTTAATGCGTCTTTTTGTGGCGTTCTCACAACCAGCTGAAAGAGAGTGAAACGATTTCCTTGCCTCATGCCAGAAGTGCTGCTTGCGATTCCAGCAGCCTTCGGAAGGGCAACCCTGGCCAGTGAGATCCAGGAAAGAGAGTGGCGGAAGAAAAGGTGAGTGCCAAAGCTGGAAGAAGAGCGCCGCCCCCCAACAAGCCCTGTACACTGCGACATTGATGCATTGCAACAATGCAACATCCCTCCTGCTCCCTTCTCCTCCCTCCCTTCCTTCTGCCTTCCTTTCCTACTGAGTGTTCCCGAAAATAAGACCTACCCATACAATAAGCCCCGGCAGGATTTCTGAGCATGTGCGCCATAGAAGCCCTACCCCGAAAATCAGCCCTAGTGATGGGCGTGGCTATGAAAATCAGCCCTAGTGATGGGCGTGGCTATGAAAATCAGCCCTGGTGGTGGGCGTGGCTATGAAAATCAGCCCTGGTGGTGGGCGTGGCTATGAAAATCAGCCCCGGTGATGGGCATGGCTATGAAAATCAGCCCTGGTGGTGGGCGTGGCTATGAAAATCAGTCCTGGTGGTGGGCGTGGTTATGAAAATCAGCCCTAGTGATGGGCGAGGTTATGAAAATCAGCTCTAGTGATGGGCGTGGCTATGAAAATCAGCCCTGGTGGTGGGCGTGGCTATGGAAATCAGCCCTAGTGACGGGCGTGGCTGCGCAGCCCATCTGCACAACCCATGTGTGTCGTCGCGGAGCGGGAAAGAACACGAGCAGCCCTTCTCATCCGCCCCGTGAGAGCTCTAGTGCTCCACAGGAGAGATCGGGGCCAGTGGTTCTAAAGGAAATAGAGTCGCAAGACATTCAGGATGGGATTCGGGGTTTGGAGAGTGAGGATGATGTTCCAGAAGAAGACACCTTAGCTCTATTTGAATAAATGGAGATTGTTGTCCTGTCCCTAACAAAAAATAACACATCCCTTGAAAATAAGCCCTAGGGTGTCTTCTTGAGGAAAAATAAATATAAGACCCTGTCTGATTTTCGGAGAAACACAGTAGGTGCTCTCTCTGATGTTTTGCACCAATTCTAATTGCATTCGTGTTTTTGCATTAAAGCACGGAATGAAATGGGGCTAGGTGCGGTGGCTCACGCCTGTCATCCTAGCACTCTGGGAGGCCGAGGCAGGAGGATCGCTCCAGGTCAGGAGTTCGAAACCAGCCTGAGCAAGAGCAAGACCCCGTCTCTACTATAAATAAAAAGTAGTAATGGGCCAACTAATATATATAGAAAAAATTAGCCGGGCATGGTGGTGCATGCCTGTAGTCCCAGCTATTAGGGAGGCTGAGGCAGGAGGATCGCTTGAGCCCAGGAGTTGGAGGTTGCTGTGAGCTAGGCTGATGCCACGGCACTCACTCTAGCCCAGGCAACAAAGCGAGACTCTGTCTCAAAAAACAAAACAAAACAAAACAAAAAAAACTAACCTGTGAGAGGCAAATTACATTTGCAGAAATTCTTTACTGCAACTGCAAGCCAATCTTCTGAGCCCTTGTGTTGTTGAGGCACAGAATCCAACAGATCCTCCAAGCAGACCTCTTAACACTGGCTGGAACTGCACAGCTCTTGTTTCAGCATCAATAAATGTGCTCGGTTTCAACTAGGCCGTTCGCTAACTGCATTGATTTTCAAGGCTGGGCTGGAGGTATTGAGGAAATGCCCAGAGGACACCGAGACTGGGGCATTTGGAGGCTGATGAGCAAAGGGGGGAGTTTTGCTCATGTGGCTTATCCCTAGGGCACGCCTAGCTGGGTGTACATATCCCAGGGCTGTTACCGTGTTTCCCCGAAAATAAGACGGGGTCTTCTATTTATCTTTCCTCCAGAAGACACCCCAGGGCTCATTTTCAGGGGATGTGTTATTTTCCCCTCAAAGCCTCAGCTTGCAGCACGCACAGGATGTCCGGGACCCGACAGGGGGAGCCGAGCGTGTTGGTGGGGCTGCCCGCACCTTTCCGCTCACCTCTGGGGTAGCAGCTGTCACGACGGGGCAGATGAGAAGGGCTGCTCGTGTTCTTTCCCGCTCCACGACGACACGCATGGGTTGTGCAGATGCGCTGCGCAGCCACGCCCGTCACTACTAAGTCTTATTTTCAGGGTAGGGTTTCTATTGCTCACATGCTTGGAAATCCTGCTGGGGCTTATTTTATGGGTGGGTGTTATTTTCGGGGAAACAGGGTAGTAGTTTTAACCTGTGACCATGGGTGGTTGAAGTGTTCTGGCCCATCCCCGCACCCAAGGGCTCCCAAAAGACTCCAGGAGTACAAGTTCTTGCTCAAGGTCCTACAGCTGTCAGAGCAGATGGCCGGGGATTTGTTTACTGCGGTCCTAAGTATCAGCCTGTAGCTCTGAGGCACTGGGAACAATCTGACAAATTCGATTAACTGGGAACAATATGATGCTTGCCTGGGAAGCTCACCCTGCACTCGCAGAGAGTTCCTTATGTTCTCTTCACGGTCTGAAGATACAAGAGGAGCCACCACCTCAGTGCAGCGAAACTGTCCGGAGGGAACAAAGAGAGTCACCCCTGGCTACCCCTTTTGTCTTGGCACCGAATGTTTGTGCTTCACACGTGCAACCAGCTGCATGGTCAGGGAGATGCAAGGAGCCTATCTAGTCCCGCCTTCAGGAAATGGAAATGTTTGGTGGCTCACGCCTGTCATCCCAGCACTCTGGGAGACCGACGTGGGCGGATTGTTTGAGATCAGGAGTTCGAGAACAGCCTGAGCAAGAGCAAGACCCCGTCTCTACTAAAAAAAAAAAAAAAAAAAAAAATAGAAAGAAATTAATTGGCCAACTAAAAATATATAGAAAAAATTAGCCGGGCACGGTGGCACATGCCTGTAGTCCCAGCTACTCGGGGAGGCTGAGGCAGGAGGATAGCTTGAGCCCAGGAGTTGGAGGTTGCTGTGAGCGAGGCTGACGCCAAGGCACTCACTCTAGCCCAGGCGACAGAGTGAGACTCTGTCTCGGAAAAAAAAAAAAAAAAAGAAAGAAAGAAATGGAAATGTGGTTTCCTGTTCCACAACACTCTATGGCTTGTTTGTCAATTGCAGAATGTATCTGCTTTGTGAAACTAAAAACCAGACGGTGCATCTGCTGGAAAATCTTATCCTTCCCTTCCAGCTTGCCTCTGATTTTCCTCCCCTCAACTTCCAGTGGTTTCCTTGGTGAAAACCCCACCCACGAGTGGCTTACGAGGCATTTTGTGCTTTGAGGTGGCGTGTGTGGCCCTGGGGGGGGGCACAGTGGGCTCTGGGAAGTCGGTCTGTGGGGATTCCCGAGGGAGCCGCGAGCTGCTACCGTGTTTCCCCGAATATAAGACCCACCCATAAAACAAGCCCTAGCAGGATGTCTAAGCATGTGCGCAATAGAAGCTCTACCCCGAAAATCAGCCCTAGTGACGGGCGTGGCTGCGCAGCGCATCTGCACAACCCATGCGTGTCCTCGCGGAGCGGGAAAGAACACGAGCAGCCTTTCTCATCCGCCCCGTGAGAGCTCTAGTGCTCCACAGGAGAGATCGGGGCCGGTGGTTCTGAAGGAAACAGAGTCGCAAGACATTCAGGGTGGGATTCGGGGTTTGGAGAGTGAGGATGATGTTCCAGAAGAAGATGACTTCACTCTATCTGAATAGATGTAGATGGTTGTACCATCCTTGAAAAAAAATAACACATCCCCTGAAAATAAGCCCTGGGGTGTCTTCTTGAGGAAAAATAAATATGAGACCCCATCTTATTTTCGGGAAAACACGGTAATAGCTCCAGACGAAGATTGTATTGTACTTAAAAAAAAAATAACACATCCCCTGAAAATAAGCCCTCGGGTGTCTTCTTGAGGAAAAATAAACGTGAGACCCTGTCGTATTTTCGGGGAAACACGGCGTGGGTAGCCTGGCGCCGAGAGGGTTCGCAGAGGAGCGTCCCGCAGGGCCCGGAGGGCTGGGTGGGAAGGAGTCTGGGAGGGGGCCCGTTAGGGGACAGGCTCTCTTGTGTGCAGATTCCACGTGGGTGACCCTGGGCAGACACACTGCTGTCTCTCTCCCGGGGAAGGGAGGGGGCACAATGCTCCCTTCAGCAGCTGCAATTAGTCGCCAACAAAATTTGCGCATCCACCA
This sequence comes from Microcebus murinus, assembly GCF_040939455.1. Classification (NCBI taxonomy): domain Eukaryota; kingdom Metazoa; phylum Chordata; class Mammalia; order Primates; family Cheirogaleidae; genus Microcebus; species Microcebus murinus. Next base: position 21,235,706 of record NC_134129.1, on the reverse strand, counting down.
CTAACTGTCGGCTCAAGAGGTTGAAAGTTCAGTCCCGGGGAAGGTCGGGATGTCTTCCAAGGAAGGGGCTGATGGCTTTGCTCACAGGCTCCCCTCCCCCACTACAGTGGGGACACTTTTTTTGGCGGGAGGGGGGGAGGAGGAACCACATTCCAGACTGGGATGTCTGCAAAGTTGAGTGATGGATGCCAGTGGGGGGTGGGGGGGCTCACGGCCTTGGAACCGTCGGGACAGCCGGCAGACGTACCCATTACACAGTGACCCCTCTGTGCTAGAGCATCGGTTTAGTTTGTAATTTGGGAGCTTGAGAACAGCAGCAAGGCAAGGCATGTGCTCTTATGACTCTTAGCGTCCAGCCACTGTTTGACAGTTGGGTCCGTTTTGCTTGCAAAAATTCCTCCTGGGATAAAAAAAAAAAAGCCAGAAGGGCCCGAAAAAAAAATGTACTGTTCTCTGCCAAATCAAAATGTGTAAATAGTTCTTCTGAGAGTGAAACAAAGGGTCTATTTTTGTCTTTAAACACCAGAGCCAGAAACAGGAAGAGGCTACAATTAACTAACTGCAGCAAAATGGTGAAGTTAATGAATAATGAAATGATCATTGTCGTGTTTCTCCAAAAATAAGACCTCCCCATAAAATCAGCCCTGGCGGGATTTCTGAGCATGTGCGCCGTAGAAGCCCTACCCCGAAAATCAGCCCTAGTGACGGGCGTGGCCACGCAGCGCATCTGCACAACCCATGCGTGTCGTCGCGGAGCGGGAAAGAACACGAGCAGCCCTTCTCATCCGCCCCGTGAGAGCTCTAGTGCCCCACAGGAGAGATCGGGGCCAGTGGTTCTAAAGGAAATAGAGTCGCAAGACATTCAGGATGGGATTCGGGGTTTGGAGAGTGATGATGACGTTTCAGAAGAAGACGACTTTACTATATTTGAATCCATGTAGATGGTTGCACCATACTTAAAAAAAATATATCACATCCCCTGAAAATCAGCCCTAGGGTGTCTTCTTCAGGAAAAATAAATACAAGACCCTGTCTTATTTTTGGGGGAACACGGTAGGAGGATGTCACACACTAATTGTGCCTACTGCATGGGTCCAGAGACTGAGCTGGCTCTTTGCAGGACATTAATTCCCTCAGATGAAAGTAAAAATTAACCATTACAGCCGGGCGCGGTGGCTCACGCCTGCCATCCTAGCACTCTGGGAGGCCGACGCGGGAGGATCGCTCAAGGTCAGGGGTTCGAGACCAGCCTGAGCAGGAGCGAGACCTCGTCTCTACTATAAATAGAAAGAAACTAATTGGCCAACTAAAAACATATATAGAAAAAATTAGCCGGGCATGGTGGCGCATGCCTGTAGTCCCAGCTACTCGGGAGGCTGAGGCAGGAGGATCGCTTGAGCCCAGGAGTTGGAGGTTGCTGTGAGCGAGGCTGATGCCACGGCACTCACTCTAGCCTGGGTGACAGAGTGAGACTCTCTGTCTAAAAAAAAAAAAAAAGGCACAGAGCCCCCCACGTGGGTAGAGATTGTGGGCTGGAACCTAAAACCATGATGCCTGTTGATGAATTAAAGAGAAACTTCTCGTCACCTGGTGGGTAATTTTTTTCTAATTAAGTTAATTGGATTTTTTCATTATTATTATAAAAGGAGTGCACGCTCATTATTAAACATTTGTAAAATATAGAAAAGGAGAAAGTTGCAGGAAAAAAAATAATAAAGCCCAGAGGGGGGTGATTACAGTCCCATTATTATTAGTCATTTCGACCTGGCACTGGTTAATCCTTAAATTAGGTTTTTAGAGTCCACTACAGTTCCACTTTTGAGTTCAGTTCCTGTGTTTTCCTTAAGTCAACGCCACAGTCGTTTATAACGGTTCTCTTGGGGGAGGCAGAATCTTTTCTCTGTCTGGACTTGAGGCCAACTTAAAGTTTTAAGGCAAAGCTGCACTTCTCGGAGGGTGTTCAAGACTCAGTTTCCGGCCGGGCACGGTGGCTCACGCCTGTCATCCTAGCAGTCTGGGAGGCCGAGGCGGGAGGATCGCTCGAGGTCAGGAGTTCAAGACCAGCCTGAGCAAGAGCGAGAGCCGTCTCTACTATAAATAGAAAGAAATTAATCGGCCAACTAAAAATATATATAGAAAAAATCAGCCGGGCATGGTGGCGCATGCCTGGAGTCCCAGCTACTCAGGAGGAGGCTGAGGCAGGAGGATTGCTTGAGCCCAGGAGTTGGAGGTTGCTGTGAGCGAGGCTGACGCCACGGCACTCACTCTAGCCCGGGCGACAGAGAGAGACTCTGTCTAAAAAAAAAAAAATTTTTTTAATGTGGATTGTTTTTTGCTTGAGTCCCCCCCAAACATGCACACAAGTAGTTTTTCGGGGGGAAGTGGTCCCAGAGAACAAGAGGAAGGAACTGGGAAGACCGAACCAGAGACGGGGAGAAAAAGTCAATAGAAACACACATCATGGAGTCAGTCACTCTGGAAAGCTGGAGCTCGATCCTGCTGGGACCCTCTGAGGAGGGGTGTGGAATGACCTTGGAGTTGTCCTTTTCAAGGGTAGAGGAGGAGACACCTGCCCACCCTCACCTGTGTTCCGCCAATCCTGTGGGGGGGACCCCCTCACAGGCATTAGAAAGGCTGAGCAGTTTCCCCACAAGTGGGGTTCCCCGGCAGGAGCGGCAAAGCCCCGGGCAGCAGGCGAGAGGTAAGAGGTGTCTCCGAAACAAGCCACTGCCAGGTGATACCTGGTTGTCATGGCAATGGCTAGGCCACGAAGATGGCATCAAGAAAACATGAGGTGAGGCATACAGCATTTTGAGAGTACAACCAGGGGTCGTTGTTAGGATTAAATGCGGCAAGGTATCTAGTACATGGTGAACATTAAAAAAAAAAAAAATCAGGCATTGTTTCGGTTGATGCTGTTACTACCCCGTTTCCCCGAAAAGTAAGATCTACCCACAAAATGAGCCCCAGCAGGATTTCTAAGCATTCACACAATAGAAGTCCTACCCTGAAAATAAGCCCTACCGATAAAATAAGCCCCAGCAGAATTTCTAAGCATTTGTGCAATAAAAGCCCTATGCCAAAAATAAGATCTACCCATAAAATAAACCCCAGCAGGATTTTTAAGCATTTGTGCAATAGAAGCTTTACTCCGAAAATAAGACCTACCTATAAAATAAGCCCTAGCAGGATTTCTAAGCATTTGCTCAATATAAACCCTATTGTATTAATAGGACCTAGCCACGGGCGTGGCTGCGCAGCGCATCTGCACAACCCATGCATGTCGTCGCGGAGCGGGAAAGAACACGAGCAGCCCTTCTCATCCGCCCCGTGAGAGCTCTAGTGCTCCACAGGAGAGATCGGGGCCAGTGGTTCTAAAGGAAACAGAGTCGCAAGACATTCAGGGTGGGATTCGGGGTCTGGAGAGTGAGGATGATGTTCCAGAAGAAGACGACTTCACTCTATTTGAATCAATGGAGATGGTTATATGGTGCTTAAAATATATATATATAACACATCCCCTGAAAAATCAGCCCTAGGGTGTCTTCTTGAGGAAAAATAAATAGAGGACCCTGTCTTATTTTCAGGGAAACAGGGTAGTGCAGCTACGCAAAAATAAATAGTGCCGCCAAGCCACTCAGCAGCAGGGCCTGTCGCATGCTCCTGACCAAACTCCTGAAGTCCGAGGGTGGAGGAAGAGCAGGCAAGTGAGGGCAGCTCATCAAATCTTCCTGAAAATAAGACCCACCCATAAAATAAGCCCCAGCAGGATGTCTAAGCATGTGCACAATAGAAGCCCTACCCCGAAAATCAGCCCTAGTGACGGGTGTGGCTATGAAAATCAGCCCTGGTGCGATGGGCGTGGCTATGAAAATCAGTCCTGGTGATGGGCGTGGCTATGAAAATCAGCCCTAGTGATGGGCGTGGCTATGAAAATCAGCCCTAGTGATGGGCGTGGTTATGAAAATCAGCCCTAGTGATGGGCATGGCTATGAAAATCAGCCCTAGTGGTGGGCGTGGCTATGAAAATCAGCCCTAGTGATGGGCATGGCTATGAAAATCAGCCCTAGTGATGGGCGTGGTTATGAAAATCAGCCCTAGTGATGGGCGTGGCTATGAAAATCAGCCCTAGTGATGGGCGTGGCTGCGCAGCGCATCTGCACAACCCATGCGTGTCGTCGCGGAGCGGGAAAGAACACGAGCAGCCCTTCTCATCCGCCCCGTGACAGCTCTAGTGCTCCACAGGAGAGATCGGGGCCGGTGGTTCTAAAGGAAACAGAGTCGCAAGACATTCAGTATGGGATTCGGGGTCTGGAGAGTGATGTGTATTTCGTTAAGCTGGCGTCAGGGAGATTTGATAAGCTGCCCTCACTTGCATGCTCTTCCTCCAGCCTCGGATTTCAGGAGTTTGGTCAGGAGCATGCAACAGGCCCTGCCGCTAAGTTGCTTGGCAGCACTATTTATTTTTGCATAGCTGCACTACCGTGTTTCCCATAAACTAAGGGAGTCGAGGATGTGAGTCCTTTGCAAGGGGACAGGGAGAGGCGATTGCAGGCGAGAGGAGCCGTGTTGGGCAAGAGCTCAGGCCTCTTCTTTCATGGGAGCTCAGGCAAGGGTCTCTTAAACAGATGAGCCTGCAGAAAAGAGAGGAAAAAAAATAGGAATGTTCTCCCATTCATCTCGGCTCCAGGGAGACAGGCTGCTACCCAGAGCAGAGCCAGTCCTCCTCTTTGCGGTCCGATGGCCGGAGTGCCAAGAACAACTTAATCGGGGGCCGAGGCTAGTGAGGTCACCCTTGGCTAGCTTCCCCCAGGCCAGGCCACAGTTGCAGGATGTTCTCTGCAAGAGTGCTGAGAAATAGAGTCCCTCTTCTGCTGATGTTTTAACCATATACTTCCCATTTCCCTGCCTCCCTCTGCCTGGTCTGCACTGGCAGGGGGAGATCATGCTCCCGGCTTTACTCGTTTACTCACCTGTTCATTCGCTAGATATTCACGGAGCACCTACTCAGTGCTAGACTCTCTGCTGGGCCCCGGGGAGTCAGTGCAAATGCTGAGCAACTTGGATGAATGCAGAGTTTTAAGGTGCATGTTATGCTGGGAGCAAGGCTGATGCCACGGCACTCACTCTAGCTTGGGGCAACAAAGCGAGATTCTGTCTCAATTAAAGAAAAAAAAAAAAAGAGGCATATTAATACTGCATTCCCCCAAAAATGAGAGCTACCCATAAAATAAGCCCTAGCAGGATTTCTAAGCATTTGTGCAATAGAAGCCCTACCCCGAAAATCAGCCCTAGTGGTGGGCGTGGCTATGAAAATCATCCCTGGTGATGGGCGTGGCTATGAAAATCAGCCCGAGTGGTGGGCGTGGCTATGAAAATCAGCCCTGGTGATGGGCGTGGCTATGAAAATCAGCCCGAGTGGTGGGCGTGGCTATGAAAATCAGCCCTGGTGATGGGCGTGGCTATGAAAATCCGCCCTGGTGATGGGCGTGGCTATGAAAATCAGCCCCAGTGATGGGCGTGGCTATGAAAATCAGCCCTGGTGGTGGGCGTGGCTATGAAAATCAGCCCTGGTGATGGGCGTGGCTATGAAAATCAGCCCTAGTGACGGGCGTGGCTGCGCAGCGCATCTGCACAACCCATGCCTGTCGTCGCGGAGCGGGAAAGAACACGAGCAGCCCTTCTCATCTGCCCCGTGAGAGCTCTAGTGCTCCACAGGAGAGATCGGGGCCAGTGGTTCTAAAGGAAACAGAGTCGCAAGACATTCAGGATGGGATTCGGGGTTTGGAGAGTGAGGATGATGTTCCAGAAGAAGACGACTTCACTCTATTTGAATCAATGGAGATGGTGTACCGCACTTAAAAAAAAAATAACACGTCCCCTGAAAATAAGCCCTAGGGTGTCCTCTTGAGGGAAAATACATGTAAGATCCTGTGTTATTTTCGGGGAAACACGGTACTGTGGGGTTTGCCTAGCAGTCAGGGGAGACCTGAGGAAGTTACGGGTGAGCTGAGACCTCCAGGGCGGAAGGATGAGCGAGTCAGGTGGAAACCGAGGGCAGGATCGTTCCCGACAGAGGAAGCGGCTTGTCCAGGGACCCTGGAGTAGAAACGGCTGAGACTCATCTGAGGACCAGAGAGAAGCCACCGAGACAGGGGGCCGAGGCTAAAATGGGAGCAGAGGGCAGGAGGAGGCTGGGGAGGCGGGTGTGGCTGGACCCGGCCAGGCCTGGTGGTCCATGTCCCGGATCGTGGCCGTGAGCCGGGGAACCCGCGGGCGCCCCGGGTGAGTTCTGCCCGTGTGGGGCAGCGGGGCAGCTCCCGGGCTGGGGAGGAGGCAGCACAAGCTTCGCCTGGGAGAGCAGCCCCAGAGTCTGCCCTTGGGACGGTAAAGCGCAGGTTGGCGTTTCAGCCAGCGGAGGAGGAGAGAGGGGGGCACAGCAGGATAGGACGGGTTTTTTCTTCCAGCATATTGTGGGGGCACAAATGTTAAGGCTGCGTATATTGCCCTTGCCCCCCGCCCCCCTCGAGTAAGAGCTTCAAGCGTGTCCATCCCCCGGATGGTGCACATCTCACTCATTGTGTTTGTATACACCCGTCCCTTCCTTCCCCACCTGCCCGACACCCGATAGATGTTACTCCTATGTGTCCACTTAGGTGTTGATCCATTAATACCAATTTGCTGGTGAGTACATGTGGTGCTTGTTTTTCCATTCTTGGGATACTTCACTCAGTAGAATGGGTTCCAGCTCTATCCAGGAAAATACAAGAGGTGCCAGATCACCGTTGTTTCTTATAGCTGAATAGTACCCCATGGTATACATATACCACATTTTATTAATCCACTCGTGTATTGATGGGCACTCGGGTTGTCTCCACATCTTTGCGATTGTGAATTGTGCTGCTACAAACATCCGAGTGCAGGTGTCTTTTTCATAGAGTGACTTTTGTTCTTTTGTGTAGATGCCCAGTAGTGGGATTGCTGGATCAAATGGTAGATCTACTTGTATCACTTTGAGGTATCTCCACATTGCTTCCCACAGAGGTTGCACTAGTTTGCAGTCCCACCAGCAGTGTAGGAGTGTTCCTCTCTCTCCGCATCCACGCCAGCATTTATTGCTTGGGGACTTGTTAATAATGGGCCATTCTCCCTGGAGATAAGTGATATCTCATTGTGGTTTTGATTTGCATTTCCCTGATAATTAGAGATGTTGAGCATGTTTTTCATATGTTTGTTGGCCGTCGTTCTGTGTTCTTTTGGAAAGTTTCTGTTCATGTCCTTTGCTCACTTTCTGATGGGGTCGTTTGATTTTTCCTTGCTGATTTTCCTGAGTTCTAAGTAGATTCTCGTCATCAACCCTTTATCCGATGCGTAGCTTGCGAAAAGGGGGCATGACCCCCCAGAAGGATATGACCGTTCCTTTTAAGAGCATCCCCTAGAAATTGCACACGCTGTTTCTGCTCACATCCCACGAACCAGAAGTGCCCTCCTGGCCCCATCCTAGCTACGGGGGAAGCTGGCAGACATGGTCTTTGCCCCGAGCAGTCCGGCACCTGCAGCTGAGAACCCTACTTACTGCTTTCCCTGCAGGAGGGAGAAGGTACACTGGGGGGCAGGTGGCAGTCTCTGTGACAACACCCTTACTGGTCAACTCCCTTCTAGAACCAGGCCAACTGATGCAGATATACAATCACTCCGTGAGCGCCTACTGTATGCATGCCGTGCACCGTGCCAGGCGGGGAGATGACAGAGATAATATGAGGCGTGGTAACGACCTCCCCAAGCAGCTCACGATCTACTCAGTGGAGCCCAGACCTCAATCACAGCTGAGTCAAGGGCGGGGGGAGGTCCTAAATCTAGCAACGCTCAGCACTCCCGAGGGTGAGACTGCATGGTCAGTGTGTTTCAAAATGTGCCGGTCTTCCGCCGCCGGTTTAGGGGGAAGAGACGGGTGGGCTCACAGACAGGTCCGGCACACCCCTCCTCCCCGGGGGGAGGCCAGCAGAGCGTGTGACCGTATCAGCAGATGAGGGTCACCAGCGAATCCCGGAGGACAGAGGCCACACGGGGGAAGCGCCCTAGAAGACCAGGGGCAGTCAGTCTGCCGGGGTTATTAGTCTGCGCAGTTGGGACGTGCATGCCGGTGGGGACAGGCGCTTGCAGGACGGCAGTTCTAAAACAGCCATCACATCGGTACTGAGTGATCAACACTATGGTGCTCAAAACGTGGTGGTGCTCACCGGAGGTTTGGGGAGTGGGGGGAGGCCCACATCTTAGGGACGTGGCGAGCATTGTGGGGAGGGGGGAAGGGCATACTTCTAACCCGTTTTAGGGAGAGGCAAAGATATACAATGTCACCAAAATGTCTAAAAAAAAACCCCAAAAACTGTTATCGGGAGGTGGGCAGGTGGGGTGGGGAGGAGGGGAAGGGGGTGTACCTACACAATGGGTGCGGTGGGCACCACCTGGGGGATGGGCATGCTTGAAGCTCTGGCACCGCGGGGCGGGGAGGTGGAAGGGAGGCAGGGGCGATATGTGTAGCCCTAACAATATCTGTACCCCCATAATATGAGGAAATAAAAGGAAAAATTATTTAAAAATAAAAACAAAAAAAAGCAGTAGGCGTCTCTCCCCCAAACTGTAACCGGCCACAGACCAGGCAGAGCCCAGCTCACGGGGGGCCTAAAGCAAATTCCGACCTGCAGATGACCGGCTACTGGACGTTTTATACCCATTCCCTTAGCGCTGCCCGTGCACACTCAGCCTTGTGAGTTCCTGGGGTGCCTCTGCGTGCGTCCTGGCTGTGAGACGGTGCCGGAGGGTGTCTTCCTGGCACGGCACCCCCAAATAGAGTCGATGTCAGCCAGATGCCTGCTGGAGCAGGGCCCTGGAGAGCCACGCGGAGGCCAGCTTTAACCACTTTGGTACGAGTGTTGACTACAGTCGACAGCCACAGATGAACGTGCACAGCCCGGCGTGGACTGTAGCCGACAGCCACAGATGGACGCGCACAGCCAGGCCTGGACTGTAGCCGACAGCCACAGATGGACGCGCACAGCCCGGCGTGGACTGTAGCCGACAGCCACAGATGGACGCGCACAGCCCGGCCTGGACTGTAGCCGACAGCCACAGATGGACGTGCACAGCCCGGCCTGGACTGTAGCCGACAGCCACAGATGGATGCGCACAGCCCAGCGTGGACTGTAGTCGACAGCCACAGATGGACGCGCACAGCCCGGCCTGGACTGTAGCTGACAGCCACAGATGGACGCGCACAGCCCGGCCTGGACTGTAGCCGACAGCCACAGATGGACGCGCACAGCCCGGCGTGGACTGTAGCCGACAGCCACAGATGGACGCGCACAGCCCGGCGTGGACTGTAGTCGACAGTCCACAGAGAGTGGACTGTAGTCGACAGCCACAGATGGACGTGCACAGCCCGGCGTGGACTGTAGTCGACAGCCACAGATGGACACATATAGCCCACAGACCACCGTGCGGACTGCGAGTGCCGGCTGTGGGCGAGGTGTCTCAGCGAGGTGTCTCAGCCGCGGAGTGGTTAACCCTTCAGCTGCCGAAACGGGGGGAGCTGGGGGAGGCGCCCCAAGGGCTGGGCAAGCGCAGCTGTGACTGCCCAGCTGCAGGCGCTGGCTTTAGGTCAGCCCTGGGCGTGGGGCCTCTGAGAGCCGGCCCTACCCGGGTCACATGGACACGTGTGACTTGTGCTGAGGCGAGCGAGGCCACCAGCGAAGGAAAGACGAGGCCAGGCGTGGAGGGGCAGGACGGAGCCCCAGAGCAGGGGTGGGGCGGGGGGAGCAGGCGCAGGGCGAGAGTCATTGGGGAAAGGAGAACTTCGAGGAAGTCAGGGCGCAAATCGGTGGCTGTGAAAACTGGTGGCCTGACACTCCCGGCACTGAGTCACTGGGAAGTGACTCTCTGCAGCCTCCATCCTTCCAGCCTTGGCTAGTCGGGGTCCCAGGCTGGGTTGTGCAAAACGGCAAGAATCAGAGTTCCAGTATGGCTGGAGCTTTTATTTTCTTTTTTTTGAGACAGAGTCTTGCTTTGTTGCCCAGGCTAGAGTGAGTGCCGTGGCGTCAGCCTCGCTCACAGCAACCTCAATCTCCTGGGCTCAAGCGATCCTCCTGCCTCAGCCTCCCTAGTAGCTGGGACTACAGGCATGTGCCACCACGCCTGGCTAATTTTTTCTATATATATATATATATATTTATATTTATATATAATATATATTTAAATATTATATATAAATATATTATATATTTATATATAATAATATATATTTATAAATAATATAATATATATTTATATATAATAATATATTTTTTATATAATATATAATAATATATATATACTTTTTAGTTAGCTAATTAATTTCTACTTACAGTAGAAACAGGGTCTCGCTCTTGCTCAGGCTGGTCTCAAACTCCTGACCTTGAGCGATCCTCCCGCCTTGGCCCCCCGGAGTGCTAGGATGACAGGCGTGAGCCACCGCGCCCGGCCCACATGTGCTTTCTGTAGACAGACTTTGACAAGGGTCCTGAAACAGTGGGTTGAAACCTTAATATATCCCGATTTCTCAGCTAGGGCAGCCTGCTCCACGTAATCAGAAAGGTAAACCGGTAGGAGACCCGCACAGACTGCTCTCTCTTGCAACGTGTGGAGCCGCTGCGTCCTGTTCGGGCATTGCAGCAAAACATTTGGATTGCTGGAGCTACCTTACCATGCTAATGAAATAAAACATGACTAATTAAATGTCATCATGCATGATGTAAACTCGTTAATGTCAGGAGAGATTGTTTTTAGAACAACTATCAGGACGGGCAAATTTGTCACATGTCAACATTTTTAGTTCATTTTTCGGTGGGTAAGTAAGCAAAAATTTTTTTTTTGAGACAGACTCTCACTGTGTTGCCCGGGCTAGAGTGAGTGCCGTGGCGTCAGCCTCGCTCACAGCAACCTCCAACTCCTGGGCTCAAGCGATCCTCCTGCCTCAGCCTCCTGAGTAGCTGGGACTGCAGGCATGCGCCACCAATGCCTGGTTAATTTTTTCTATATGTATTAGTCGGCCAATTAATTTCTTTCTATTTTTTTAGTAGAGACGGGGGTCTCCCTCTTGCTCAGGCTGGCCTCGAACTCCTGACCTCCAGCGATCCTCCCGCCTCGGCCTCCCAGAGTGCCAGGGTGGCAGGCGTGAGCCACCGCGACCCGGGCCAGCCAGCACATTTTATTTAAGAAATTCAAGAACCGTCTGGCCCTGAAATGAGGGCTTCCTATATCTTGGGGGCGGGGGTCCGATTAATCTGGGGCGTAGAAGGAGGAGGGGGCTGGAACGTGTCTTCTGAACGGCAAGCTGCCCATGTCTTCCCATTAGAGCGTAATGTTATGTTAACATCCTTAAAGAGGCAGATGACGGCACTGTAAATCCGATTAGGGCACGTACATGCGACTGGGTCCTCTTGCCATTTTCAAGAGGCTGATTGCGGTTTTACATCTTCCCGGCCATTGTCAGAGCGGCCCTGCCCCGAGTGGCCGCGCCCCCGCCCGGTGCCCGGGCCTCTGCGCGGTGACCTTTGCCGTCCCGGGGCTGCTTGCAGACACCACAGACGCTCACGTCAATTTGCCGCAATTGGATGTGGCATCTCGCGGCTAATTCGATTTGGGGAGAGAATGCACCTGGCTCTGTTTTTCCCCTGTAGAGCGCGCAGGGAGCTCCGAGCAGGGGCAGATGCCATCTCGCCGAGGAGAGGCCCCGGTGCTTTTTTTCAAGGTCTGGGCCGTTTGTCTTCATCTCCCCAAATGCAGCAGCCCCCACGACAAAAGGGAGAGAGAGGAGCTGAATTATTTAATGGGAAAACAAATTAGACCGGGGTCAGGGAGGGGGAGAGAGAAACCAAACGAACTGGAAAGAAAAAAAAAAAAAAAAACCCACAACTGTTGATAATGACTTCCAGTCTTCTTGCCTTAAAAAAAGAGAGAAGCACAAACTCTTTTTATCCAGCTGTTCAATTCTGCTTCCCTTTGTTGTTGTTTTTCTTTTTTTAATCAGATCGATTAAGTAAAATTTCCTCCGTGTCAGAGCTCGAAAGAAATGCTAACCTTCCCGATTCACACCGAAGAAATACAAATACACAGATATAGTTTTTTTTGTGTGTGTGTGTGTGGTTTTTTTTTTCTCTAAATTTCCAACTGATTCGAGGTTACAGGAAACAGATAAGATAGTAACGGGGCTTAATCTATTGTGGATACAGTTAACTAGACCGAAGGGCTGCTTTGTTGAAGGGAAAATACCAGTCTCAGGCCTTATTCTTCGGCGACCCGCATTTTATCTCAATCATGCTCCAGATATGAAAAAATAATAATAATAATAATCAACAACAATAAAATCTACGTTACAAATAGGATTTGCATTGAATAAATATGTGAGGATGCTGTGAAGGTAGGGGGAAAAATAATTTTTTTTTTTTTTTTTAGACTATCCAAGTGCAATAGCGAGGAGGAGGGGAGAGAGAGGTAGAACAAGGAGTTCAATCTGTAACTGACAGTGAGCCGTCAGGTGAGATCACTCGCCACCTTCGGACCGGCCGGAAAAATAATTATGGAGAGTATTGGTGCCCCCGTGATGGGGCGAGGGGTTGCTGTTTCCCAGAGGAGGTAAATAAATGCTAATTGTTTTTTTTTTGTTTGTTTTTTTGAGACAGAGTCTCGCTTTGTTGTCCAGGCTAGAGTGAGTGCCGTGGCGTCAGCCTCGCTCACAGCAACCTCAAACTCCTGGGCTCAGGCGATCCTCCTGCCTCAGCCTCCTCCTGAGTAGCTGGGACTACAGGCATGCGCCACCATGCCCGGCTAATTTTTTCTCTATATATTACTTGGCCAATTAATTTCTTTTTATATTTATAGTAGAGACGGGGTCTCGCTCTTGCTCAGGCTGGTTTCCAACTCCTGACCTCGAGCAATCCTCCCGCCTCGGCCTCCCAGAGTGCTGGGATGACAGGCGTGAGCCACCGCGCCCGGCCAATACATGCTAATTGCGTGGAGCTTTCCAAGGGTGGCTCCACATGTTAGAGATGTCCTATTGCTGTGAGAATCCACAAAACATAGCACATGTAAAAGGAAAGGGAGGAATGCTTTGTAGAAATCTGTCATCTTTAAGAGTGAGTCAAGTGTGGCCGGGCGCGGTGGCTCACGCCTGTAATCCTAGCTCTTGGGAGGCCGAGGCGGGCGGATTGCTCAAGGTCAGGAGTTCAAAACCAGCCTGAGTAAGAGCGAGACCCCGTCTCTACTATAAATAGAAAGAAATTAATTGGCCAACTGATATATATATAAAAAATTAGCCGGGCATGGTGGTGCATGCCTGTAGTCCCAGCTACTCGGGAGGCTGAGGCAGGAGGATCGCTTGAGCCCAGGAGTCTGAGGTTGCTGTGAGCGAGGCTGACGCCACGGCACTCACTCTAGCCTGGGCAACAAAGCGAGACTCTGTCTCAAAAAAAAAAAAAAAAAAAAAAAAAAAAAAAAAAAGGGTGAATTGGGGCAGTTCCACCCGTAACTCCAGCTGCAAGGATCTAACATCACGCCACACCTACACACAAGTCAAATGAAGCTGGAGAGGGAATCTGAGTGATTTTCGTCAGGGGAAAAGGAGGGAGCGATCGCCAAACTCTAAGCATCATGGGGGCAAGGCCCGAACTGATTTTGCCGTCTCCCCTCCCCGTATCCTTGGTGACGGATCTGTAGCTGAGGTCCCCTCGAGTGAACGGGTGGCCGAAGCTTTATAACTTCAGTGCTCAGCTCCTCCCTTTGCATAGCTGGTCCTCACCTAAGTATGTCCATGACCCTGTTTCCCCAAAAATAAAACCCTACCCATACAATGAGCCCCAGCAGGATGTCTAAGCATGTGCGCCATAGAAGCCCCACCCCGAAAATCAGCCCTAGTGATGGGCGTGGCTATGGAAATCAGCTCTAGTGAGGGGCGTGGCTATGGAAATCAGCCCTGGTGATGGGCGTGGCTATGGAAATCAGCTCTAGTGAGGGGCGTGGCTATGAAAATCAGCCCTAGTGATGGGCGTGGCTATGAAAGTCAGCCCTGGTGGTGGGCGTGGCTATGAAAATCAGCCCTGGTGGTGGGTGTGGCTATGAAAATCAGCCCTAGTGGTGGGCGTGGCTATGAAAATCAGCCCTAGTGATGGGCATGGCTGTGAAAATCAGCCCTAGTGATGGGCATGGCTGTGAAAATCAGCCCTGGTGGTGGGTGTGGCTATGAAAATCAGCCCTAGTGGTGGGCGTGGCTATGAAAATCAGCCCTAGTGACGGGCGTGGCTGTGCAGCGCATCTGCACAACCCATGCGTGTCGTCGCGGAGCGGGAAAGAACACGAGCAGCCCTTCTCATCTGCCCCGTGAGAACTCTAGTGCTCCACAGGAGAGATCGGGGCCAGTGGTTCTAAAGGAAACTGAGTCGCAAGACATTCAGGATGGGATTCGGGGTTTGGAGAGTGAGGATGATGTTCCAGAAGAAGAAGACTTCACTCTATTTGAATCATAGATTCAGGTAGATGGTTGTACCGTCCTTAGAAAAAGTAACACATCCCCTGAAAATAAGCCCTAGCGTGTCTTCTTGAGGAACAATAAATATAAGATCCTGTCTTCTTTTCGGGGAAACACGGTAGCAATAGCAGCTGGACCTGCCAAGTGATAACCCAAGGACTCATGGACCTACGGGGTTGCCTGGCAATTTTTACCTTTGCTCCTGCCTCCCTTGCATCTTAAAGACAAAAGAAGGCTGTATAGGAGCCACCTCTCTAGTCCTAGGGATCAAGGGCAACTCACTCTAGGGTGGTGGAACTGAGACGTGATGCCATTTCCAACAGAAGGTGGAAGGCAAGGAGGAATTCGGAGCCAAAGAGAAGGAAGCAAAAATCAAGCTTCCTTGATTTTGATTCCAAGCTTCCGTGATTACAAGCTCACGCCTGTCATCCCAGCACTCTGGGAGGCCAAGGCGGGAGGATCGCTCGAGGTCAAGAGTTCGAGACCGGCCTGAGCAAGAGTGAGACCCCCGTCTCTACTATATATAGGAAGAAATTAATCGGTCAACTAAAAATATATAGAAAAAAATATTAGCCGGGCGTGGTGGTGCATGCCTGTAGTCCCAGCTACTCGGGAGGCTGAGGCAGGAGGATGGCTTGAACCCAGGAGTTTGAGGTTGCTGTGAGCGAGGCTGACGCCACGGCACTCACTCTAGCCTGGGCAACACAGTGAGACTCTGTCTCAAAAAAAACCAAAAAAAACCTGAGCTCCTGGACTCTCCGCATCCTACAACTAACTACCAGGACCAAATGTCCTTCCAGTGAGGCTTCATCATTTTCTGTGAACTTGTGTGTATTTGGGAGAGCTTTAGCTCCCCGGAAGGTACCGCAAAACAAACATTTTGTATAATTTTCGATTTGAGCTTATCAGAGCCACAACTCATCTCCATGAAACTCAGTGACTCGGATAGGGAGACATATTTAAGGATCGCTTTAACCCTTGAGAGCCTACCACGGAGCAGAAACTCAATAGATACGTAAATGAATAAAGAATGAATTAATTATTGCGGATAACAGAAATCAAAATAACAGTGGCTTAACCAAGAAAAAGTCCACTGCACTCTCACATGAAAGAACTGTGGAGGTCAATGGCATGATACCGTGTTTCTCCAAAAAAAAAGACAGGGTCTTATACTTATTTTTTCTCAAGAAGACACCCCAGGGCTTATTTTCAGGGGGTGTGTTGTTTTCCCCTCAAAGCCTCATCTTGCAGCATGCACAGGATGGCCGGGACCTGACAGGGGGAGCCGACCTTGTTGGTGGGGCTGCCCGCACCTTTCCGGTCACCTCTGGGGTAGCAGCTGTCACAACGGGGCGGATGAGAAGGGCTGCTCGTGTTCTTTCCCGCTCCGAGACGACATGCACGGGTTGTGCAGATGCGCTGCGCAGCCACGCCCATCACTGGGGCTGATTTTCATAGCCACGCCCATCACTAGGGCTGATTTTCATAGTCACACCCATCACCAGGGCTGATTTTCATAGCCACGCCCATCACTAGGGCTGATTTTCATAGCCACGCTCACCACTAGGGCTGATTTTCATAGCCACGCCCACCACTAGGGCTGATTTTCATAGCCACGCCCATCACCAGGGCTGATTTTCATAGCCACGCCCACCACTAGGGCTGATTTTCATAGTCACGCCCACCACTAGGGCTGATTTTCATAGTCACGCCCACCACTAGGGCTGATTTTCATAGCCACGCCCATCACTAGGGCTGATTTTCATAGCCACGCCCGTCACTAGGGCTGATTTTCGGGGTAGGGCTTCTATGGCGCACATGCTTAGAAATCCTGCTAGGGCTTGTTTTATGGGTGGGTCTTATTTTCGGGGAAACACGGTAGTACCTTTTGCCATCTCTGGAGCAAAAGGCAGGCATGCTTATAAGATTTGAGTTCTCTAAGCTCAGAGTTCCTTTACTGCTCATATAACACAACTCCCAGAGTACGCAGGTGAGATCTCTTTGCCTCACCTAGGGGAACTGGGGCTCCGGGAACCAGAGGGAAAGTTCCGATACTCTGGCTCCTGCAGTTGCTGTGAGGGGTAAGCCCGTTTTCATCTCTGACCTGGTAGTTTCGTGTCTTCTAATGCACCCACGAACCAGCGGTGGGCTAGCTTGCTGCCTTGCAAATAGGGTGAAATATCAGACACCATTCGTAGTTCTCTACACTGTGACCAGCACAGAGGCCGTGTGGAGTTTAGAGCAAACCTCCCTAGGAGAACCACAATGCAGACCCTTGGTGCGGAGAGACTGATTCGAGGAAACGCACTCATAGGATTCTGAGGGCTGGCCAGTGTGGAATCTACAGGGCAGGCCGACGGACTGAAAACTCAGGGGAGAGTTTGGCGGTACAGACTCGAGTCTGGATCCCACAGGGCAGCAGACAGGGTTTTCTAAGACTGACGTTGCAGTCTTGGGGAGAACTCCTACTTCTTGGGGAACGCCGGGGTACGCTCTCAGAGGCTTCCACTCTGTGGGGTCGGTATGCATGATGGCATCAGGGCCACTCCCGTTACGGAGGGCACTCAAGTGCTGAAGGGAAAGCACACTGAGTCAAGAGTTGATCGCGTGGCCGGGCGCGGTCATCCTGGCACTCCGGGAGGCCGAGGCGGGAGGATCACTCAAGCTCAGGAGTTCGAAACCAGCCTGAGCAAGAGCGAGACCCCAGTCTCTACTAAAAATAGAAACAAATTAATTGGCCAACTAAAAATATATAGAGAAAAAATTAGCCGGGCATGGTGGCGCATGCCTGTAGTCCCAGCTACTCGGGAGGCTGAGGCAGGAGGATGGCTTGAGCCCAGGAGTTGGAGGTTGCTATGAGGAGCGAGGCTGACGCCACGGCACTCACTCTAGCCTGGGCAACAAAGCGAGACTCTGTCTCAAAAAAAAAAAGAGAGTTGATCGCATTTGTGAAATGCCATCACAGCCAGCCACACACAGCATGGCGTGTGATCATACAGCTGGGCATGGTAGCCTGGCCAAGTTGACATGTAAAATCAACGGTCGCTCCATCCACGCTCTAGAACTCCCCGTTGGAACGGCTGAGCCTGCCAATCGTCACTACCTCTCCGTCCAGCCTCCCCTCTGCCCAGTCCTGCCTGTCTCACTCCAAGAATCCTGATAAGCCCCCTGCACATGTATTTCCTTCTGAGGGTCAGCTTTCCTGGAATCCTGACACGAGACAACGTTAAAGTGACAGGCAAAACATGCAAGTCAGAATTATTACCAAGACTAAGTCTGAAACTGACTCCCAAAGGAACTGACTCCCGCGTTCCTTTTTAATATATTTTGAAATCACAGAGTCCGTTGGCTTTGGGAGAAATGAGCCTGTGTTAGGACGATATGTCGGAAAAAGCCGCTCGATTTTAAGAACAAAGCAACTGGTGGATTAAGCAGTTGGTATGTTCCCCCGCGGAATATGTGTAACTATTATATCCATAAGAAAAGGATTTTTTTAGGTGGGGCGCAGTGGCTCACGCCTGTCATCCTAGCACTCTGGGAGGCCGAGGTCGGAGGATCGCTCAAGGTCAGGAGTTCAAAACCAGCCTGAGCAAGAGCGAGACCCCTGTCTCTACTAAAAAATAGAAAGAAATTAATTGGCCAACTAAAAATATATATAGACAAAAATTAGCCAGGCTTCATGGTGCATGCCTGTAGTCCCAGCTACTCGGGAGGCTGAGGCAGGAGGATCGCTTGAGCCCAGGAGATTGAGGTTGCTGTGAGCTAGGCTGACGCCACGGCACTCACTCTAGCCTGGACAACAGAGTGAGGAAGGAAGGAAGGAAAGAAGGAAGGACGGAAGGAAGGGAGGAAGGGAGGAAGGGAGGAAGGAAGGAAGGAAGGAAGGAAGGGAGGGAGGGAGGAAGGGAGGAAGGAAAGGGATTTTTTAAAGGGATATTTTAAAAGAGGACTTAAAAATATATAAACATTTTTAATAAAAATAAACTGCATTAAAAAAAAAAGAACTCTCAAAAAAGCCTCTTGCTTGTTTTTCCTTTATTTGCTTTTCTGTCTAAGCAGGAAGTGCTCAGAGTTTTCGAGCTCCGAGCTGCCGGTCCTCAGCCGGGGAGTGTGTGTGCCCACAGACCTTCGGCAGATGGTCTGGGGCTGGACATCTGGAAGTCTCATCAGATTATGGGGCACAAATTTGTGATAATAGATTTAATTCAGTTTTCGCTTAGCATTTTCTTGGCTGGTTTGAAGACCCTGGGGTCAGCACGTAACTTGGCGAGGGCTTTACAAAAATTGTTCCGAATTTACCAGCCGTGGCTGAGCTCATACAACGCTGTTTGGGAAACTCAGGCCAGCTGGGTAAAAGCTGATGAACGAAAATGCAGCTATTACATGTGAGGCTCGTTAATGCATTAGTCATTCTCTGCAGACTCTGACCGTCCCGCCTGTGAGGCTGCATCACGGGTACAAGGTAGGCTTGGGGGAGCCCAGCCGTCTTCCTTTATTTTCCCATCCTAGAGGCTAGAACGTGTGCCTTACACTTGGATAACTGAGGGGCCATACAGCAATAATTATAACCAGATAAGTCTGTGTTTTGTTAAGGAAGGGTCTAATAGAAACATTAAGAGCAAAATATGAATGGAGTTAGGCCGGGCGCGGTGGCTCGTGCCTGTCACCCTAGCTAGCCCTCTGGGAGGCCGAGGCAGGAGGATCGCTTGAGGTCAGGAGTTCGAGACCAGGCTGAGCAAGAACAAGACCCCGTCTCTACTAAAAATAGAAAAAATTAGCCAGGCGTAGTGGTGCGTACCTGTAGTCCCAGCTACTCGGGAGGCTGAGGCAGGAGGATCGCTTGAGCCCAGGAGTTGGAGGTTGCTGTGAGCGAGGCTGATGCCACGGCACTCACTCTAGCGCGGGCGACAGAGTGAGACTCTGTCTCAAAAAAAAAAAAAAAAAAATATATATATATATATATAAAGTAGGCTGGGCACAGTGGCTCATGCCTATAATCCTAGCACTCTGGGAGGCCAAGGAGGGCAGATCGGTCAAGGGCAGGAGTTCGAAACCAGTCTGAGCAAGAGCGAGACGCCTGTCTCTACTATAAATAGAAAGAAAGTCATTGGCCAACTAAAAATATATAGAAAAAATTAGCCGGGCGTGGTGGCGCATGCATGTAGTCCCAGCTACTCGGGAGGCTGAGGCAGGAGGATTGCTTGAGTCCAGGAGTCTGAGGTTGCTGTGAGCGAGGCTGACGCCACGGCACTCACTCTAGCCCGGGCAACAAAGCAAGACTCTGTCTCAAAAAAAAAAAAATTAAATAAAGTTTCAGCCTACTGCAACACTTATATAATGTTAGAGAAGAAATTTCTCTTACCACCAAATGTAGCATACATTGGGTATTCGAAGGAAGCCTACCCATTTTTTATATTTGTCATAACATTTTAATATCAATTTTCACGCAAGAAAAATATGTTAAAGGGAGGAATGGATTTCTTTTCCTTTTTCCTTTTTAAAGCTAAGATGAGAATAAACTAAGGAGAAAAAGCTTAGCAACCCATTAAGGAAGTGATCAAAGGGTATAAAAAAACTATGAGCAGGAAAGGAGAGCTGAATGGCCAATAGACATATAGGAAGGTATTCAGCCCTAGTATTAATTATGAAATCAAATCAAACGCCGAAGAAAAATCATCTCACACCACTTCAAACCTTCAGATTGCAAAAAATTAAACAATGACAATTTCAAAGCCTCATACGCTTATGCTAGGAGTCCATAAACTGGTACAACTCCTTGGCTATAGAGGTACCTAGTTAGGCCAAAAATGCATTTATCCTATGACCCAGGAAGCCCACTTCTAGATTTATACCCTGGACAAGCTAGACAAGGATACAAGTTCAGAAATGTTCCTTACAGCATTGTTGGGAATAGCAAAACAGAAACAAAATTGCAAATAATCTAAGTGTCCAGCTGTGGAAGAATGGGTAAATACATTGTAGCATCTTTATACAATGGAATATTACACAGCAGTCAAAATGAATAAGCTACAACAGTGGCTCTCCATAAGGATAAAACAACAAAAAAAGCAAATGACATAAATCTAGGAAAAAAATATTCCCCCGAGAGCCTAGCAAGCAGTCCTTTATTATGTTTAGGGATGCAAAATATGTAGAAAAATGACTAAAACAAACATGGGCGCGATAATCACTGAAATAATTTGTGTGGTTACCTCCAAGGAGGAATTGGATAGGAGAGGGGTTTCAGAGACGGCTTCGACTGTATCTATGATATTTGTATTTTGGGGAAGGGGCAAGAAAAGCGTGAAGAAAATAAGGCAATAAAACTGGTGTTCACTATATAATTTCCTATTTTTTCAGTATGTTTAAAATATATTTTTATGGAGGATGTTTAAAATAAAAGAATCAACTTGCATTTAAAAATCCAAGAGTAAGCCGGGCGCGGTGGCTCACGCCTGTAATCCCAGCACTCTGGGAGGCCGAGGCGGGAGGATTGCTTGAGGTCAGGAGTTGGAAACCAGCCTGAGCAAGAGCAAGACCCCGTCTCTACTATAAACAGAAAGAAATTAATTGGCCAACTAATATATATATATAAAATTAGCCGGGCATGGTGGCGCATGCCTGTAGTCCCAGCTACTCGGGAGGAGGCTGAGGCAGGAGGATCGCTTGAGCCCAGAAGTTTGAGGTTGCTGTGAGCTAGGCTGACGCCACGGCACTCACTCTAGCCTGGGCAACAACAAGCAAGACTCTGTCTCAAAAAAAAAAAAAAAATCCGAGAGTAGAGACCAGCTCTTTTGAATGCCGTTGCTTCAGCGCCCTAAACTAGGGCAGACGTGAGTGCACTCTGACCCTAACCCTTAACCCAGGCTGAACTATGGGGGTGGTGTTCCAGGAAGCAGTTCTCCCAGCAACCTGTCTCCCAAATTTCCAATAACAAGTAGCCAAAGGTGGCACGGTGTGTTTAAGAGAGCCGAAGTCACCTTCTCCCTGCAAGCGTCCCACACTCCCGGTCATTTCATCGCTTGCAAAAGTACAAAATCAAAGATGCCCCTTCTGCAGGCCCGTTTGGAAAATTCTACACCGGTAGGAATCCCACCCACCGATAGAAGACTGTACTTTTAACTGTGCCACGTAGTAAAGGGAATGTTTTTACTTGGAATCATTTAATTTTTTTTTTCCTCCCTGGAGCTGTCCTGACCTAATCCAGAATTTTTTTTCATTTCTTCCGAAGCAAAACAAAGAAACAAAAATCCTAAACCTTCCTCCTCCATCCCTGATTAGGGCCGTAATACATGTTTCCCTTGCAGGGAATTCAAGAAATACCGGAAAACACTCCCCACATTAGAAAATCGCTCCTAACCCCTAGACTCAGAGATAACCATCTTCAACACAAAAGCGTGGTCTTTCTCCGAGGTTCCTCCTATGCCTACAGGTAACTTTCTGCACTCGTGCACACGTATAAACACACACAGTCGGAATCATTCGGTGCCCACTGCTTTGTATTTTTCCACTCGATACCATTCTATTTCGTCATTTGTCTGGAGCATCGTTTTATGGTACGCATGGTATTCCCTTGTAAGAATGGCCCGTGATTTACTCGAGCAATCCTCCCACTGCAGGACATTTACGTATGGCCAGATTGCCCTTCCCGACAACCTGGACCGATTTGGGCCCCTATCGGTAGGTGAGAATGTCCATTTCCCTGTCCCCTTAACAAGGCTGCTCGGCAGGTGCGTCTTCTTCCTGCACAGAAAGATAACAGGAGACCCTGGTGATGAGACCTGAGTTTGGAGAGAGGGATTTACCGAGCGAACAGCACTTACAAAATGTGGGTCCAAAGTGCTATTTCATTCCTAGAGAATTTTTATGCAATTGTGGTTTTTTGTGTTTTTTTTTTCCCATTTGGTGCAAAGTAGCATTAGAGTAGTAGTGGTCATCGTGAAATTTCAGAATAATGTTTCTTCAGAGAAACACCCTACGCCTGGATGCCAGAGGTTAGGTCTTATTTATCATGGCATCTCCAAAATCTCGCACGTAAAAGGAGGTTTTCAAGGCCGGGCACGGTGGCTCACGCCTGTCATCCTAGCACTCTGGGAGGCCGAGGCGGGAGGATCGCTGGAGGTCAGGAGTTCGAAACCAGCCTGAGCAAGAGCGAGACACCCTGTCTCTACTATAAATAGAAAGAAATTAATTGGACAACTAATATATATAGAAAAAATTAGGCAGGCATGGTGGTGCATGCCTGTAGTCCCAGCTACTCGGGAGGCTGAGGCAGGAGGATCGCTTGAGCCCAGGAGTCTGAGGTTGCTGTGAGCGAGGCTGACGCCACGGCACTCACTCCAGCCTGGGCAACAAAGCGAGACTCTGTCTCAAAAAAATAACTAAAAAGGCTTTCAGTAAACGTCTGTCAAAGCAGTGAGTACGAGGATATAAACCCATGCCACGCAAACGGACCGCCACGCTACGGAAATCACAGAGGTTTCAAGGAGGTTTCCAGATGACGTGAAAATCCGGATCCGACTTCTCCGGTTTAAAAACGTCTTCAGCTCTCAGCGTTCATCTTTTCAACTGTCGTGTTTGTTTTAGGACACTAGGCCAGGCGTCCTCAAACTACGGCCCTCGGGCCACACGCGGGTGTTTTTGCCCATTTTTTTTTTAACTTCAAAATAAGATATGTGCAGTGTGCATAGGAATTTGCTCATAGTTTTGTGTTTTTTAAAAATATAGTCTGGCCCTCCGACAGTCTGAGGGACAGTGAACTGGGCCCCTGTTTAAAAAGTTTGAGGACCCCTGCCCTAGACCCCTAGACGCTGCGTTAGCAAGTCAACACAGGAGTAAAGTAGCAGGAAAACATCTCCGTGTGCAGTGGAGACCTGCTTTGTCTAGCAGAACAGAGAAACGGACCAGCAACGTTTTCTAGTGGCCTGGGCTGTCGTCCTGGATTTTCCGTCTACACTGGCAATGTTCACCTCTGTAAGAGGAGACTATCCAGCAGCCAGGACGGATTCCGAGTGGCAGAGACCGAAAGCGCCGGCTTCTTGGCTCTCAGACAGCCTGAGGGGCAGTGAGGCTCCAGCCTCAGAGCCCTGCAAATCCGCCCGGACCTCGTGCACGCCAGACCCAGAGGGGCCCAGCGTCTTCCCGGCCTCGGGCAGACAGACAAGCACGGCTCTGGGAATTGCGTGCTGGCCGGATCCCTGACAGCGACAATGGGCGTTCTATAGCGGGACGTATTTTTAGATGCGGCTTTCAGCTCCGGGTCACTCAGAGCCTGGGCTCTGGACATTGTCCTCCGCCTCCTCTTTCCTGGGATTTCTCAAATTGCAGAGGAGGAAGGGGGAGGTCACGGCCCCTGCAGAGTCATAGAGAGGAAAACAGCAGAGCCTCAGGCCGGAGTTTCCCTGCAGCTGGGGCGAGGGGACATTCTCTTCTGTCCGTGGCTCCCTGGCCGTCAAAAACTCGCCTGCCAGTAACGACAGCCGCTTCTGGTTTCCGACCTACTAAGCGCCACGCGCCGCCAGCCAGGCGCTCGACGACAGGAAATGATCCTGCTTGTGCAGCTGGCCCTCGAGCCTCACGCAGTTGCTCTGTGGGCTGAAAAACACGCCGTCGTCACACGCGTGTGATCTATCTGCGGCGTGCCATCCGGACGCTGCTTTGTAGAGGCGACCTCATCTAAGAAATGCAAATTTAGGGCCGGGCGTGCGTGCTCACGGTGGCTCACGCCTGTCATCCTGGCACTCTGGGAGGCCGAGGCGGGAGGATCACTCGAGGTCAGGAGTTTGAAACCAGCCTGAGCAAGAGCGAGACCCCCGTCTCTACTAAAAATAGAAAGAAATTAATTGACCAACTAAAAAATATATATACACAAAAAATGAGCCGGGCGTGGTGGCGCATGCCTGTAGTCCCAGCTACTCGGGAGGCTGAGGCAGGAGGATTGCTTGAGCCCAGGAGTCTGAGGTTGCTGTGAGCTAGGCTGACGCCACGGCACTCACTCTAGTGAGACTCTGTCTCAAAAAAAAAAAACAAAAAAACAAACAAAAAAAAGGAAATATTGCCCTAAACCGGGGACTTGGAGAGTCACTCCAGCAAAGGCTGACTAATCCACTAGATCCGTCTGTGCCTGTGGTCCAGACACTGTCCGTTTTGCTCTGCGTTGTTTCTCCTCCTCAGCTTCTCAAGTTCTCCCCATCAGCCTATTTTTCATGGCACTTTTAATTTTTCATATTTGCAGTAAAAGGAGTGGAAATTTTCTTTTTGTCTTGTTTCCTGCTGGGATGCAAGGCCCTCAAGAAGATCCCCAACAGGAAAGCAATAAGAATTATCCCCTGCAAGTGACTAGTCATGCATATACTTCTCAAAAACCCATCCGCTACGTTAATAATGTTTTGATACTTACCGTGTTTCCTCGAACATAAGACCTTCCCATAAAACAAGCCCTAGCAGGATTTCTAAGCATGTTCGCAATAGAAGCCCTACCCCGAAAATCAGCCCTAGTGACAGGCGTGGCCATGAAAATCAGCCCTAGTGATGGGCGTGGCTATGGAAATCAGCCCTAGTGGTGGGCGTGGCTATGAAAATCAGCCCTAGTGGTGGGCGTGGCTATGAAAATCAGTCCTAGTGATGGGCATGGCTATGAAAATCAGCCCTAGTGACGGGCGTGGCTGCACAGCGCATCTGCACAACCCATGCGTGTCGTCGCAGAGCGGGAAAGAACACGAGCAGCCCTTCTCATCTGCCCCGTGAGAGCTCTAGTGCTCCACAGGAGAGATCGGGGCCAGTGGTTCTAAAGGAAACAGAGTCGCAAGACATTCAGGATGGGATTCGGGGTTTGGAGAGTGAGGATGATGTTCCAGAAGAAGATGACTTCACTCTATTTGAATCAATGGAGATGGTTGTATCGTGCTTAAAAAAAAATAACACGTCCCTTGAAAATAAGTCCTAGGGTGTCTTCTTGAGGGGAAATCAATAGAAGACCCGTCTTATTTTTGGGAAAACATGCTACATTTCCATGCTCCTTTGCAGGGAGGTGTGGCCACGTGGCTAAGAAGGATTTGTGAAACCTTCCAGGTTATGCCCTAGAAGGAAAAGTACTGTTTCTTCTCTTTTCCTTTTCCTCCTTCCCTCTGGCTGGAATCGGACATACCGGCAGTAGCTGACATAGCCATTCTACTCCTAGGTGGGAGCCGAGAGTGGAGGCCGAAGGAGCCACCAGACAGAAGGCAGGTTCCTGACACCACGGTGCTGCCCTGCTAGTCCTGGACCACCTGCCTGGATTTCTGCATGAAAGAAAAATAAAATTGCATCTTTTTATGACAGTGTGTTTTGAGCACACATGTTCTCTCTCTCTCTCTCTCTCTCTCTCGTCTTTACAATAACCTAATATTATCCTAACTAATGCAGTAGGTATGACCAATTTTTTTCAGATGAAGAAATTCAAGTTCAGATCGGTTCATTTACCTTGAGTTCGCACAGTGAGTAAGCCGCAGAGCCAGGACTCGGATCAGGGTCTGGCTGATGCCCAAGGGCAGGTTCTTTCTTCCTTGTTGTGCTCAGCAGCCTCCCGGGGTCAGCCTTTAAGCCCGACTTTTCTCCTGCCTCCAGTGCTAAGCTTTCAATTACAAATATCATTATTACAGAAGGTAAAGCTCTCTTTCCCATTAGGAAAAGGAAGCCTTCTTCAGATCTGCCGGAGATAGAAGGATGATCCTCTCTGGCATGGAATAAGAACTACCAAGTACATCCACAAGCCAGGAGGGCACAAGAGAATGAATGAAACGGGGCAGCCAATACCAGAAGCAATGTGAGGACCCCAAGTGACCTTTTGGATGTTCAGGAAGAAAATATGAGGACGTCTGCTTGCATTTACATTTTTAGGTTTAAAAAAATCAGAAATTTGGGCCGGGCGCGGTGGCTCACGCCTGTAATCCTAGCACTCTGAGAGGCTGAGGCGGGCGGATTACTCAAGGTCAGGAGTTCAAAACCAGCCTGAGCGAGACCCCGTCTCTACCATAAAAATAGAAAGAAATTAATTGGCCAACTAATATATATATATATATAAAATCAGCCGGGCATGGTGGCTCGTGCCTGTAGTCCCAGCTACTCGGGAGGCTGAGGCAGGAGGATCCCTTGAGCCCAGGAGTTGGAGGTTGCTGTGAGCTAGGCTGACGCCACGGCACTCACTCTAGCCTAGGCAAGAAAGCAAGACTCTGTCTCAAAAAAAAAAAAAAATCAGAAATTTAACCTAAGCCACCTGTAAAATATGCACTGGCATTGCTGCATTCAGTCCCTCCTGCGGAGATTCCTGTATCCAAAACGCATCTGCCAGGGAAAAGGGCGGGAGCAAAATCTATAGCAATTGTTCACACCATTGCTTGCTAGGGGCATCTTGAAACACATTGCAATTTGGAGTGTGCCTGGGGTTAATGGATTAAGAGTTATGTTTTGCAGTTTTAACCAAACTGAAAAAGTAGATATGTCACTCAAGAGGAGAAACCACAAAGTGAATACCATGCTAAATAAAGCAAGCACCAACAATTTGAAAATGGTAAAGTTCACCCTCTTCTACCCCCTCACCTGACTTCTGTCCATATAGTGCTGCCCTATTTCCTTCATTCTCTTGCAAGATCCTGGCCCTGGAAGTAGTTGAATATTTTTCTTCCGTGCCAGAGACTTCTACTCCTAGGAAGGCTCTTCAACTAACTACAATATGAAGTTGTTTTTAAAAAAAAAAAAAAATGATCTAATCAGATCTGACATAAGCCAGTTAAACAATTTTGAAATTATCAAGAAATGATGCTAATTGAAAGATGAATTAACATACACTCTCATTAGCAATGAACCTCACCCTAAGTATATGTTTATTCTTGAGGTACTTTTGGCTAATGACACTATGAAACCATCACAATTAGGAATACGTTTTATACTATGGGTAACTTCCTTTATTTCATCCTGCTAAAAATGTCTTCTTTTGTGTCTTATAATTTAATACTGTGTAAGATACCAGTATATAGTATATAAATATATATATACATACATGAATATTAAGTGTATATATAGTTTATAAGTAAATATATACTTATTTTGAGAGTGCCTGCTCAAAAAGCATTTGATTGATAGAAGCACATAATCCAAAATGATATTCTATCCTATTTGAGAGATGATTCTATCAATTTTCCTAGCTAAGGGAGTGAGCTCGTCTGGCCTTACTCAGAAGGGCTTGGTAGACAGGCCTTGGCATACGGCTAGATATGATGAGAGCTAATGACACGTGAGCCCTCAACTTTTGGTCTTGGAGAAGACAGATTTGTTTCGATATGCTGCATCTTTCCCCCCCTCAATGCAATAACCTGTTAAATGACGGAATAAAACTATTCCACATCACACCAGCACATATTGGATAAACTGAAATGGGTTAAAATGAAATCTCCGAGTGATAGAGTATGATGCATGTGGAAAGTGTCAAACTAAGATTCCGTCGTTTGTATGTGCAAACAAGTATTGCCAAACATCTTTGAATCATGCCTTACTGCCATTTAATGAGTGTCCAGGAAGTAGGGGGATTTTTGTCTCTATTCCAGTTCATGCTTGCAACAGTAACAATAATAATTCCAGTTCATGCTTGCAATAGTAACAATAATAATTCCAGTTAATGCTTGTAACAGTTAACAATAATAATTCCAGTTCATGCATGCAACAGTAACAATAATAATTCCAGTTCATGCATGCAACAGTAACAATAATAATTCCAGTTCATGCATGCAACAGTAACAATAATAATTCCAGTTCATGCATGCAACAGTAACAATAATAATTCCAGTTCATGCATGCAACAGTAACAATAATAATTCCAGTTCATGCATGCAACAGTAACAGTAATAATTCCAGTTAATGCTTGCAACAGTAACAATAATAATTCCAGTTCATGCTTGCAATGGTAACAATAATAATTCCAGTTCATGCTTGCAATGGTAACAATAATAATTTCAGTTAATGCTTGCAACAGTTAACAATAATAATTCCAGTTCATGCATGCAACAGTAACAATAATAATTCCAGTTAATGCTTGTAACAGTAACAATAATAATTCCAGTTAATGCTTGCAACAGTAACAATAATAATTTCAGTTCATGCTTGCAATGGTAACAATAATAATTCTAGTTCATGCTTGCAACAGTAACAACAATAATAATTAACACTATGTACATCTCCGTGGCAGGCACTGTTCTAAGCACTTTGCATGTATTCTCACATCAACTCTCTGAGGTACATATTATTCTCCTCATCAGACAGGTGGAGACCCTGAGGCACAAAGAATGTTGCATTTCACCCAAGCCAGATCACGGCAAAGTCAGGATTGGGTTCTAGGTAGTCTCACCACAACCTCATGCTTTTACCCGCTGTGCTTTACTGCTAACAATCTAGCAATGCAGATGCTAGTACCGTGTTTCCCCTAAAATAAGATGGGATCTTATGTTTGTTTTTCCTCAAGAGGAGACCCTAGGGCTTATTTTCAGGGGATGTGTTATTTTATTTTTTAAGTACGGTACAACAATCGACATTTATTCAAATAGAGTGAAGTCATCTTCTTCTGGAACATCATCCTCACTCTC
Organism: Microcebus murinus; assembly: GCF_040939455.1. NCBI lineage: Eukaryota > Metazoa > Chordata > Mammalia > Primates > Cheirogaleidae > Microcebus > Microcebus murinus. Next base: position 21,206,537 of record NC_134129.1, on the reverse strand, counting down.
CAAACCCCAAATCCCATCCTGAATGTCTTGCGACTCTGTTTCCTTTAGAACCACTGGCCCCATCTCTCCTGTGGAGTACTAGAGCTCTCACGGGGCGGATGAGAAGGGCTGCTCGTGTTCTTTCCCGCTCCGCGACGACACGCATGGGTTGTGCAGATGCGCTGCGCAGCCACGCCCGTCACTAGGGCTGATTTTCGGGGTAGGGCTTCTATGGCGCACATGCTTAGAAACCCTGCTAGGGCTTATTTGATGGGTAGCTCCCATCATAGTAACTCCATTTTATAGATGAGAAAACCAGGCACTGGGTGGCAAAATTAGGACTTGAACTCCCAAGTACCTACGCTTCCCATCCCCCCATGCTCTAATGCCTCCCTAATGCCGATATTGTAGTGACTGTCCCAGTTCCTGGAGGGTGTGGGCAGGGCAACACTCTATCTTATTAGCAAACCCGTCCTCCACGGCGACATCGTGAAGAATAGGAGAAACACTCGCTCTGCCATGCTCTTATTTGCTTTACTTGCATCCTCTATGAGCGTTCTGTTTTAATCTGCCGTTTCTCTTCGTGAGACACGTTTCAATTTTGTGAGGGTTGGCTTAATGAGCATGAACGGTATATAATTCAAATTCAAACCCTTCCGTGGGTCAAATATACAGGTATTTATTTCCTGCTCAAGGAAAGACCAAAATAGGTGGTCCTGATTGGCCAGCAGCTCTCCTCCATGCGATAATTCAGAGCCAGGAAACCCTCTGGCTCCTGGCTCTACCATCTTGAACACGAGGCCTCTGAGGTTATGCTCCATACAGCAAAAGGGAGGAGCCTGGAAGATTCCGGGCGGTGGGGGGGGGCTGTTCATGGACCGGGCATGGCAGTGGTCCGTGTCACTTCCAAGGATGCTCCATTGGCCAGAGCACCTGTGACCACACCTCACTACAAAGGAGGCTGCAAAAGAGCCCAGGAAGTGGAAAAACAGGCCCAGAGCACAGCCAGCTGTGAAATTTGTGTCTGTGATATTATTGTCTGTGATATTTGCCAAAAGGCAGAGGAACGTTTAATGAATTCATAGTCTCATTAATATTATGATTAATTTATATTAATGAGACTATGAATTCATTAAATATGATTAATTAATATTAATGATTAATTAATATTAATTAATTGCAATGATGTTAATTTTATAATAATTGTATTTGTAACGATACTAATGTTATAAGAATCAATATTCTCTTCTATCCTAAGTCAAGGCCCCTTCAAAAGACCTCTATAAGCAAAACAAAATTTATCGTAAATGACTTTGTTAAAGTTAGCCAAAACCGCCTTTCCTTTTTTTTTTTTTTTTTTGAGACAGAGTCTCGCTTTGTTGCCCAGGCTAGAGTGAGTGCCGTGGCGTCAGCCTCGCTCACAGCAACCTCAATCTCCTGGGCTCAGGCGATCCTCCTGCCTCAGCCTCCTCCCGAGTAGCTGGGACTACAGGCATGCGCCACCAAGCCCGGCTCATTTTTTCTATATCTATTAGTTGGCCAATTACTTTCTTTCTATTTATAGTAGAGACGGGGTCTCGCTCTTGCTCAGGTTGGTTTCGAACTCCTGACCTCGAGCGATCCTCCCGCCTCGGCCTCCCAGAGTGGTAGGATTACAGGCGTGAGCCACCGCGCCCGGCCCTTTTTTAAATGATTCACAATTCTTGTTTTTAAAGTAATTTCAAGCCAGTTTTTTCCAACGGTTATATGAAGTCACACAATCATGGAAACCTGGTGCTTGCTTTTCATTTTGCAAATGAAGAAACCGGACTCAGAGAGGATGATAACAGGCTTGGCCACAAGGTCACACGCGGCTGACTGAGGCTTCCCTACTAAGCTATGACATTTTTTCAGCTAGGAGCGTTGACTTCCGTGAGTTGGACGTCCTCACATCTAAATAGAATTTGAACTTTTCGAGACTCCCTATCTTTCTCATCCCTTCCCATTAGGGAAATTGCTTTTACTTTTTGTTCAAGGAATTGACTTCTCAAAGGGCAAAACATTCAAAATAAAAAGAACTTACTTAAGGATTCTGTATACCCAACGCCCCGTCCCAGAACATTCTGTTCTCTCTCTCTTTTTTTTTTTTTTTTTTTGAGACAGAGTCTCGCTTTGTTGCTCAGGCTAGAGTAAGTGCCGTGGAGTCAGCCTAGCTCACAGCAACCTCAAACTCCTGGGCTCAAGCCATCCTCCTGCCTCAGCCTCCCGAGTAGCTGGGACTACAGGCATGCGCCACCATGCCCGGCTAACTTTTTCTATATATATTAGTTGGCCAAATATTTTCTTTCTATTTATAGTAGAGACAGGGTCTCGCTCTTGCTCAGGCTGGTCTTGAACTCCTGACCTTGAGCGATCCGCCCGCCTCGACCTCCCAGAGTGCTAGGATTACAGGTGTGAGCCACCTTGCCCGGCCGAGGGTTTTTAAACTAAAAAAAAAAGCAGGCGGGGACTGGGAGTGGGCTGATAGAAAGCTGTCTGTCAGGAATTCTCATTGGTTATAGAAATAACATTCATTGGTGATTGGCTGTACGTGTGTACATCGCTAAGCTATAGGGTGTGGGTTATAGTGTCTGGCGCGGCATTATTAGGTTAATTTATAGCTACTAAGTTGTTCTGAACGGGTAGTTCACCCAAGGACCCTAGACAAAAAGAATCATTCTTCAGACACACCTCAAAGAAATTTCCAGAAACCAAGACACCCCAAGCAAGAGCTGGCTGCAACAATAGACAGCAACACTGGAATTATCACACAAAGATAAATAGACTATGCATAGTAACACTGGAGTCTCCACAGCAAGTAGTTTCTATTTCTATCACTTAAGGTCACTGTTATTTTGTGATTTTTTTTTTTTTTGTTATTCACAGTAAAGCTCACTAAATGATTTTCTATTTCTTTAACAAAAATTAATCTATGCAAATGTCTCCCAATTTCATTCTTTTCTGTACCACCTTCATGAGTCCTTCTATACTATGAAATCACTATACTCTTATTTATTCAATATTTTATTTAAATAGACTTATTTTTAGAAAATGCACATTCTTAAAAAAAAAAAAAAGGGCGAGGTGGCTCACACCTGTCATTCTAGCACTCTGGGAGGCCGAGGCAGGGGGATCGCTCAAGGTCAGGAGTTCGAGACCAGCCTGAGCAAGAGTGAGACCCCATCTCTACTATAAATACAAAGAAATTAATTGGCCAACTAAAAATATATAGATAAAATTAGCCGAGCATGGTGGCGCATGCCTGTAGTCCCAGCTACTCGGGAGGCTGAGGCAGGAAGATTGCTTGAGCCCAGGAGTTTGAGGTTGCTATGAACGAGGCTGATGCCATGGCATTCTAGCCCTGGCAAGAGTGAGACTCTGTCTCAAAAAAAAAAAAAGGCTGGTCACGGTGGCTCACGCCTGCAATCCTAGCACTCTGGGAGGCTGAGGCTAGAGGATCGCTCAAGGTCAGGAGCATGAAACCAGCCTGAACGAGAGCCCCATCTCTACTAAAAATAGAAATTAATTGACCAACTAAATATATATATATAGAAAAAATGACCCGGGCATGGTGGTGCATGCCTGTAGTCCCAGCTACTTGGGAGGCTGAGACAGGAGGATCGCTTGAGCCCAGGAGTCTGAGGTTGCTGTGAGCGAGGCTGACGCCACGGCACTCACTCTAGCCTGGGCCACAAAGTGAGACTCTGTCTAAAAAAAAAATGGCTTTTCCAATTGCCGTGAAGTTCCACACTAGAAGGGCACTATTCCCATGGTGCTTTATAAACATGGTGCCCAAGAACACAATTCCACGGCATATAATATGGATAGGGTCCCTGGAGCTATGCAATGTGGCAGCCCCTAAATCATGGGGGTGGGGGGGCCATGAGAGTTCTCAGATAAAAACTAGAATGCTTCTTTCTACCTTGGGGAAGTGGCCCATCACAGCAAGGCTTTCATTTCCTTCCTAACAGCCACAACATTCTTGGTCCATCAAAAGGATGGGTTAGCCCTTCTACGATGGACACCCACAACGAGCTGCATCTCTTCCAGAGCTCAGCTTAATAAGGCTTGAAGTAGGCCGGGCGCGGTGGCTCACCCCTGTAATCCCGGCACTCTGGGAGGCAAGAGGCACTCTGCCTAGCACTCTGGGAGGCACTCTGCCCTGGGCAAGAGTGAGACTCTGTCTCAAATAATAATAATAATAATAAAGCTTGAAGTGGTTGGGCTACCCCCGAATGTCAGAAGCCAAAATTCTACAGCCAGAGGCACCCGGGTATAGAAATTCTCCCACAAGTCCCCATCCTCGCTTAAAAACTACCTTCATGGCAAACCACGGAAGCCTCTTGCTTCAATCATAAATTATGCATTTCTAGGAACGCTGCTTTTCTCTTCATTGACCGCCATTTCCAGGAAGGTAGGGTTGTTGGTTTTTTTTTTTTTTTTTTTTTCCCTTTTACTGCACTCATTGGAAGTGTTTTCTGCTGACAAGGTCCATAATTAAAAATCAAAGTAATAAAGTGACATTCTCACATTTGAATGCTGGGTACAAAAAGCTTAATTGCCAGTCCTCCTTGCCAACCTGCACGGCGGCTCCCAGGCTCGGGTCACAGAGGTTTTTCAAGAGAGGGATCTGATAGAACTTTAAAAGTGCACGCATTTAGTTTTATGAGAACCAGCAGTTACAGAAGCTCAAGACAGGCTGCCAATGGCGAATTACGGCGGTTTCTTCCCGCGTTTTATTTATTGGAAAGTTAACAACTGCCGCCGCCGCCGATACCCGGGTGGATATGTAACTCTTCGAAGGTGGGACGACATCAGAGTTTTCTGGGCATGAGAGGGGGGCTTGTTTCCAGGAGGGCATATAGAAACGGAGATATCACGGAAGCTTCTAGCACCTCCAGTGGCCGACAGCACCCAGGGTCTGAGCTCACATGAGACGGCGGGAGGTTTGCTAGGGAAATTGAGACGTTGCAGGACAAAGCTGCCTCAAATCAGTTTACAATCCTTCCCTTCCCCGCATGATTAATTCAGTTAAACTAGTGCAGGGCGGGATGGGGGGGACCCCAACATTCAACACATTCCCTTCTCTTCTCTGCACCTCCACTATCTCCAAAAGCTATAAAGAACGGAGACTATCTATTGCATCAAAAGATTTATCCATAATAAATCAGATTTCGTGAAGTCCTTGCAACTTTTTTCCCTAAGACATTACCGACAGAATATAATGGAGTTCTAAAGGCAGATAATTCAGCCACATGTTATATAAACTGATTTTGAGAGAGAACTGGGACTGCCACATACCCTCTGTCACAATATGGACTGCAAAAAAGTCCAAAATTTCCATAATCTGGAAGTCTTAACTACCAAGCGTGATGCCCTTTTTAGTGACTTATCTTCACGTAGAAGAAAAGATTCAGTTGCCCTCCTTTTTGTATTTTTTTTTTAACCGCAATGCTGGGAAAATGCTTTTATTGAACCATGTGACGCCGTGGCTAGAATTGTTTTTATATCAAGCACAGAATCTGTATTAAAAATAGCACAGTTTCATGTCCTTCTTTCTGTATTTTCTCCCAGCACGAGGGAAAAAACACATTCCCTAATATATTTTCTGGGCACAGTCTCTTTGTGATATTTCCTTTGCAGAGGTCCTGTTCATATTTGTATCTTATTACTTTTCTTATACTGGATTTATTGATAGTTCCTAACAAAAATATGATTTCGGTATATTTACTGAACAAAATTCAATATAACAGACCCCAATTCAATTTTTTTCATCAAAATGGAGAACAATAAAGAAGCTAAACTCCTCAGTTCAGACACATAGCATCAAAAAAACTTATATTGTTTAAAGAAATAACTCAATAAGGGGGAAGTGATAGATATTACTTAAAGAACAACATTACCTTTGTTTATTTATCTATGTTTCTAATAATCCTGCCTCTAAGTCGGTAAGTGACAAACATTTTTGGTGTTCCTTGGTTATTGATCCTCACATAAATGCAGTCATTTTCTAAAAACAAAAAATAAAAATTGGGATCATGCATGGCATATTTACTGTTAATTGCCATTTTATATAAATCAAATTTAATTTAAGAGAATTTTTAAAAACCTTTCTGAGTCTGTTTCCCAGACTTTTTTTTTTTTTTTTTGCTGTTTGCCAGTATTTTTCATAAGTTAATCATGTTTATGCTTTTGCATGTTTACAAAGAGTTTGTATTCTGAATTTCTAATGTCCTGCTTCTGAAGACCGATTACGGAGGGCTTTCTTCATTGACCGTTAGGTAAAAGGGTTGAAAAATAACTTGGGTTTACAATAGATTTTTAGTTTAATGGATGGGTGTATTCATTATTTACCTGTTTTCGGCCTCTTATGTATAGGCTAGTGATGATTATAGTTGTTTTAAAGATAATCCTTATTTATGGTCTGTGGCATCATCCTGAGATTTAGTAATGATTTTAGATTTTCCGCCTAAATTACAGGGCACTTTCCACTGAAAATGGTAAACAATATTACAAACTAAAAAAAAAAAAAAGAAAAGAAAAGAAAAGAAGTAATCTGATTTCTGGGAAGAAGGAGCCCAGTGAAAGATGTGTGCTTTTATAAGGACGGACAATGGAAAGCAAAATAATATCTCCTAACTTTGATTGTTCAAATATATTCTGCAATACAGAGAGCTGCATGCAGGCTGGAGCAGGCATGGGGCAGGAAGGTTAAGTAGAAGAGAAGGCACAATACTTCAGATTGGCAGTAGACTGCAGCAAGAATAATCTAATCAAAACGAAATTGAATTATCTCCTTCCAGGGCAACCTCTTGGGACTGCCGCATTGAATGCTCGCAGGGCTCCTCCTAGACATTTTTCCCCCAGTCAAACTCACATGATGAATGCAGATGAAATTTGAAATATGAAAATCTGAAATAATTTATGGAAGTTGTCAGAAATCTGGCCTGCTTGCGGTGTAATTTCCTCAGAGAGGAGGCAGGCCGGCTCGCCGCCCCGAGACTCGGAGCTGGCTGCCGGCCTTCCAAGAGGATGGATCAGCCCCTTTGAAATGCTCTCCCAGACAAATTACAGCTCATTACACACAGCCTCGCACCATGCCATTATGTCAGAGGAAATCTTTTTTCATTTGCACAAATCTGCTTGGAAATTCTCATATTTATTTGAGCATCCATTATCGAATCCGAACATTGAATTATCCACAATTATTTTCTGGGTTGCGCGGATGTTTGTGTGCACGGGATAGATGGTGACTCCGGGGCTATAAAAACATTACGGTGCGGCTGAGAACCCCACGCAGTTTGCAGCCGAGCCACAGAGAGCGGTTGTCTGGCTGTTGACAGAGAGGATCGACTTTTGCGAGGATTATCTGCAAGGTTCATTTTCCTTTTCGAACCTACTCTGCAGGAAGACTTAACTCTGCCTTTAGTGACTTCCTCCCCTGGGTGCTGTAGAAGAATCACAAATTATTTGTTACACCTGAGTTAAGATTCTCTTTCCACCCACCACCCACCCCCCAACCCCTCCCCAAGCGTTTGTTTGTTTCGCGGTGGTCGTTTCCGTGTGCCTTGTCTGCTGGCATACATTCTCGAACTGATTGCTGGAAAGAGCACCTCTCTCCCGAAACTCACTCTTTTCTTTCTCATTTTTCTCGTAAGGTTGCCATGGCAAAAGCGGGCTCTTTGTTGCTCAGAAACATGGCGACAGAATCACAAAATGAGATAATGGTCCAAAAAAAAAAAAAAAATTAGCCATGATATTTACCTACTAGCTTCATGCAAATCCTAATTACAAAAGTGTTCGCATTATGGCTTTTAAATGTCTGCCATTGTTTAGCATAATAAATCTCCGCTTTATGTAATATTGCTAAATTGAGTGCGGTCCCTCTCAATATTATTTTATCCAGTCATTCGGGCTTGTATCTAAATGCCTCATCAGCCTTCCCAGTGACTAAATAATTAAATGCTCTCTATTGACTTGTTGACATTTCACTACTTACGGCAGGTGTAGATTCAAAAGAAAAATGCAATCATTCTCCGAAGTCAACTTGGTCCCCCTCCCTTCCCTCCCTCCCCCCCGAAAGCTTTTGTACTCGGGTAAAAACAACATGAAAATATTCTGAAAGCAAGCATGCCTTTAATCTCTCACTATGATCTGATAAAATCAGTGTCGGTTACGACAAAATAAGATACACTTTTGCGAACAGGATTCATTTTGGTCAAAGAATCAGCAGGGCTTCAAAATCAAGGTGAGTTCAATGGCTGTTTATATAACCCATTATTTCTGCAGCCATCAAACATAAGCGTGGGCACCTTATACATTTTCAAGTAAAAAAAAAAAAAAAAAGAAAGTAGATTCTGCATAACATAAGCAGTGGCTATTAGAATTCCGGGAAACAAAATCGGTTATCGAAGTCATGGGAAAGCTGGATAAAAGGGAAGCAATTGCATCCAATTGCTTAAGCCCTCCCCGGTCCAGGGCTTTGCCTCCTCTGAGACGGGCTGCAGGGCTGGAACAAGCCAACGCCTCCCCAGCTTCTCATTCCTGTAGGAAACTTTGTAATAGCACTCAAATAAAGAAAGAAACTGAGTTGGAGGTTATTGCTTTCATTGTGCTATTGTATATGTGTATTATATAGTCACCCCATAGTTTGACACAGCCGGTTGAATGTGGGACAAGACAAATGTTGTGTATGACAGTGGGGTAGAATTGAGAGATGACCCCATATCTACGGGGCTAAGAGTTATGGATGCATTGATAGCCGCTACTAACATTTTGAAGCGTGGCTGTTAAATTTTGCCTGCTGGCTTCTAGCCGGAGCCTGGGCAACGGAGCCCTTGAAAAGAACTACAGGCAGCTTTCTTTTTTTTTTTTTTTTTTCTTCAGTCTCCATCAAGGAACTTTTCTTTTATTATAACTGATTCACTGACAGGAGTGGCTTCCGAAGAAAGCCAGGCAAACAAGGCATGCCGAACACTTCCCAGCTAATCTTTGTTGCTCATTTTATTCACTTCCAGTGGGCTCTCTCTCTCTCTCTTTTTTTTTTTTCCTTGACATAATTGTTTAAACTTTTTAAAAGACACATTCCTGCACCAGAATATATCATGCAAAACAGAGGGAAGACTGGGAACGTATAAATAAAATATTTGTCCCGATAGGGTCGGACCTATTGAGAACACAGTTTATGGAGAAAATGAGGTAACTACTGTTTCTTACAAAGACCTGTGGGGGAAAATTATAGAATAAAAAGAGTCTTCCACAAGTGTATCTAGAATACTTGAAAGCTAGACCGGGAATGACATTTATTTTCTAAAGCAATGAATAGAGAGATGGTCTTTGAAAATATAGGGCGTGTTTTATATGTGCAGAGGAAAATGAATCATGTGAACATTAAGCTTCCAAGTTTGAACGAGCCATATGTTTGAACAATTGCATAGCTCAGGTCTTTGCAAAACATTACTAATGACCAGCCTCTCTCATAAATTGAGAGTACATTTTAAAAGCTGGGAAGAAATCTTGTTACTCACATTGTAGCTAAACGTATTTCACTCTAGGAGCCAAACTTTTATATCTTGCTGGTGTGTTTAGACTTAGGGACCTCAAAGCTTATTAAAGGTCCAGGAAATTTGGACTTAAGACCATGGGTTGAGGTTTCTTTGTTTTATTTTTACCATAGACGATATAAGAAAAAATAAAAATAATATGAATGCAGCTACCTACAGTCTCGTTTAAATATATAAACAAAATCTACCTGCATTACCGTCAAACCAATGTACTAAAACTATAGCCATGTACATATCAAACATCAATACTCTCTGCTTATGAAACTCTATAGTCATATAAATAGTCATGTAAATCCCAATGTTTATGAAATTCCATCCTATACTTGAACAAATGCAATTTTTCAGTCACTGTAGCTAGTTATTTTGTTATTGCTTTCCAGATTTCCCTAGAGATCTAGTGAGAAACTAAGCACATAAAAAGTTTCATCATTTTTATTCCACAGCCAGCCAGTTTTCAGACGAACAGCACGATTTTTCACCGTGCACTTTTAAGCAAATAAAATATTTCTGGAAAATTATAAGTAGAAAGAAATAGCTATGCAAATATTTACATAACCCTAGTAATGATGCTTGGGCAAGCTAATAAAAATAATATTATTTACCAGGAAAAGAAAATTAAATAAAAATCTAGCCCCTGAAAAACTTTAAATGCAATTTGAGACTCACTCCTTTGACCTTCCTTAAAATAAAGTAAATGAGGAGGTAACAATCAACTATTTTCTTTGTTAATGAGTAGGCAAATTTTGCATTAAGGAGGGAGAGGAAAGAGAATAGAGACATATTTTATAATGTCTAGTAAGGGTTTTAAAAAAAAAAACCCAAAACCTCATTTTGGGAAAATTTTTCTCATATTTAACATATGCATTAGGATTACAAAAAAAAACATTCTCTTAGTACAAATAATCATTTATACTTATTTCCGGGATATTTTCCTATATCTTCTCCCTACGGGAGGATCATTTTACTTTTTTTAATATTTAAAATGCGAAAGTGCTGATTTGCCCACATGCACACACCTACTTTATAATTTTTCTTAAAATCCAGATAAACAGATAAACTCGGAACTATAAAAATGACAATAAGAGCTTTTCCTGTGTCACTTCTCATTAAAGTCTACCTTGTGGGTGCAACTATTTCCAACGTGTACTAGAAAATAATCGCATAAATATTTAACTGTGTTTTGTCTGCAGTAATTTCTGTAAGCATATTGACCGCAGGGATCCCACGATAGCTGTGGAAGTGCTTCTCCACAAAAGTTCCTGGGACCCTCAGTCAGGAGGGGGACAATTTGGGGAAACTCAATTTGCTCTTATCCTCGGAGTAACAATACTAGATATTTCTCTCTGATACCAAAGACCTAGAGATACACAACAGGCTTTTTATTCCAGAAAGCTTGCATTTATATCTTGCTCACAGACAACAAGAAGGGGAGAGAGCTAAGCAATTTATTTAATCAACAAAATCAATTTTGTCGAATAAATTAGAGAGTTGGGGGTGGGAAAAAAGAACTCTTTTTTTTTTTTTCTCTTAAAAACATGCACAGTGAGAGATAACGTACTTTACGACGTAAAAATACTTTTAGGAAAAAAATGTGTTACATTCAGCCAAATTGTATGGATAATGATCTCAATTTCAGGAACCCAATTTGACAAGTCATGTGGCCACAGGGATTTTATGGAAATGACACTGCCATGAAACGTTTTTTTTAAAAGATTATGATTTTCCTCCGAAGCAAGCCCCTAATTGAGTTCAAGGTTACAATTTTCAGGCCTGGTCTCATCTTCTTCCCCCAAAGAGTCTTCTGTGAACATATATAATATTTAGGAGTTCAAGAAAGGAAAGAAAAGGATTAACTTTAATACAATATATTGAGGAAGATTTTCGAAGGACTGGGGACAGATATAAACGTACGAAGGGATGGGATCATAAAAATATCCTTCTCCAAAGAATCATAAAATAACGTATTCAAAAACCATTTAAAAACATGTATTGATTTACAATCAGGAAAAAAAAAGGTTCATTTTTAAATACCTTCCCTCTTTTGTAAAGGTGCTCAACCATTGTTTTCCATCTTTCTCTTAAAAATGATGAACACATGGTTTATTTATTAAGTTCTACTTTCTTGCAATGCAATAACACAGTCCTTCAACAGGCAGGCCCCTATCCTCCAAGAGCTTGCTTTCTAAACCGAAAGCACAGGGACAAAAAGAATTAGAAGTGATCTGCAGTGGATAGGTATCAATAGTATAGGTATCAATATCAATTTTCTATTGATAGGTATCAATAGAAAATAGAATAAATTAATTGTATCATGCAAATGTTATTTGATTTGGGAGAGGGCTCCTATCCAGGTAAGTTTTTTTTTTTTTTTTTAAGTAGAAGTGGAGGGTCTTTCATGAATGCCTCATCTCTGAGGCACCTGACATCTTCACGGGCATTGCACCATCACCAACAGTCTTCGGATATAATAAAATACGGCCAACTCCATGAGACAGAAGTGGAAGACAAGTTCTAGGTCAGGGACTGAAACTTACCAGATAGAAGGTATATATGAACAGCTACATCAAAATCATGCCACTAGACAAAAAACCAAAACTTCTATTGCATGGATGGAAATGTCCCTTAACTTTTCTCCCCCTACAAATGCCTATGAAGGGACACTGGGTTGTAGAAAAGAGACACTGTGTTTGCCTATCAGCCCCTGAGGCCTAGGAGGGGAAAAAAATGCAACATTGTTTCCAACTCACTCTATTTAGTGGGCCTAAGTGGCCTAAACTGACAGTGTCACCTGCTACATTTAGTTCAATTTGCAACAATTGTTTTCCTAGCCATCCTGCACACTAATTCTACAATGCTTTCTGCCCAAATGACTCGTTTTCCTCTTTTCTTTAATTTACTATGAAACCTATATATAATATAGTACACCATCCTTTAGAAAACAATACATAAGAGGGAAAAAAAATTACTTGGTTTTGTTTTTACCCTAAGCCAACACATGCATCTTGTTTCATTTTAGCTGTGTTATGAGGGAGAAACAAAAGGAAAGTTTTGTTGTTGTTGTTGTTTTTCATTTAAAATCACTGAGTGGGTTTGGGATTATTCCTAGCCAGAACCTGTTAGTCTGATAATTGCCTTCTATCCAACACACAGGAAGGGAGCCCCTGGCAGGTGTTCTGTAGCAAAGAGTAAGGGCTGCCAGGCATGGACCAGTTGCTTTTGCTGTCCTTGGGCTTTTCCTCAGTGTCTCTCTGTGCCCTTTGGAAGGGACAGCCCTGGTCCCATGCTGAGTGCCCAGGCGTCTGTGCCTGCTCTGGAGCTTGCTGAGCCAGAAGGGAGGAAAGGAAGGCAGCTGCACGTGCGAGAGAGAGAGAGAGAGAGAGAGAGAGAGAGAGAGAGAGAGAGAGAGAGAGAGAGAGAGAGAGAGAGAGAGAGAGAGAGAGAGGCAGGCTTGCCTTTGGCCCTCCCCTCTCCCTCCGCAGCCCTCCCCTGCTCCCCGCGGCTGGTGGCTGAGCGCATGAACCCATTAGGCGACAACAGAGCACCTTCCCTCCCTGTTTGCCCTCCGCGCATTTGGGCAGCAGCTTTTGAAGCCAGCCCAGCCCTGCCACTCTCGCGCCTTTATCCCGGGCTGTATGGGGCTTTATCTGGAAAAGCCCCGGCTTTGCCCCGGGATTCATCAATCATGTGGACTAGCTCACATCCCCTTCGCCACGGCTGCGTTCCGCCTCATTAAACGCGTCAGGGGCGCGGCCGCGCGGAGGGGACAGGGGCCCGGGGAGGACGCGCGCGCGCGCCAGGCCTGGAAAACGGGCCACACCAACCTGGGGGCAGGGTGCATGGAGGGGGACTTGCGTGGCCGCCAGCTGACGCCCAGGCCTCACTCTTCTTAGAGGCTGAAGTCCGCCCCACATCGCCCAGGGAAGTGTCCTCCCCGGCGGACAGGCGCGCGCCCCTCGCCCCGCTGCCCAGGGTTTGCAGGCGGACGCGGAGAGCACAGCCCCACAGAAAGGGAAAAAGGTGTTAGCACTGACCCGCAGGCGCTGGCTTGTCACCTGCCACTGAATTCAGGGGGCCTCTAGGGCCAAACGGAATCATTGCCATGCCATCCAGGTAATTTGAACAAAATCCATTTCTGTGTTTGGGGGAGAAAAGAGGCTTGTACAGTCGTCCTAACCACTGTCCTACCAAGTTACTCAGATTTCTATTTATTTTTTCAATTTTCAATTGTTATTTTTATATGTAAACACATTTTTTTTTATTATTATTATTATTCACCTGTGACCTCACAACAAACAGCCTTTGGAGTTGGCTAGAGCAGGTGTTACATTTGCAATGTCATCTTAAAAGTGAAAAAGCCAAGGCCGGGGGCTTGGTGGCTCAGGCCTGTCATTCTGGCACCCTGGGAGGCCAAGGCAGGAGGATCGCTCAGGGTCAGGAGGTCGAGACCAGCCTGAGCTGGTCTACTAAAAATAGAAAGAAATTATCTGGACAACTATAAATATATATGTATATTATATATGTATAATATATATGTATATTATATATGTAACTATAAATATATGTATACACACACACACATATATATAATAAGCCAGGCGTGGTGGTGCATGCCTGTAGTCCCAGCTACTCGGGAGGAGGCTGAGGCAGGAGGATCGCTTGAGCCCAGGAGTTTGAGGTTGCTGTGAGCTAGGCTGATGCCACGGCACTCACTCTAGCCCGGGTGACAGAGTGAGACTCTTGTCTCCAAAAAAAACAAGTGAAAAGACCAAGAAGAGGAGAGATTGAATTTAACCAAGATCATATGGCTAGCGATTGGAGGGCTTAAGCCCCATCTCTTCCCCTGTGCAATTTTGCTGACATAGTAAAGAGAAGTTCATGAAGCCACTATTGGCCCTGTGATTTCTTTTTTTTTTTTTTTCCTTTTTGGTAACAACGCCTAGGACGCGACACCCGCTATGTAGATACAAACGCGCTTCCCTCATTGTCTTCCCCAGCCCATGAGAAGCGAGAGAGGAGAAGGAAGAGGTCAACAGGAGAAAACACAGACTTTGTCTTGGGGGTCGGGTGACACCCGCCTCTTGGAGCGCACCAGGTGCGAGGAGGACGCGCGCGCGACTCAGGGGCGAGCGCGGCACAGGCGGGGGCGGGCGCAGGGAGGAGAGGCCAGGAGGGAGGAGGGGGAAGAAGCCACAGCCTTAGGTTGTCCTCTCAAGGTGCAACTTCGTTATCACAGGCAAGAGCCAGGGTTCGGGTCCGCGTAGCGCCGCCCGGGCCAGTGTAGCCGCCCCAGGACGACCGCGCGCGCCCCAACAGCCGTTCCATGGACCAGGCAACCTGCGTGGTGGTGAACATCACCCCAAAACCCTGTGCTGCTGCTGCTGCTGCTTTTAAAGGTTCCTGGGAGGCTGAGGGGAGAGAACTGAACGTACCTCCTCAGCTCTGACCGGCCCCTCCCACCGGCGCCTGCCCCCCCCCCCCAGCTCCCAGACCGGCTGTCCCCAGGCGCTGCGCGCACCCGCGGGAATCCCAGGATAGGAGTGGGATTGTGAAACCCTAAACCCTGGCCGTCGTCTGCTCATCTGCGTCTGCGTGCAGATCCCCGCTGCTCCAGCCCCTGCAGCCCGCGCGCGCCCCAGGCCCTTTGCACCGCCGCGGGGAATTTGCACCGCCCCCCACCCAACGTTCACCGCGCGCGCGTGCGCGGGTCCCGGAGCACCGCAGATATTCATCATCATCAAAGACCAGGCGATTACAAGAGAAAGTGCCAAATGCCAGGAGCTGCGGCAAGGTTTTTTTTGTTTGTTTTTTTAAAAAAAAGGCAACACACCGAATCTAAGTCTGTACTTTAACTTTTTTAATAACGATTTTTTTTTTTCTGGGCTGAAGCTCGCACCGAATCCTGGAGGAATTGCTAAATCAGATTAAGGTTATATTTTGCAACAGATTGGATGGAGCAATAAAGGAGCGCGCGCGCGGAAATGGGCCTTCGCCCATCAATTAGATCTCTATTAGCAGCCAATACGGGCTTTGCCTCAGGAAACGCCACGTCCCAGCCCCGCGGACCCTCCCGTTCCCCAACCCCAGCCCTCACCTCCCCGGGAGTTAAACAACTCTCCAAGGGCGCGCCCATTGGAGCCACACAAACCCCCTTTGTCTGCACCACTGTTTTTGTTTTGTTTTTATTGTACCTTGCTTTATTGTGCTTTGCACACATTGTGTTTTTGTTTTTTTTAAAAAAAACAAATTACAACCCCGCCCCCCCAGTCAAGCAAGACTGTTGGTGCCATATTTTCCCAACACTATGTGCTCACTTTGTGTCTCCATGCCGCATTTTGGTAATTCTCGACAATATTTCAAACGTTTTCATTAGTATTATCATATTTGCCATGGTGATCTGTGACCATGGATCTTTAACGTTACTGTTGTAGTTTGTTTTTTTTTTTGGCGGAGGGGGGGGCGTGCCACAAACATATAAGCCCATACAAGGTGGCAAAGTTGATCAACAAATGTTGCGCGGCGCGTTCTGACTGTTCCACCAACCAGTCATTCCTCCTCCGTGTCAGTTACTAAAACCTATAATGCAAACATATAAAAAAAAATGCTCAACATCTCCAATCGTTAGAGAAATGCAGATCAAAACCACAATGAGATACCACCTGACCCCAGTGAGAGTAGCCTGCATCAAGAAATCCCGGGGGAGGGCCGGGCGCGGTGGCTCACGCCTGTAATCCTAGCTCTCTGGGAGGCCGAGGCGGGCGGATTGCTCGAGGTCGGGAGTTCGAAACCAGCCTGAGCAAGAGCAAGACCCCGTCTCTACTATAAATAGAAAGAAATTAATTGGCCAACTAATATATATAGAAAAAATTAGCCGGGCATGGTGGCTCATGCCTGTAGTCCCGGCTACTTGGGAGGCTGAGGCAGGAGGATCGCTTGAGCCCAGGAGTTTGAGGTTGCTGTGAGCTAGGCTGACGCCATGGCACTCACTCTAGCCTAGGCAACAAAGCGAGACTCTGTCTCAAAAAAAAAAAAAAAAAGAAAGAAATCCCGGGGGGAGGGGGGGAAATGGGCATTTATTGAAACCTTAAAATCTGTACCCCCATAATATGCTGAAATAAAAAAAAAAAAGAAAGAAAGAAATCCCCAAACAGCAAATGCTGGCGAGGATGTGGAGAGACAGGAACACGCTTGTTTTGTTTTTGTTTTTCCTCCTTGTTCTGGACCCCCCCAGCCACCTGCCCTGCCCACCCCCAGCGCGGAGCGCTAACCCGGGCGGCGCGGCCTGGAGAACAGGTTGCAGCGAGACACCTGCGCGGTCTGCAGGGTCGCCGACGACCTCGGCGTGGGGCTGCTGCGCCGGGCCTTATTAATATTAAAAGCTTTATGAGGGTTCTGAGCGGCCCGTAATGAAGGGTGATTAACAAGACAATGGACGGGACTCTGAATGCAGCGGCAGCTCAGCTGCGTGACAGACCCGACTCGCCTCCGGGCCCAGCGTGCGGATTCCGCCTCCGGATCCCAGCGAACCTTGCCACTTGCAGTGGAGACAGGCGGGACCCGCCTCACTGCGCGGCAGCCTGCGGAAAGGGGCGCGCTGCAGTTCTGGGGAGACCCACGCGCGGGGCGCACTGTGACCCCGGCCCCGCAGTTCTGGGGAGACTCAGGCGCGGGGCGCGCTCTGACCTCGGCCCTGCAGTTCTGGGGAGACCCACGCGCGGGGCGCACTGTGACCCCGGCCCCGCAGTTCTGGGGAGACTCAGGCGCGGGGCGCACTCTGACCTCGGCCCTGCAGTTCTGGGGAGACCCACGCGCGGGGCGCGCTTTGACCTGAGCCCTGCAGTTCTGGGGAGACCCACGCGCGGGGCGCGCTCTGACCTCGGCCCTGCAGTTCTGGGGAGACCCACGCGCGGGGCGCGCTCTGACCTCGGCCCCGCAGTTCTGGGGAGACCCACGCGCGGGGCGCGCTTTGACCTGAGCCCTGCAGTTCTGGGGAGACCCACGCGCGGGGCGCGCTCTGACCTCGGCCCCGCAGTTCTGGGGAGACCCACGCGCGGGGCGCGCTTTGACCTGAGCCCTGCAGTTCTGGGGAGACCCACGCGTGGGGCGCGCTCTGACCTCGACCCCGCAGTTCTGGGGAGACCCACGCGCGGGGCGCACTGGGACCTCGGCCCCGCAGTTCTGGGGAGACCCACGTGGGGGGTACACTGTGACCTCGGCCCTGCAGTTCTGGGGAGACCCACGCGCGGGGCGCGCTCTGACCTCGGCCCCGCAGTTCTGGGGAGATCCACGCGCGGGGCGCACTCTGACCTCGGCCCTGCAGTTCTGGGGAGACCCACGCGCGGGGCACACTCTGACCTCGGCCCGATCCGCGCCCCCCCCCAGGCCAGAGACGCTCACCCCCCTTGCACCCCAAAACTCCGGCTGCTGCGGGAATCCAATCTCTACCCAGAAAACGCCCTAATGCTGCATCTGGCGCTCAGCACATGGACCAGAAATCGGGGCGCGACCCCCGAACCTGCCCCTTCTCGCCTCCCACAGATGCACCCAGCCCTGGGCGCCCCCAACTCCCCAGCACAACAGAAATTTCCTTGCACCCTGCAAAGCCTCATTACCATTCCCTGGGGGCCCCGAGTGACAAGGCTCCTTGTCCCCGCCTGGCTGTGACTCGGGGTGGGGGGCCCCCCTAACTCCTGCTCCCTTGTGCGCGCCGCGCCCCTCGCCCTGCGCCAAGGTGCCGCCGCCGCAGGGGGACCAGCAGGCGGGAGAGGTGGCCGCGCGGATAAAGGAGGCTCAATGGGGGCCGCCGCCCCCATGCAGGGGCCGGATTCAAATGGATATTTTCCAGCCCCCCTCGGCCCAGCTGAAGGCGGCTCAATGCCTCCGAGGTGCAGGGCGGCCCGCGTGGACGTGCTCTGCGGCTGATATGATCATTCTCATAATGCGCTTTTATGTCGCGCGGGACCCCTCCGGGGGGAGCCCGCAGCGCAGCTGAAAGGCGCTTTGAGAGCCCCGAGCGCGCGGCTGCGCCCCCCCGCCGGCCTCAGTGGCCCCGCGTGCCCCCGCCGGGCGCAGGCGCGCACCCCTCATTAGCATGCACCGGGCGCCTGCGCCCCCCCACACCCCCTGGGGTGCGGAGTCCCCCGGGCCTCTCCCCCACCCCCGCCCAGACTGCCCGCCTGCCACCAGCTCCAGCCCCGCCGACCTGCGGCCTTAGGGGAGGTCCAGGGGTGGGGAGGTGAGCCGGATCCCCGGGGGCGGGCAGGGCTGGAGGCTGCTTTCCCCAGGGTCCGGGAGCGAAGCTTGGTGGGTGTGTGTTGGGGGTGGGGGGTTCATGGCGAAGGCAGGGATAGAGTGAGGTTCCCTACCTGGTTAACGACCAGAGGAGGGAACCCAACAGCAGAGAGAGGTTAAGCAATCGGCCCAAGGTTGCACAGCTGGGAGGTGGGAGGCCCCAGATTGAAAACAACTGGGCTCAAGAGTCCTTGCCTTTTTTTTTTTTTTTTAACTGAGCTAATCAGCTACCTCCCAGGTGTTTGCTATGTTCAACCACGGTAGTCAGTTCACCTGCACGCCCATTTGCTAGATCTGCAAGGAGCAATGCAGATCAATTATAGATTAATCAAAACTTTTTTTATTTTTTACATTTTATTTTGTTGTCATTTTATTTTTTTTATTTTATTTTGTATTTCGGCATATTATGGGGGTACAGATTTTAAGGTTTCAATAAATGCCCTTTCCCCCCCTCGCCCCACAAGTCTGAGTTTCCAGCATGACCATCCCCCAGATGGGAACTGAAAGTCCTCACCTACCTTAAGTCAGGGGAGCTGACTGCTTTGGGGAATAGTGCAAATTACTTTTTATTTTCTCCTTCTTCTTTCCAGCCTCACAGTAGGAATTTGCATGAAATACTTAGCACCTGTGAGAGTTGAAGTCAGGCAAGTACTTTACCTTAGTCACCAGTCAACACTTAAAAATTAATAAAAAGAGGCCGGGCATTGGTGGCTCATGCCTGTCATGCTAGTACTCTGGGAGGCTGAGGCAGGAGGATCGCTCAAGGTCAGGAGTTCAAGACCAGCCTGAGCAAGAGGGAGGCACCGTCTCTACTAAAAATAGAAATAAATGAATTGGCCAACTAAAAATATATAGAAAAAAATATTAGCCGGGCATGGTGGCGCATGCCTGTGGTCCCAGCTACTCGGGAGGCTGAGGCAGGAGGATCGCTTGAGCCCAGGAGTTGGAGGTTGCTGTGAGCTAGGCTGATGCCACGGCACTCTAGCCCGGGCGACAGAGTGAGACTCTGTCTTAAAAAATAATAATAATAAATAAATAAATAAAAAGAGGGAAAAAAAGAAGGGAAAAAACTTCCATTTTAAAAGAATTTCCCAAGTAAACTCATCCTTTTTATATGGAGAATTTAAAAATATAACTCTAACTTAACCTTAACACGTATATTACAGTAGGCCTTACTACATTCTTAAATGAGTTCTTCCACCAAACTTCGGAACTGCTCATAGAAAATATCAGATAAAAGTTGTAAGACTGCAGTGAATTTTATCCTCAAGGCCAAAGTTATAAAAAGTTTCTCATAACTGTTCTCTTAAGAGTAGGGCGTCTACTATTAAGGTTGCCAAATACCAACTTTTTTTTTTTTTTTTTTTTTGAGACAGAGTCTCACTCTGTTGCCCAGGCTAGAGTGAGTGCCGTGGCGTCAGCCTAGCTCACAGCAACCTCCAACTCCTGGGCTCAAGCCATTCTCCTGCCTCAGCCTCCCGAGTAGCTGGGACTACAGGCATGCACCACCATGCCCGGCTCATTTTTTTCTATATATTTTTAGTTGGCCAATTCATTTCTTTCTATTTATAGTAGAGACTGGGTCTCGCTCTTGCTCAAGCTGGTTTCGAACTCCTGACCTTGAGTGATCCTCCTGCCTCGGCCTCCCAGAGTGCTGGGATGATAGGCGTGAGCCACCCTGCCCGGCCCCAACTTTTTATTTTTAAAGAAATCCAGCATATATATTGATAAGCAGAGAGAACAATCAGTGTATATCCCCCTAATTCATATTTGTTCAAAAGGCAGGCATGTAGTAAAGAATATATATATATCAAAAGTCCTCAAACTTTTTAAACAGGGGGCCAGTTCACTGTCCCTCAGACCGTTGGAGGGCCGGACTATAGTTTAAAAAAAAACTATGAACAAATTCTGATGCACACTGCACATATCTTATTTTGAAGTAAAAAAAAAAAAATGGGCAAAAACACCTGCATGTGGCCCTCGGGCCATAGTTTGAGGATATATATCAGCCCCAAGTTCCTAGGAGAACTGGATTTAAGTAGGAATAAAATGGACAATGCATTTGCAGCTAAATTCACCTACCGTAAGGATGTCCTGGGAGCAGTTGCCCTGGAAACCCTCTGGGCCATATCATAGCCCCAGTTGTCTATTACTTTTTTGCTTGGCATGGTTACAGGGATATCACGGCATTGGCAATGCCTGCCATGCATGCACTGGGTAACAGAAATTAACCTCATGCGTCCATCCACAACAACACCACAAGGTCAATCAAGAATCAGTGCCGGCCGGGCCCGGTGGCTCACGCCTGTCATCCCAGCACTCTGGGAGGCCGAGGCGGGAGGATCGCTCGAGGTCAGGAGTTCAAGACCAGCCTGAGCAAGAGCGAGATCCCGTCTCTACTATAAATAGAAAGAAATGAATTGGCCAACTAATATATATAGAAAA
This sequence comes from Microcebus murinus, assembly GCF_040939455.1. NCBI lineage: Eukaryota > Metazoa > Chordata > Mammalia > Primates > Cheirogaleidae > Microcebus > Microcebus murinus. The sequence goes on along the minus strand of NC_134129.1, from coordinate 21,185,244 downwards.
AATTAGCCGGGCATGGTGGTGCATGCCTGCCTGTAGTCCCAGCTACTCGGGAGGCTGAGGCAGAGGATCGCTTAAGCCCAGGAGATTGAGGTTGCTGTGAGCTAGACTGACGCCACGGCACTCACTCTGGCCCAGGCAACAGAGTGAGACTCTGTCTCAAAAAAAAAAAAAAAAAAAGAAAGAAAGAAAAAATCAGTGTCAGACTGGGTTTTTATATTTAGCTATACAAGGTCTTTAGGGCTTAATCTAAAATTTTTATGACCTATAAACTAAGTAGTGGTTTAGAAAACACAACCCACAGATTCCATCCCCAGAGTTGTTATATTTGATTTTCTTCCTTCAACCAGCCTCATTGTTTTTGTTTATGATTTTACTGGTGTAGCCCTGCACATCTAATGGGATGATCCCAAGTGACAGCCAAAAATCTGCTCTTCTTCCTCATTTGCTGCAGGGCCATGAAAGATAACTACATCTGAAATTGGGAAACAGCAGCTGCTCATACATTTCTTCATTAAATAAACGTCGGGATACCTGCTGAAGTCATTTTGGAGTTTGGGTGGGAATGGCTCTTTAAAACCCTTCCCATATGTTGGCCCCTATTAAATTCAACAGCTTTGCCCTGGCAGCCTCTAAATCAAAGGTTATTAAATCCTCATTAAAACTTGAAGGTGTTCTAAAGTAAGATTTGCATTGCACACTTGCAAAGAAGTGACAAAGTGCCATTTTGAGCGGCAATTTTAAAAGTCATATGCGGGGTAGACTGGGACTAGAAGGTCAAATCCTCCAGAGAATTCATGAAACCGCCCGAATGGCTTTTGTTTAAATCACCCAGCCATATAAGAATGGGGCGTAGACTTAGTTTAAATGATTTACTTTGTATTACCTTTTAGAGCCCTCAAAACTCTTAGGAAACCCCATCACTTTCAGAGATTGTAAGATTTGACAGCAACTACCAAAATAACCACCCTCCGAGAGGGGAGGTAACGGAAGCAAGTTAATGAATGTCATTATGGAAAATAAGAAGAATGTTATCGCTGCTTATTGTGCATGTTAACATAAGCTTTTGAAAGATATTTGAAAAGTGTACTTGACAACTGTGGAATTATGGGTTTATGCCGATGGATGGATTTAAAATATTAGAGTATTAGGGTATGAAGTGAATTCTGTCTTTGCTTAGGATGTGCATGCTAGTTAGTCACTTAGAGAAGTGGACGGTGGAATGGCTTATACAATAAACCCAGGATTCATCTACAGGCAGACTGGACACTTGGGGCTCCAGATATCTTTTTTTTCCACTCACCTGGGTTTTTTTTTTTTTATCTTTAAATTTTTTGCCTATTTGGAGCATCTTCATTCCCTTCATTTTATTGTAAGTAGAGACACAGAAATGGGAGTGTCGAGCAAAACTATCCAGATATAATTCTCAAGAATAAGAATCTTCCATGAATGGGGAACTCCTGTAGCCTAGCTCCCCAAGTGGGGCTGTTGGCATGGGTTTAACTGACCTTGTGCGTCCCTTTTGAGTTTCTTCTTTCTTTCTTTCCTTCTTTTTTTTTTTTTTTAAATTTTTTGGTGAACAAATTTGTGGGAAACAAAATTGGATAAACATGCCCCTGATTTAGTAAGGGATGTGAGAAGAGGAGGAGTAAAAGCCACAGTTGCACTGCCATGAGCAGATCATGATCACCATTTATCTGTGCAAGCCTGGTTTTCTCCTCTAAAAACTGGGAAGTCAAACCAATCCAGATAGATGTTCCTTCTCAGGTCTGCAGTGATGCTCAGAAGAACCAGCACCAGTCAGAGCCCAAATCACTTCATCCGTGGTCACAGACTCAAATATGTTTCCAGAATGTCTAACTTCAAAATTGAGGCCAGGGCGCAGTGGCTCACGTCTGTCATCCTAGCACTCCGGGAGGCCGAGGCGGGAGGATCGCTCGAGGTCAGGAGTTCGAAACCAGCCTGAGCAAGAGCGAGATCCCGTCTCTACTATAAATAAAAAAAAATAATGAGCCGGGCATGGTGGCGCATGTCTGTTGTCCCAGCTACTCGGGAGGCTGAGGCAGGAGGATCGCTTGAGCCCAGGAGTTGTAGGTTGCTGTGAGCTAGGCTGACGCCTGGGCAACAGAGTGAGACTCTGTCTCAAAACAAAACAAAACAAAACAAAATCGAGGCATTAAGTTTATGCCTCACCCATTTGTCCTTTGTACTATATTTATAGAACATAGTGTCTGACATCTGACTGCTTGACATTTTTCTGTTAATCAATAGAGACTCTGCTCTCACCAATGACAGTAATCAAATGGCTTTTATTCTAGGTCCCAGACAGGTTAAAATTCCAAAATAGAAATTTTATAAGTGACTATTCAATGTGGGTGGATGGATTCCTGTAGGAAGTTGTATAAAACAAATTTCAATGATGAAGAAAATTCTACCATTCCATTTATTTATTTTTATTTATTTATTTTTTTTGAGACAGAGTCTCACTTTGTTGTCCAGGCTACAGTGAGTGCCGTGGCATCAGCCCAGCTCAGAGCAACCTCAGACTCCTGGGCTCAAGCAATCCTCCTGCCTCAGCCTCCCAAGTAGCTGGGACTACAGGCATGTGCCACCATGCCCGGCTCATTTTTTCTATATATTTTTAGTTGGCCAATTAATTTCTTTCTATTTATAGTAGAGACGGGGTCTCGCTCTTGCTCAGGCTGGTTTCGAACTTCTGACCTCGAGCGATCCTCCGACCTCAGCCTCCCAGAGTGCAAGGATGACAGGCATGAGCTACCACACCCGGCCTCTACCATTCCATTTATATAATGATTTCAGATATGCTTTATCCTGATTGGAGGTAACTTACAAAATTACAACTTTTAGCTTTTCTACTCCACTCCCGCCCTTCCCCTTCTTACTTACTAAATAGAGTCATATATACCTATAGATATGTCTAAAATAAATATTAGAAGAGAGAGAGAGGGCAATAGGAAGAATATTAAACATACTTAAATAGGTCTGTTTTAGATAATTATGATAAATAATTGTGGTTTTTTTTCCTTTCATGAATTTGCTATCTTGTAATAGTCTTCTTGAAATGCAGAAAATACTTTTTTCCCCCCTGAATCTCCAATTGCCATTTTAAATTTTACATGGGGAGAGTATGTCCAAAAATTGTAAATTATGTTGGCTAATAAAGAGTATTTAAATAATTGTAGCCACAGCTATGTGCCTCATTCAAAACTAATAAAGCCGGTAAGTTAATAATAGTAATTAACTCCCACTGTGCCTTGCTCTCTTCTATAGATGCTTTGTAACATACATTTGATATTTAATGAGTTAGGAAAAGCAAAGCACAGAAGAGAGATGATGTCTGTGTGATGGATACAGGAGGAAAAAATTTCTACATTTTTGTACTGGCTGCATAATTGTGTCTGACCTCCACAAGATGTATGGACTTGAGAAGACACATCATATCATTAATTCATCAATAGCCAAGAGTGGCAAGCATGGTTTCTCCACGAAGAACCAGTAACTCTTCAAGAACCTTTAAAAAATGCCTGGTAAACTAGAAACACTGAGTGAAGGGATTATCAAGATGAAAACGTTTTGAGGGGAGGGGTCAAGCGGATTCTCATGGTGGCTCATGCCTGTCATCCTCGCACTCTGGGAGGCCGAGGCGGGCAGATCACTTCAAGGTCAGGAGTTCAAAACCAGCTCTGAGCAAGAGTGAGACCCCGTCTCTACTAAAAAAAATAGAAAGAAATTAATTGGCCAACTAAAAATATATATAGAAAAAATTAGCCGGGCCTGGTGGCGCATGCCTGTAGTCCCAGCTACTCGGAAGGAGGCTGAGGCAGGAGGATCGCTTGAGCCCAGGAGACTGAGGTTGCTGTGAGCTAGGCTGACGCAATGGCACTCACTCTAGCCTGGACAACAAAGTGAGACTCTGTCTCACAATAAATAAATAAATAAATAAATAAATAAATAAATAAATAAATAAATAAATAAATAAATAAATAAAAAATAAAAAAACCCCAAAGATGTGGGGAAGTCAACTGAGAGAGTGAGGAGAAGGTGTCATGTATTATTGGCTGAATAAAACAGATTTTTTTTTTAATCACGAAGAGGAAAGATATAAAAAAAAAAAAACCACTTCTTATTCACTCAGAAATTATTTCAGCTCTGATTTGAGAGGTCTCTGGAGGTAGTGGGTTAATAATATCTTTTGGGGGTTTCTTTCTGCTGTTTCTTTTAGGGCTTCCCTTTCATTCACCTTACACAAAAGTCCATTCATCAAGTTCAAGAATAAGAAAGACACTGTGCCAGTGGGTGGTGGTGGTGGTGTTGGTGTGGAGAGAAAAACGAGTTTACGTCCCAGCGTGGTGTCCAGAATGGTGTCAACAGTGCCTCTCACTCCAGCCAGAGGAGTCTCAGCCCCGGATTCACAAGCCACTGCCACCGGTCTTGTTTGCAGAGAATTATCTAGATCAGACCCATATGGCTATTGATTTGAGCAATGAAAGAGAAAGAAAAGAACTTTCTTTTCTTGTGTGTTTTGTGGGAAACACACACACACATAACACAAGAAAAAAAAAATAAAAATACCCCCAAACAACAAACACTTTTAGCAACTCAGTGGGGAAAAAAAAAAAAGGTCAGGCAACTATTGACAAGTATGTAAAGACACCCCCCCCCCAAACCATGGGAAAACATGGATAAATCGGTTAGACGCACTGCATTCAGAACGCATGGAAGGGAATCACAAAACTGCACTTTGGGATTGTTGGCCTGAAAGGGTATCTATTTATCATCTTATAAGACAGCTCGAACGAGATCTTTATCTACTTTGCCCACTTTCTGACCCAAATTCAGGGGTTTTTTATGGAAAATTGCAGTCAGTTTGATTGATGAAATCCAAAGATGTCTAAAATGGCACCAAAGATCTCCAACTGTGAAGACTCCAACCGAGGCCTTCAATGTTGGCATTGTTCCTGCAGGAATAAAAAAAAAAAGAAGAAGAAGAAGAAGTTGAGAAAAAAACAGGCAAAAAAGTTAGGGAATTTCTGCTCTAAAAAAAACTTCAAATTTCAATGAAGACCCGCGAAAGCCATTATCCCTGTTCACGCGTGCGAACCGGGCGGACATCAAAGTATTTCCCACACATACCACCAACAAAACCGGGTTCCTCTTGAACCAGTAAACCTTCTTTGTCGCCGGCTGAATGGCCGTGTCTACGGGGCCAGCAGGTTTCTCCAAAAGGCGCTTTGGGGAGCCCCGGGGCGCGCACCGCCGGGCGCAGGAAGGGGACTTACAGGTCCACCCCACTGGCTGGCCCCTGCCACCCGCTGTTTGGGGCTTTTTAAACACCCCCCTCCCAAGAGCATTGTAGTGGAGGGGGGAAGTATTACCTCTACCCCCTTTTAGGGAGGGGCAAAGAAACACACTGTAACCAAAATGTCAAAAAAAAAAATTTTTTTGTTAATGGGAGGTGAACAGGTGGAAGTGGGGAGAAGGGGAAGGGTACCCACTTTCATGGTGGGTGCAGGGCGCACCGCTTGGAGACTGGACACTCTGGCAGAGTGGGGGTTGGGGAGGGGTGGCAGGGGCAAGATATGTAACCCTAACAATATCTGTACCCACAGAATTTGGGGGGAAATAAATAAATAAATAAGCCATAGATTTTCATCTCAGAAAGTTTTAGAATGACTGGGCAATTAGCATTTTCATTTAGAGTTTGTAAATTGGGTGGAATTAACCGAAGATAGAGTTAATCTGTCTTTTTCCTAAAAGATTTTGAATGAACCACTTTCATTTTTAAGCTTCTCAAACACACACACCCACACACACACACCCCTACAATGAGGAGTCTAAGGGCGGCTGAGCGCCCCCCTGTTCCCGGGGACACGGAGCCAGAGCGCGGTCCCCTGTCCCTGCCCGGCCCGCCTTGGCGCCACGGAGTGACCCAGAGCCAGACCCGGGCGGGCGCAGGCACCGGCGCCCGCCGAGCGCCCGCGGGGGCGAGGGACAGCCCTGACAACAGCCTGCGAACCCCCAGTCCGTTTCTGGGGGGCGGGGGGTGACCATGCATTCGAATGGGATAGTGTCACCTGCCTAGTTCTGTTCTGAGCCACCCTGCTCCCATCCCCCTCTGAGTTAGTCATCGGAGGCTGTGCGCGCTTCCTCCCCGGGCGCCAGGCCTGGGAGCCGCTGATGAATGAGCCCGCCTCGTAGGGGGAAAAAAGTCTTGGGAGCTGTCTTCTGTCGCATTACCCAAAGGGAGAAGGGGGGGGGCGGGCTATAAATCTTCCTTCATTTTTAACCGCATTTACCCTCTTCCTCCTCGGGGCTAGGGCGGCTGCGGGGAAGGTTGCGCGCGCGCGGATGGTGTGCCAGCGCCCCGGAGCAGCTGCTCCTAAACACAGACAGGTCCTTGTCAATTAAGGCTTTGAGAAGCAGGTCCTCGGGGGCCCTGGGGCATTGGAGAAGCCAGCCGTGTGCGGCCCCCCGACAATTAGTATCCATTTGGAAGGGACCTTCCGGGCACAAATGCGCACGGCAGAGGAAGAATCAAAACACCAGGCGACTTCAATTCTGGAAATTGGCCTTGCAGAGTGTCCGTGAAGCTGAACAGACTGGCTCCCCAAGAAGGGAGCTGAGATTCCTGGTGTCAGACCAGGGCCTCCTCCCCTGCCCGGGTTTCCCGAGGGAGGGGGGTATTTTTCCCTTTGTCTGGTGTCAAACCAGGCAGTGCATGGAGTCGGTGGATAGGGTTTTTTTTTTGGAGGGGTGGGAAAAGAAAGATAAATGAATACATTTCGTTTGCCCCGGCTCCAAGCTGAAGTTGTCTTTTGTGGCCACCTCAAGCAGCTGGCCAGTCCGGGCCAGGCCCTGGCCTTTGGCCTCTGGCGGGCGCTGGACAGGGCTGGCGCTCCAAGGAGAAGAGCCGCTGGAAGGATGCATCAGGTCAGAGAGGCCAAGCCGGACTGGACCGGCGGGAACATTAGCAGCCAAACAAAAACCCAAAAGGCTCAGGGGGCCCCCCCGGGGGCCAGCCCTGGGGAAGGTGTTTGTTTAAGCGATTAGGGGCGGTGGTTGGTAGTTAGGGGCAGTAGAAAGGGCAGAGCTTAGGACACAGGGCAACTTAGCTGGACAGCAAGGGTGGACAGGCAGAGGACATCACTGTTTAAGAATGTGTGACCCTCGCCAAGTTCAAGAACAGAGCAAACAGCACAGGCCATTAGGGACGGCTGTCCAGCGGGTGGCCACAAAGCCAAGAGGGGCCGTGGAGAAAAAAAAAAAAGTGTCAGTATTAAATATGGAAAAGTATTGGGGGCCAGGGCCAGGGGGGTCAACGAAAGTCAACAAGAGCGGTAGGCTTAAGGACAGAAAGAATTCGACATCCAAAATGCGTAAATCTGCCAGGGAGGCAGCCCATAATGGAGATAAAAGAACCAGTCCCGTCAACATTCTGTGATGATGGCACCATAATAGATAGCATGAGGTTGCTGACGTTTAACACAAAAGTTAAGAGAATGAAAGGAAAGGCAGCCTCCCTAATTGAGAACCTTCTGGAACATTTTGTTTCCACAGGCCCACAGGGATGAATCCGTTGCTAGCTGGTTTGCCCGGCATTCAGACCATCGGTAAGAAGAAAGGTGGACCTAGTCCTTCTTGGGGGGGGGTCCCTTCCCCTCCCCGTTTCCCTCCTTCCAAGATTTCCTCCTCAGAGGCACCCACTTTCTCGAAAGAATCAAAGTCTTTTCTCCCAACCCCCATTGTGGTTTCCCTCCACCCAATTCAGCAAGGAAGTAAAGTTTCTTTTGAAATTCACTTCCTCACTCCTATCATCCCAGCGAGGCCGAGGCAGGAGGATGGCTCAAGGTCAGGAGTTCGAGACCAGCCTGAGCAAGAGCGAGACCCCATCTCTACTAAAAATAGAGAGAAATTAATTGGCCAACTAAAAATATATATAGAAAAAATTACCTGGGCATGGTGGCGGGTGCCTGCAGTCCCAGCTACTCGGGAGGCTGAGGCAGGAGGATCACCTGAGCCCAGGAGATTGAGGTTGCTGTGAGCTAGGCTGACGCCACGGCACTCACTCTAGCCCGGGCAACAGAGTGAGACTCTGTCTCAAAAAGAAAAAAAGAAAAAGAAAAAAAATTCACTTCCTCTCCCTAACCCACCTTCCTAACCCAAGTAAGCCAACAACAAGTTCTTAGCCAACAACATATTTATGAAAAGAACAGTTTGCTTTTTTGTTTTGTTTTTCCTGCTAAGAATAAAAATGTGTGTTTTTGCCACTTTCCTCACTTTTTTTTTTCCCCCAGTCAATAATAAATCTTATTGTCAAGGCAACTTCCAAGCAGCAGAATCCTTAAATTCCAATCAGAGAAGCTTCCTGGAGCACATATTCCTACTCTGTGTGCTAGGTCTCTCTGGGACTTCACCTACAGGTGAAAAAGACTGCTTAGTATCCACAGGGAGATGATAAAAATCAAGGAGAAGAAGGAGGAGCACAGCAAGTGATATGTCCAGTTGTGTGCAGCTGCTGCCCATGCTGTAACTGCTGCAGTCCCAAACAAAAGAGGAGACCCATCCTCCAGGCAACCCTCACTGGGGGTGTCTTCCAGAGAGGTCTGTATTTTAAATTTCCATGGTGCCTGTTAGTTTCCAAAACATTTACCTACATTGTGTCAGGGTTGATTCTTACAGCTACTTCGTAGAGCAACTAGGGCCAGACGCTACGGTTCCCACTGGATGCGGGAGGAAGCAGACTCAGAAAAATCAAGTAAGCCGCCGACCTTTCCATAGTCTACGGCAATCAGATTCCTAATCTGGCCTGTGCTTCACCGTATAGTCCCCGTAGTTTGTCCTCCCGGCTCTTTGGAATTTGAAGTTCGTGGGGCATGGCCGGAAACTGGTATCTAATCTTCCTCAGGTCTGTGCCAGCACTCTGAGATTCATTCCAATCTGGGCTGGGAATACTGCGTGTTTTAGAGAACTTAGAGAACTTAGGGAGGTGGGTTTGACTGCACGTGTCCAACGCCCCCCCGTTTCACAGATGAGAAAACTGAGGCTCAGATTCCTTCAGTGCCTGACCCAGGTCCCCGAGTCAGGACCTGGTCCGTCTAGGCTGAACCTGAACCCTGTGGTCCCTCCAACAAGTGACCGTCAGAAACCCTTCAGAATCCACTACGCTTCGTTTTTCTCCCAAGGCAATTGCAAGTTCCTTGGGTGCAGTTTCTTTTCTTTTCTTTTTTTTAAAAAAATCTCACACGGGATGACCTCCTCACAAATATTTGTGGAGTTCATTACAGAATGACTAACGTCTGGTAAAGGAACGAATGAGATGAGGAAGACTCATCAGAGATACCAGTGTGGACCTACCACCTCCAATGACAGGAACAGTGCCACATGCAAGATATTTGGATATTTAAAAGATGATTTATATTTTACTTTATTTTTTGATGGAAAGAAGACATGTTATCGGAAAAACTGGCCCCAGAGTTTTGGAACCCTGAGATTACTGTTTTGTTTTCATGCAGCTGCTAAGTTAAGGCCTTGTTCCTGCGACTGCCACCTCCCACTGGTTTTAAAGAAGGACAGCCAAGGCCACAGGCCCTATTCAATGCGACTGACTCTGGCCAGGGCCTGGCCCTATTAGCTCCTCCTATATTCTTTTGCAGGAGCAGAAGTCAGAAGCAGTCAGGAGGCCAGACCCAGTTGGGGGGGTGGATGAAACTTTCTATGCCTCACACTTGGGGCTCTGGGAGAGCCACCCTCCATCTCTGAAGTTCTGAGACCCCTGCCCAGATCCTCTGACTTGTGGCCAGCTGGACCTGAGCAAGCAGGAGGTGACTGGCAGGAAGGCAGAGTGGCACCAGCCTCACCCCCCATCCCACCCCCATCACCTACCCAGAGCAAGCCTCCAAGCGCAAAGCTGGCCCTGGCGTTCCCCGCTAGCTGGAGTGACCTGGCCAGGCGGTTTCCCCCCGGAATTTTCGGAACCGTTCCCCCACCCTCTTACAACCGCCAGCTCCCGCCGGCCTTGGCGTCTGGCAAGGGCAGCTCTTGGCGCCAGAGTGGTTCGTTCTTCCGCGCTTCCCCCGCTGGCCAAGTCGAGCCAGAGAGAGGGCGCGCCCGTGAGAGGCGCCAGGCTGCCCCTGCCCCTGCGCGGGCCTGGCCCACCCAGCCGCACCCCGAAACACTGGGGACCGAGCAGAGGGTCAGCGCGCGCGAGAGCTGCGCTCTTTCCTCTCCGGGCCCCCCCATTCTCCACCCCCACCCCTAGCTGAGGACCGGGCCCTGAAAGAGGATTTTGGAGACCCCGACCCCTGCCTGGAGCCCATTGGCAAACTCAGGGCAGCCTCGCGCGCCCCAACCCGGCACCCGCTGGGGGCCACCCGCCTCGGTGGACGGGAACTGGTTTGTCTCGCAACGACGCGAATTCAAAGCTCCACCAGAACCCAAACTAGAGGTGGGCGAGACAGGGAACTCCAGTGCGCAGTTTTAAAAGCTTTTTTTCCCTCTCTCTCTCTCTCTCTCTCTCTCTATATATATATATATAATGTAAGTTAGCTAAATGCAACCACGGTTTTCCGCGCGGGTTCGGGGGTCAAGCAGATGCAGACAAGCGCAGGGGAGTCATTTATGTATGGCGGGTGATTGTGAAGGCGAGAGGAGAGAGAGAATCGGCCCCGCGGCTTGGGCCGCCAGTGGGCCCGCGCGCCCGCCGGGGTCAGGGTGGCGGCCAGTGTGTCCAGCCTGGCGGGACAGTAATTGCCCCGGGTCTGACACGACGCCGGGAGCTCAGGGCGCCTCCATCCATCTCTATCCAGTTAGCGTCGCGCCCCCACCCCCCAACCGAGCTGGTGGCCCGGCTTGGACCTCGGCTCTCCGAATAATAATGGGAACAATTGTCTCCCCGCGCCGCGCAGCAGCGCGCAACTGCTGCGCGCTCGCGTGCGCGCTGCCCGTGTAGTTTCTGCAGCCAGCCAGGTCCCCCAGCCTCGGGGACCGGCTTGGGGCGCGAGGTCAGCTTGCGGCCAGGTGCGGCCCGAGCTCAGATGGCACCCCAAGTCGGGGCTCTGGGGAGGAGGAGCAGGAGGAGGAGGAGGGAGGGCAGCGCATCGCCAGACCCCCCAGTCCCCCCTGCACTCTGCCTGTGCCAGCCTCCAGCCTCCGTCCTCGCTCCTCCAGCTGCCCGGCCTTCCTCTCCCGCCCAAGACCCTGTGGCTCCTGCCTCTAGAACGTTCTACCGGCGCTGGGTGGCGGCGGGGACTGGGGGGGGAAGGCTGGTAAAGATTCTTGCCCTTGTGACAATTTAATAGTCCAAAGTCATCATCTGCGTGACACTGGCCATCCATCTTCTCCCAGGGGAGGACAAAGCCCGGGCCTCCGGGACTCCAGGCCTCTCCCTCCCCAGCCCTTTCTATTTCGGGACTGCGCGCGCCACAATGGCGTCCTTATGGCCCATAATGGCCAGGCTCCTAGGAAGGCCGCAACGCCTCTGTGTTGCAGACGATTTTATGCCTAATTAGAAAATGATGTAACCCGAGGGGAGACAAAGAGGAGCTGTGGCCCCCCTCCCGTTTCTCTCTCTCTCTCTCTCCTCAATCACACTCCTCCCCAAATTTGTCTGGGGCGGGTCCCCTTCTGAGCGCTCGGGCTCCGGGCTCTCGGTTTTGACAGTGGCTCCTGGCGCGCCCCCCTAGGCCCCGGGCTCACGACACGCGGTGGCCTGGCCCGCATGGTGTCCTCCCCCACCGGGCTCCAGGGCGAAGGCTGGGGGTGGAGGAGGGTCGGGACGCGCGGGGAGGGGGCGGCGGCCGGCGGCGGCGCAGGGACTGAAAGCGACTTGGGACGCGCGCCCCTGCGCCTCTCCTCTTCTCCGCGCGCCCCCATCCTATCCGAGGGGGACCTCGCCCCTGGGAAGACGCCAATAAATGCAACCCGGCGCCACTCGACTCCGGGATAATTTTTAATATATATGCAATAAATGTTCACTTTGTTAGATTGAATGACAGACAATAATATCGGCACATCTTCATACCCATCCATTACCGGCAAATGAGCCGCACAAAAGGACAGATTCGCTTTTGATTAATTTATTTGCAGACTCGGGTTGATAAAGCAATAACTATTTGGTTAAACTTGACATTTAGTCTTCGGGGGGTTATCAGACAAATCCCTGTCGTTCGGGCGGGATAATAAAGCTGTTTAAAGGGGATTAATTATTAATTGGCTGCAATTAATTTCCCCCCCCCACCCTCTGCTCGGCTGCTGCCACGATGCGCAGCCCTCACCCACGGACAAAAGGCAGGCAGGGGGTGCATCCTCCCCCACTCGCCGCCGCCGACTTGGGGCAACGAAGGGATCCCCAAAGTCCGGAGGGAAGGTGTGCTCTCTGGCACCCCGGTTATCCCAGCGTGGGCCATTTTAACGAGCCACCCACCGTGCTTGGCAAAACCTATTTCTGTCTCGAGAAGATCTTTAGAACCGACGGTCCGATTGAGCCTCAATTTGAGGATGGTGCACTGTGAGTCCCCCATATTTTGGGGGATAGCGGCGTCAGCTCACACTCGGTGTCCCGTCTGAATCCACACCCTGCAGTTTGTTTCCTTTCCCTGGGACAGCGACTTAGGGGCTGAGCTGGACCCGGGATGTGGGGAAACCGGGAGACCGCCCGGCTCTCCGCGCGCGGGCCCCCGTGCCCGGAGAGAATTCCTTTTTTCTTCTTTCCCACCCACCGCGCGCCCGGGCGCTGCGTCTCTTCCCATTGCCTCCCCGGGCCTCGAACTCGTCCCCCGGCGACTGTGGGGCGGGCAGGGGCCAAGGCCAGACTCTGCGCCCACGCAGATGCGGGGCGTCTTCGGGTTGCGCTTGGTCTAGCGTAGCAACTGGCCAGCCTCAGTATGCTTGGCCCGGAGCGCGGGGCATCTTCTGACCCTCGGTGCCGCGCCTTTTGCTGGTAACCTGTCGCGACTTTACAGAACACGTGCTGAGACCAAAGTCGCGCCGGGTCCCGCTGGTCCCCTGCCCCGGGCTGCCCCGGCCTCCTCCTCCTCCTCGACATCCACCCGCGCTCCCAGGGACCCGCACCCTTTTATCCCCTGCAGGAGCTCGCGTCCGGGACGCGTGGGGTCCCTCTGTCTTCGAGAACTGCCCGGGTCGGTACCGCCACCCGGCAAATCTGTGGGTCACCCGACAGACAGACAGCTAGTCTTTGATCCCAACCCGGGCAGCCGGAGGGAGAGGCCTGGGACTGCGCTTCCCTTCCCGCCCTGCGCAAAGAACACAGTCCGGGCCGCGCACGGCAGGGAGCCCGGCGCGCAGGAGCCGGGGCGCGCGGGGGACCGTGGCAGGTGCAGATAAGCGGTCTGGCTGGGCATTCCCGTTCGCTCTTGGCGGGCAGAACAATTTCCCAATGACCTGGTTGGGAATAAAAAGATAACCTGGGGCGTAAATGTGACGGGGAACGCCGGGTGACACAACTCGGGACTCGGATGTTGATCTGCGCGGCCTGGCCACGGGAAAGTGGCCAGAGGAACTCGGCTTCGCGCCCTGCGCTACTTTCCCCGTTCCCTTCCCCTCTTCCCTCCCTTCCCTTTCTTCCCTTCTTCTGCATTTTAAACAAAAAAGTGGGATCACAAGCACACAGAACGGAGCGTCTGCCGGGAGCGCAGCGAGGGCGCATGGCCCGGGAGGCGCGGGGTGCGCACCGCGCCCGGCCCCCAACAGCGCTTAGGAAGTTGTCACTCCTCTCTTCTATAGCTCCAGAAAAATGCATTCATGAGATTGTTTCTTTATTTTTCCTTTCTGTCACCCCCCCACCCCCCCTCCGCATTCTTTTGCCTATTTGCTTTAGGGCTTTTCAGCCTTGTGGAGGCCAAGAAAAGAAACCAGGTTCTTTTCTCTGGCGATCGGATCCGTATTCCTAGTTGGGGCGCCTTTTGATGTCCCCATTTAGCGCCTTTGACTGGCCGGCTGAATGGGGCCGCCCGCCTTTGTCCTTTCCCACAAGTCCCTTCAAAAAGGCCCCTTTGCACGCCCGGTGCGCGCTGATGGATCCGTTTCCAAACGGCGCGGGGATCGCAGCGCCGCGGGAGAACGTGTCTCCTTAGCAATCGCGCGGGCCGGGCTGGCGAGGGGTCGCGGCGGGGGTCGCCGCGCCCGCCCGGGTCTGGGGCTCTGGGCGCCGGGGGTGGTGGTGGGGGGAACAGAGAAGGTTTGGACACTTTTGTCCTCGCTGCGTCCCCGGCGCTCTCTCCGCGGGGGTCTCTTCTGCCCGGTGCCCCCACCCCAGGCTGTGGTTACGCGCGCGGGGGCGCAGGGGACTGAGAGCCGCTCCCCGGAGACCCCACCATCTCCCGGGGGAGGGGGGGGCGCTGCCCCAGTTTTTCCCTTCCGAACCCGCACAGACCCCCAGGGTGTGGCTGGAACTGTCCAGACCTCTCCCCCACCCCACCCCGCTCCACCGCACCCCACCCAGGGCTCGCGGGCGTCGCCTTGGGCACGCCGAGCCCGCCTCCAGCTTCGGGGAGCCGCTGCGCACCGCCCTCCTCGCTCGTTTCTCCGGGGAGGTCCGGGATCCCCCGAGACCCCCTGTTCCGCGGCAGATCCCCCTCCCCCACCGCAGAGGCGGTAAGAGTCGGGGGGCGGGGGGTGACCACTGCGGACCCTGCTTGAACCCCTGGGCGGCCCCCTGGCACCATCCAGGCTGCGACCCTTTTTAGCGCAGTGCATGGCAGGAACTCCCGAACCCAGACCACGGGGACCGGGGAGTCCGGGCGGTGCCCGGCGGGGGGTCTCGAACCCGGGGACCGGCCGGCCGCGCGCGCGGGGGGCTACTCACGTTCCCTGACGCCTCGCACCTGCCTCCGCCGTGTGCATTTCCCGGCGAGGCGCGCATACACGAGTGGGAAGTTTTGCAATCCTAGCGCACCGTTTTATACATGATGAGCCGTCAGTAATAGGATTATTAAACAAAAACCGTCTCAGGCGCTGGCGTTAACCTTTTTTAAAACGGCTAATTAGGTTTTGCACAGAAAAATTAGATTTAACGTTGCAAGCATCGCCCGCGTTTGCAGTGGATGCTGCTCCGGCAGTTTCGGGCGGGCCGGGCCGTTGCAAGCAGATAATAAAAAAATTAACCGTTTTAACATATATTACGAGACCCCCCCCCCATTCCGCAATAAGGCAGGAATATTTTCATGATCAAATATCATATACGTAAAACCTAATTATCCGGCCCCAGCGCCTCCGTCTGTTGCCGGGCAGCTCCCCCTGGCGGGGCGCGCGGGGACTGCCCTGCGGATTAACCGCGCGCCGCGGTTCTCGCCCGTTCTTTCCTCCGCCCTGCGTCCCCGCGGTTGCGGTCCCTCGCGTTCGTTCCCCACTCACTGCAGGACCCAGAGACTCGTGGCCGCCTGAAGCATCTAGGATAAAAAGAAGGTGCCTGCGGATTAAAACGCATCCTCTCTGTGCAGTGTTATCTGGAAAGTGAGGTGTCAACCGCGGCGTTGCTGCCCCGGGAGGGCCCAGAGTCGGCCTGGAGGTCCTGTGTGCGCGGCACTCAGGGCCCCGCTGCGGGTTCCAACCCGCATATCCGCGAGGCTGGGTCATTAATGCCTGTAGGGACAGTCCCGCGGTTAATGGAAAGGGAACGCGAACGGGCGCGCGGAAGAGCCGGGCCGCGGTGTCCAGCTGGCGTTGCTCGTAGCAAACTGTGACATTTCCATCCTGCTCTGGGCCGGGAGGGGCACCTGTCCGTCCTGGAGGCCAGGTGTGCACAGGAGTCTCGCTTTAGGGCTAAGGGCCCCCGTCTTACTCAAAACGTTTGCAGGTGGAGAGCGAAGGTTTCTTCACCTGGCAGCAGGAACCGCGGTGGGGAGGAGGATGCAGAGCAGTTAGGAAGAAGAATATGTTATACATTTAACTTCTTAAAGGGGTAAGACAGAACATTTGAATAACAGAATATGTGAGGTGCTAAAAGGTAAAAAAAAAAAAAGAAAGGAAAAAAATCAAATAAATAGAAAGAAGTGAGCAAAGTTGCCTGTAATAAAAATTATTTTAAAAGACAGCACGATACAATGAGAATAGCAGTATGAAAAAAATTTTTAGAAAAAGAAACTAAGAAAAAATAAATAGTAAAAAAAGATATTAAAAAAATAAGAAATAAAAGAGCTTGAACACCCGTCCCATCTTTGCATAGAACACTGCTACTGTTATCAATCATAACAATCCCTTTTTTGAATGAGTAACAAGCTCAGACTAAGGGCCTTTTATTCAGTGTACCCGGTTTCGTTATCACAGTTCATCACTCTTTAAATCCTTCAAGCCGGGCTTGGAAATAAGCACCAAAAAATAAAAAATTACCAGCGCCTGAAATGTTTCATTAGTTTGCCACTCCCCAAGGCTACATCATGATATGCAAGCGAGAGACCATGAAATCAATAAAAAAAAAAAAAAAATTCTTGTTTTCTGCTGGCCTGTCCGAATGATTACTGGCTCTGAGCAAAAAAAAAAAAAAACAAAAACAAAAACAAACAAACAAAAAACGTCCACAAGGACTGGTAAGGCTGCTTTTGGCGCTATTTTGGTGTGCACGGGCTCGATTTCAAAATTCGGCAGGAAAACAGTGTTCAGTAGCAGGCAGCAAGATGGTTTGGGGGTTGGATTTTGTTTGTTTGTTTTGTCTGCCTTGCTTGTCGGGGAGAGACCAGCTTCAGTGACAGCCTCACTCTCTGCAGCTCAGATTTGACTGGCCCACTCTTTTTTAATAAATAAATGACATTAAAGAGCCTGGCAGGGCCCCGAGGCAGGGCTTTGCTGACCCTAATCACACCCCTGGGGGGAATTTGGATGTGAGTCGTGTAGCCTCACCCGGGGGGTGTGATTAAGCCGTGGTAGCCACACCCACCAGTCATGCTTTATTTCTTAACTCATAAATCACTACAAATGATGTGGTCTGCACAGCCTCACCGCTCAGATCCCTCCCCGGAACGCACAAACAGCCCCCTCTGGAGAAACCCCGGTAGAAAAGGGATGTTCTCTGAATCCATCTATCCCGTCCTGCCCTTTGGGATAAAGATTTTAAAACAGGAGAGGGTGTTTTCCATATGCCTATTTTTTTTTTTCCTTTCTTCTATGAAGACATTAGGAAGAGGCCCTGGATTGCCTTGCCATTCATGATGCCCCTTTGATCTCCTCCTCCCCGGAAAAGTACCCGACTTGGTACTGAGTGCTATTTAGTGGGCTCCGGCTGGACCGAAACATGAATTTTGTGTTTTGTATTTTTTTTTTCCCTGGGAATTTTGTTTATTTGTGAGCCTAGGGTGAGCAGCAAGGAGCAAGCTTTTGTGTTGCCTGCTCTTTATCAGGGCATTGCTCAGACCAGCACACACGTGCCCTTAAAGGTCCCTCCGAATAATCAGTGTCACTCCCATTGTATTCCTCCAGCCTAGTTTTCTCCCCCTGCTAGGTCCTGTCTTCCTCAGTAAAGCATTCATTCCCTCTAGCTTCACCTAGTCTAAGTGACAGGCTCCATTGTCATCTGCCCAAAACTTTTGTTCTTCTGCTCTTTATCCCCCCAAAGTGAGAATGCCGTGCCCATTTTCTTTTCTTTATCTTTTTTTTTTTTTTTTTTTGAGGCAGAGTCTCACTCTGTTGCCTGGGCTAGAGTGAGTGCCATGGGGTCAGCCTAGCTCACAGCAACCTCCAACTCCTGGGCTCAAGCGATCCTCCTGCCTCAGCCTCCTCCCGAGTAGCTGGGACTACAGGCGTGCGCCACTATGCCCGGATAATTTTTTCTATATATAGTTTTAGTTGGTCAATTAATTTCTTTCTTATTTTAGTAGAGACCGGGTCTTGCTCTTGCTCAGGCTGGCTTCAAACTCCTGACCTTGAGCGATCCTCCCGCCTCTGCCTCCCAGAGTGGTAGGATTACAGGCGTGAGCCACCATGCTCAGCTAATTTTTTCTATATATATATTTTAGTTGGTCAATTAATTTCTTTCTATTTTTAGTAGAGATGGGGTCTCGCTCTTGCTCAGGCTTGTCTCCAACTCCTGACCTCGAGCAATCCTCCCGCCTGGGCCTCCCAGAGTGCTAGGATGACAGGCGTCAGCCACCGCGCCCAGCCCCCATTTCCTTTAAAAAAAGATTTCTTGAGCTGATCTCACACAACACAGCACTCCACATAAAAAGGCAATGGTTTACCCAGGACAGAGCAGCTCCGATCACAGAAGCCAACCCAGAGCTATGCTACAGCCAGAAAAAGGGCCCCACACCCGAGGTCTGGCATCGGGACAGAAACCGTATCTATGAGGATACAGAGTGGAGTTTCTTGGTGGGTTTTCGCAAAGGGAAGAAAAAAATATATTCTTTTTTTTTTTTTTTTTTTTGAAACAGAGTCTCACTCTGTTGCCCAGGCTAGAGTGAGTGCCGTGGCGTCAGCCTAGCTCACAGCAACCTCAAACTCCTGGGCTCAAGCGATCCTCCTGCCTCAGCCTCCCGAGTAGCTGGGACTACAGGCATGCGCCACCATGCCCAGCTCATTGTTTGCATATATATTTTTTTAGTTGGCCAATTCATTTCTTTCTACTTTTAGTGGAGACGGGGGTCTCACTCTTGCTCAGGCTGGTCTCCAACTCCTGACCTTGAGCGATCATCCCGCCTCGGCCTCCCAGAGTGCTAGGATTACAGGCCTGAGCCACCACGCCCGGCCCCCCCCAAAATATTCTTAAACAGTGACATAGCTTGTACTTCTTTGCCCACTTGAGTCAAATTTGGAGAACTTACTGCCAAACCTGGGGGAGAAATTACATTAAGGAGGAGGACTCCACCTCCACGGTCAACCCTGAGAGGAAGCAATCAATAATCCTGCCAGCGTTGGCAGCCAGGAGATCTGGAAGATTTGACTTTTTTTTTTTTTTTTTTTAATCCAGAGCTGCCTTGAAGGTTCCGACCAGGGCTTCCCACTCAGCCCTGAACCCCTCTAGACCCGGCTCTGACCCCACAGCCAGGAGAGACGGGGCCTGTTGCATTTGGGGATGGGAGATAAGAAGAGGGCTTGCAGAACTGTCACTGGAAGATGATGAAATGGGAGCTCTATAGGTATTATGGTTACCTAGAGCAGGCGTCCTCAGACTATGGCCCTCGGGCCACACGCAGGTGTTTTCACCCTTTTTTTTTTTGTTGTTGTTTTTTTACTTCAAAATAAGATATGTGCTGTGTGCATCGGAATTTGTTCATAGCATTTTTTTAAAACTATAGTCCAGCCCTCCAATGGTCTGAGGGACAGTGAACTGCCCCCCCTCCCCCCCGTTTAAGAAGTTTGAGGACCCCTGGTCTAGAGAATCTGCCCTCCGTTTCTCAGGATTACTTGGCATTTTAGTGGCATGCAGTTTCTCATAGGTGAATTTGGAGCTCAGGGAACAGACAGATCCATTAGCTTGATTAGTAAAATGTTTTGGTGCATGGATTCTGCCAGACATCCAAATCTAGATCTGTTCTGGGGTCTCTGTCACACCTTCATGAAGCACAAAGAATTTGCCAAGGCCGGGCGCGGAGGCTCACGCCTGTCATCCTGGCACTCTGGGAGACCGAGGCGGGCACTTTGCTCGAGGTCAGGAGTTCGAGACCAGCCTGAGCAAGAGCGAGACCCCGTCTCTCTACTATAAATAGAAAGAAATTAATTGGCCAACCAAATATATATATATAGAGAGAGAGAGAAAATTAGCCGGGCATGGTGGCGCATGCCTGTAGTCCCAAGCTACTCGGGAGGCTGAGGCAGGAGGATCGCTTGAGCCCAGGAGTCTGAGGTTGCTGTGAGCGAGGCTGACGCCACGGCACTCACTCTGGCCAACAAAGTGAGACTCTGTCTCAAAAAAAAAAAAAGAATTTGCCGAGCCATCCTCAGCCTCAGAGGCACACACGCCTGTTTGACAGAGATCGGCATCAAGGAAGATGGTTGTTTGTTTGGGAGCCGCCTGCCATGCCAATTAATTCTGTTCCTCCATTTCCATGGAGACCTGGGACCGGCAGCCAGCGTGCCAGTTCTTCCTTTGTGTTCAGCCTAGGGGTGTGGCTCGTGCTGGCATGTTGTCCCCCTGTCTGGAAAAGTGGGCCAGAACCTGCATTTTCACTCATTCTCTCTAGTCTGATTCCTCCTCCAGCACCCAGTCTCCCCGTCCAGTTCTTGGAGGAGCTTCCGTGGTTTCTTTTATATTTTATTTTATTTTATTTCATTTTATTTTATTTTTTGAGACACAGTCTCGCTGTGTTGCCCAGGCTAGAGTGCCGTGGCGTCAGCCTCACTCACAGCAACCTCAGACTCCTGGGCTCAAGCGATCCTCCTGCCTCAGCCTCCTCCCGAGTAGCTGGGACTACAGGCATGTGCCACCACGCCCGGCTAACTTTTTCTATACATATTTTTAGTTGGCCAATTAATTTCTCTCTATTTTTTAGTAGAGACAGGGGGTTTTCACTCTTGCTCAGGCTGGTCTGGAACTCCTGACCTCGAGCGATCCTCCCACCTTGGCCTCCCAGAGTGCTGGGATGACAGGCGGGAGCCACCTCGCCAGGCCCTGGGGTTTATTTTATTTTATTTTAATTTTTGAGACAGAGTCTTGCTGTGTTGCCCGGGCTAGAGTGCCGTGGCATCAGCATAGCTCACAGCAACCTCAGACTCCTGGGCTCAAGCGATCCTCCTGACTCAGCCTCCTCCCGAGTAGCTGGGACTACAGGCACATGCCACCACGCCCGACTAATTTTTTCTATACATGTTTTCAGTTGGCCAATTAATTTCTCTCTATTTTTTAGTAGAGACCGGGGAGGGGGCGGGGTCTCGCTCTTGCTCAGGCTGGTCTCGAACTCCTGACCTCAAGCGATCCTCCCGCCTCGGCCTCCCAGAGTACTGGGATGACAGGCGGAAGCCACCCCGCCCGGCCCTGGGCTTTATTTGAAACTCTTGCTTTTCTGGAATTGACGCCCAGTAAGTACTGTGGCACGCCCTTCTTGGGGCTGACAGTGTTCACGTGTGGAAGCCGAAAAAAAGCACAACGTTTGGGGTCGGTGGGGGTCTGGCTCTGGGTTTCCAGGTTCGAGCAATACTCGCTGTGGATGGAGCGGAAGAGGAAGAAATGTCTTGTGGGAAATTCCGATTTAATGGGACTGCCTTCAGGTCCGAGCATCAGCACCTGTGAAATCTCCCAGGGCGTTCTCATGTTGGGGGAAGGCTCAGACCCTCTGTTGCCCACCGCTGCCTTGGAGAACTCCGGGGTTGGGGAAACCACAAGGCCAGGAGGGGGGGGGCATTGCCATGTTTTGGTGACCTGTTCAGTTTGCTGCTGTCTCTTTTGGCTGACTGCAATTCTGGCCCAACTCAACCCTCTCTTTGGACCACACTGGCCTGGAGGAAGAAGGCATGCCCCACAGCGCTCAGCGTTCCAGGTCACGAAAAGAGAATTCCTTCTAGAAGCAAGATCACCTCCAAACCCAGACCATCTTCCTGGACTTGCCTGTTTTGGGGCATCAACTGCCTTCAACACGCACACCGCATCTGAATATCTTACTCTGCAACGTGGTATTTTTTATTTATTTTTTAATTTTTTTCTTGCCTTCACTTTTTTTCCCCACTTTAATGAATTATGGGCGGATTTGGAGACGGCTCCTGTCTTCTCAAAACACTGGAGTCAGCAAAAGGTTTAAAAACGGCTGCAAAGCCGGGCGCGGTGGCTCACGCCTATAATCCCAGCACTTTGGGAGGCCGAGGCGGGCGGATTGCTTGAGGTCAGGAGTTCAAAACCAGCCTGAGCAAGAGCGAGACCCCGTCTCTACTATAAATAGAAAGAAATTAATTGGCCAACTAATATATATAGAAAAAACTAGCCGGGCATGGTGGCGGCGCATGCCTGTAGTCCCAGCTACTCGGGAGGCTGAGGCAGGAGGATCGCTTGAGCCCAGGAGTGTGAGGTTGCTGTGAGGGAGGCTGACGCCACGGCACTCACTCTAGCCTGGGCAACAAAGTGAGACTCTGTCTCAAAAAAAAAAAAAAAACAAAAAAAAAAACGGCTGCAAGACAAGACTGCAGTGGGGCGGTCCGGGGGGACAGGCATGATCGGAGCAAAGATCTGTCCCAGTGGAAGGACACCAAACTATGTTCAGGATAAATTTCTTATTTCTGCCATCTTTTGGAATACATTATTTTTCAGCTTTCTGTGGAAAAAAAAAATCAAAGAACAAAAACAGAGAGGACCAGAGAGGGTGAGAAAAGCAAGGGTGGGGTATCTGATTTGGGGTCTTACTTTGCTATATTCTCTAAGGAATAAAAAGAAAAAGAAAAACCCAAAACTCCTGCTTATGAGACTATTCGTGTCCATTGCCCATAGTGGTTTGGAGCACGCATGAGCTCAAGGGCAGGCACTGACATTCCAGCTATAGGATGGATAACATCTCCTGGGCTTCTGGGCTTAAAAATCTGGCCATGTGGGGATGACAGTGCCTAGCACACGGGATGGATGTGGGGATCAAATAATAATGACAACAATAGCCGCCATTCCATTGCATGCTCGCTGTGATGCTCAGTCATGCTCCAAGTGCTTGTGTGAATCATCTCAGTTAAGCCTTGGAAAATTCCGTCTAAGGAACGTCTTACAAGGAGACGTTGGCGCACTGAAAAGTGCTTTGTGGCAGGGCACGACGGCTCACACCTGTCATCCCAGCACTCTGGGAGGCCGAGGCGGGAGGATCGCTCGAGGTCAGGAGTTCGAGACCAGCCTGAGCAAGAGCGAGACCCCCGTCTCTACTATAAATAGAAAGAAATTAATTGTCCAACTAGAAATATATGGAAAAAATCAGCCGGGCACGGTGGCGCATGCCTGTAGTCCCAGCTACTCGGGAGGCTGAGGCAGGAGGATCGCTAGAGCCCAGGAGTTTGAGGTTGCTGTGAGCGAGGCTGACAGACGTCATGGCACTCTAGCCCGGGCAACAGAGTGAGACTCTGTCTCAAAAAAGTAATAATAAAATCAAATACAATTTTTAACAAATTACAGATTTTATTTATTCTTGTTTTGGTCCTTGGTTTCAATGAGTGGACTGCCCCCTAGTGGACAACACTTCTCACACTAAACCTAGCCTAACCTGTTGCCACTAAGGGCGATAATCTGAATTATTTTTCTGCAGTCAATATGAATTATACTCTCATGCACAACAGGAATTGAATCCATAATATGTCAAATTCGATAAAAACAGAAAATTTAAGATTCCTCCAATTTTCTTGGAATACCCTCAAGAATAAGCACAGGGCCTTGATCGTGTTTGTATACAGTCGATTTCTATTTTTCTAGAGTGGTTGGGGAGTTGTGAATTCTCATTGGTAGGTTATCCCTCAGTCACAGATATAACTTGTGCGGGTTAACCATTTGCAAAGAATTGGTACACCATAGGTAATGGCATACATGGACTGCTTAATGTCGATTTCAGTAGTACTACTGGACGACCATATTAATGGCTAGTACTTATATACAGCTTATACTAAGTACTTCTGGTATCTTTTTTTAAATTTATTTTTTATTTTTATTTTTTTGAGACAGAGTCTCACTTTGTTGCCCAGGCTAGAGTGAGTGCCGTGGCGTCAGCCTCGCTCACAGTAACCTCCAACTCCTGGGCTCAAGCGATCCTCCTGCCTCAGCCTCCCGAGTAGCTGGGACTACAGGCATTCGCCACCACGCCCGGCTAATTTTTTCTATATATTTTTTTCAGTTGGTCGATTAACTTCTGTCTATTTTTGGTAGAGACAGGGTCTTGCTCTTGCTCAGGCTGGTTTTGAACTCCTGACCTTGATCGATCCTCCCACCTTGGCCTCCTAGAGTGCTAAGATTATAAGTGTGAGCCACCACGCCCGGCCTCATTCTTTTTTTATTTTTTATTTTTTTTATTCACGAAACCATGGTATGTCCCATACAACCAAAATTTGGTTAGATAAAACTGTTTCTGGCCGGGCGCGGTGGCTCACGCCTGTAATCCTAGCACTCTGGGAGGCCGAGGCGGGCGGATTGCTCAAGGTCAGGAGTTCAAAACCAGCCTGAGCGAGACCCCGTCTCTACCATAAAAATAGAAAGAATTTAATTGGCCAACTAATATATATAATATAAAAATGAGCCGGGCATGGTGGCTCGTGCCTGTAGTCCCAGCTACTCGGGAGGCTGAGGCAGCAAGATTGCTTGAGCCCAGGAGTTTGAGGTTGCTGTGAGCGAGGCTGACGCCACGGCACTCACTCTAGCCTAGGCAAGAAAGCGAGACTCTGTCTCAAAAAAAAAAAAAAAAAAAAAAAACAAAAAAAAAAAACTGTTTCATTCAGGATGACATATGAGATTCTTTGTACATGCTAGAATCACATGTAGCACGTGCAGACCAAAACTGGCCTTCTCACCAAATTCAGTAAGGGAGGCTACATATCTGGTTCCAGCCTTTTGAGGCAAATTTTCTTTTCGTGTCATATGAACCAAGTTCATATTTCTGTATATAACACCTTAAGGGACTGGAGGAAGGTCACTGCTGTTTTGCATGTGGTTTGTCCCTGCCAAACCAACCTCACATTGAGGCGGGGCGCGGTGGCTCACGCCTGTAATCCTAGCACTCTGGGAGGCCGAGGCGGGAGGATCGCTCAAGGTCAGGAGTTCGAGACCAGCCTGAGCAAGAGTGAGACCCCTGTCTCTACTAAAAATAGAAAGAAATTAATTGGCCAACTAAAAATATATAGAAAAAAAACTAGCCGGGCGTGGTGGCGCATGCCTGTAGTCCCAGCTACCCGGGAGGCTGAGGCAGGAGGATCGCTTGAGCCCAGGAGATTGAGGTTGCTGTGAGCGAGGCTGACGCCACGGCACTCACTCTAGCCTGGGCAACAGAGTGAGACTCTATCTCAAAAATAAAATAAATAAAATAAAATAAAATAAATACGGCCTAATATATCTAGTAACGCAGGTATGCTACTGTCTTGAAATTAAATATCAACGCTGCCGGAAATCTTCCTGCTTACTCCTTCTTCTAGTAGAGTTCACTTTAAGCTGTGTTTGGTTGGGTTTTGGTAAACGTAACTCTAGAATAAAAAAGGGAGAACACTTCATTTGACACGACAGCTTTAAAGCATCCCGTTTTACACAATACAAAAGCGAAATTCTAATAATTGTCAAGCCTGAACTACCGATGTAATTAACAAAGGCTTTCATTAAATTTGCCTCTCCCCCACTACAGAAATTAAAAAAATAAAATAAAATAAAATAAAAACTTATGCCATCTGCATTCACCCACAAACACACGCATGGGTTGAAACCAGACCGTCTTGAGTGTTTTGGACACAAAAGAAACCTTTGAAAGCTCTGATTTGAGCATGCGAGTGTCAAGAACCCCCCAGAACAGAGCCAATCCGAAACGTGCTGCAGTGTCCCCATTCAGAGGGCATCAATGTGCCTCTTCAACGGTTTTTCTCAGAATCCCAGGAAATTGTGATTACATGGCATTAGCTTTGCATTTTCTAAAGAACGGATGGAAGGCATGAGACTCCTCTCGACAATGTGGAGAGAAGTAATTTTTGGTTCTGGCAAACTTCTGCTGTCCTCTGATAAAAAACTGCACAGAAAAATGCCTTCGGGGCGCCACACAATTAGACGTAGCACAATCGCAGCGCAGTGGTGCCCGTGCTGGGGTGAGTGCAACCTCGTCCAGGCTGGAAAAAGACCCCCAAATGGGGCTGTTGTTCTCAGTGAGCTCTCACTTAGTCAAAGGTGGTATTCGCTGCAGCGATGCCACGCATTCATTTTCCTTCTTCCGTGAGATGCTGTTATGTTTCCATGGAAGTAACCTTAATTCAGGAATTGTTTTGGTGGTGGGTGGGGAGGAGGAGAAGGAGGAGGGTGATATTTCCAAGTACATAACTGTAGGTTTTGGCTGGAAATTTACTTCCTCTAGCTGAGTCTGTACTTGCCATATTGAGGAGGAAAGGACTCGATCGTCCCTTGTGTGTAGCCAGAACTGTGGAAATAACACGGATCTGGTTATATCATGCGTGTGCAAATGGTGTTCACCGAGTACGAGTACACTATATCAAATGGTGTTTACTGAGTACAAATACAAGGTACCAAGAACAGCACCAGATTGCAAGTGGGTGCTAAGGAGATTCCCACGAGCCCAAAGATTGCCGCGAGATTTACGTAAGGAAACCAGAGTATTATGCTAAAGTTTGAAAGGGGAAAGAAAATAGAAAATAGAAAAAAGCAAAAAAAAAAAAAAAAAAAAAAAGCAAAGAAAATTTTTTTAAATAAGAGAAGAAAAAATTAAAAAAAAAAGAAAAAAGAAAAAAAGGAAACCAGAGTAGAAATCACAGAATATTTTATTGGAAGATAAGGATTGGGACAACCATCCCTCCCACCACTAGCAATTAAATGGATCTCGAAGTCACCAAATGTATCTTGCTGGAGACCCTGGAAGGATTTAAATTTGTGCTTTTTGAATTTTCGTGGCATAAGGGATGCTTGAATAAGTGTTTATTTGCTAAAGATGCAGATTCTCAGCATTTGGAGATTGTGATTCCTTATATCTAGAGGTGCCCAGGAGCCGGCCTTTGAACAAATTTTATGCCAGATGATTCTACTGCAGTGGCCTGTGGTGGACACTTAAAGAAATCCAAAAATTTGTACAATCACTTTTTAAAAAAAAAAAAAAAAGAGAGAGAAAGAGTCTCACTCTGTCACGCGGGCTGGAGTGCTGTGGTGCTATCATAAATTATTGCGGCCTTGATTTCCTGGGCTCAAGGAATCCTCCTGCCTCAGCCTCCCAAGTAGCTAGTACCATGTTTCCCCAAATATAAGACCTACCCATAAAATAAGCCCTAGCAGGATGTCTAAGCATGTGCGCCATAGAAGCCCTACCCCAAAAATAAGCCCTAGTGATGGGCGTGGCTATGAAAATCAGCCCTAGTGATGGGCGTGGCTATGAAAATCAGCCCTAGTGATGGGCGTGGCTGCGCAGCGCATCTGCACAACCCATGCATGTCGTCGCGGAGCGGGAAAGAACACGAGCAGCCCTTCCCATCTGCCCCATCGTGACAGCTGCTGTCCCAGAGGTGACCGGAAAGGTGCGGACAGCCCCACCAACAAGGTCTGCTCCCCCTGTCGGGTCCCGGCCATCCTGTGCGTGCTGCAAGCTGAGGCTTTGAGGGGAAAATAACACATGCCCTGAAAATGAGCCCTAGGGTGTCTTCTCGAGGAAAAATAAATAGAAGACCCTGCCTTATTTTCCGGGGAAACACGGTAGTAGAGACATTGATTATACATTTCAATATTGCATCCCCAGCACATAAGAGGTGCTAGATGAAAATTGTCTAGTGGGAAGAGGAAATCATAACTCCCTTAGAATTTGGGAAGAAGAGTGTGTTATATTATCACATTTATTTTTTGATCATATCATTTATTCTTCTGATCATATCTTTGCAGCATACTCTTATCAATGGGTATTTTTGGGTAGCAAAACATGTTACTGTCTCGTCTATGCTCCCTTTCATGCCTAGATAAACGAGTGCTAACTAACTAAGCCGTACCTCAGTTGGGTCTCCCTTATTCTGCACATCACTTCTCCTTCTAGAACTTTCTGTTTTCAGTGTTAAACAGAGAGGCTACTGATACACAGAGGAACCTGACTTGGGCATTCTTGGAGTTCTCCACAGAAGTCAACAGAGACTGTGTTTTGTTTTATGCTGTGACAGGACGTAAAGAAATGTTTTAATCTTGACAATGATTTTAGTAAAGTGTCAGTCTTTCAAAATCCCTACGAATCTCCAGCGCTCTCCCTCTCTACGAAGCAGCACTTCATAGACACCTCTTAGAGGGACTTTTCAGAGTGAGTCGTTTCTACCTAAAGTGTTGATTTATGAGTGCCTGCCACCCTCCCCCTTACTTTGCACAATTAATAATATAAGCGATATTAATGACGTTCTTTGCTACTGGGGCTGGGAGTTAAAATTTAATTCCAAATGTATTCCACAAATAATTTGATAGTTGATTCTGTAAATGTCATTCTTGATGTACTTATCACTGCTTTCCCAACAACTCCCCTGGCAGTAAGCCACGGTCTGCAGCAAATGCTTTCTTTATCTTCTTGGATTAAATAAAACAATATGTTTACCTTCATCCTTGTTGGGCTTTTACTTGCTGTAACTCCTTTTGCCAGCCTTGAATCTTTTTTTTTTTTGAGGCAGAGTCTCACTGTGTCCCCCAGGCTAGAGTGAGTGCCGTGGCGTCAGCCTGGCTCACAGCAACCTCAAACTCCTGGGCTCAAGCGATCCTCCTGCCTCAGCCTCCCGAGTAGCTGGGACTACAGGCATGTGCCACCATGCCCGGCTAATTTTTTCTATATATTTTTAGTTGGCCAATTAATTTCTTTCTATTTTTAGTAGAGACGGGGTCTCGCTCTTGCTCAGGCTGGTTTCCAACTCCTGACCTTGAAAGATCCTCCCGCCTCGGCCTTCCAGAGTGCTAGGATTACAATAGGACTACAGGTGTGAGCCACTACGCCTGGCCACAGCCTTGAATCTTAAAAGCAAATAGTAAACTGTGATCACCTTTTGTTTTCTCGCTATATTTGAAAAAGAAGTAAAAAAGATAAATACGAACAAAATAAGAATGTAAAGTGCCTCTAACTAGTCTATTGCATTCCGATTCCAGAAGATAGACAATCGTATTAGTTGCCCACGGGCTGCCAGAACAAAGCACTACGAACTGGGCGGCTTAAAAGAACAGACATGTATTGCCTCGTAGTTCTGAAAGCTAGAAATCTGAAGTCAAAGTGTTGGCAGGGCCAGGCTCCCTCTTAAGCCCATAGAGAAATCCTTTTTTTTGCTTCTTCCTAGCGTCTGCTAGTTTTGTCAGCAATCTTTGGCATTCCTTGGCTTGTAGCTGGATCCCTCCAATCTTGTTTTCACAAGGCCATCTCCTCATAAGAACACCAGTCCTGTTGGATTAGGGGCCCACTCTGCGGCAACACGACCTTACTTACCTTAACTAATGACATCAGCAGCAACCCTGTTTCCAAATAACTTTCCATTCTGAAATACCAGGAGTTAGGTAAAGGACAGCTCCAGGAAAAAAAAAAAAAAAGATTCCAAGTAAAAACATTCCCTTTACTACGTGGCACAGTTAAAGGTACAGGCTCCATCAGTGGGTGGGATTCCTACCGATGTAGAATTTTCCAAACGGGCCTGCAGAAGAGGCATCTTTGATTTTGTACTTTTGCAAGCGATGAAATGACCGGGAGTGTGGGACGCTTGCAGGGAGAAGGTGACTTCGGCTCTCTTAAACAGACCGTGCCCTCTTTGGCTACTTGTTATTGGAAATTTGGGAGACAGGTTTCTGGGAGAACTGCTTCCTGGAACACCACCCCCAGAGTTCAGCCTGGGTTAGGGGTGAGGGTCAGAGTGCACTCACGTCTGCCCTAGTTTAGGGCGCTGAAGCAACGGCATTCAAGAGAGCTGGTCTCTACTCTCGGATTTTTAAATGCAAGTCGATTCTTTTATTTTAAACATTGTTCTTAAAAATATATTTTAAACATACTGGAAAAAAATAGGGAATTATATAGTGAACTCCAGTTTTATTGCCTTGTTTTCTTCACTCTTTTCTTGCCCCTCCCCCAAATATATATATATTATAGATACAGTGGAAACCATCTCTGAAACCCCTCTACTACTCAATTCCTCCTTGGAGGTAACCACACAAATTATTTCAGTGATTATCACGCCCGTGTTTGCTTTAGTCATTTTTCTACATATTTTGCATCCCAAAACATAATAAAGGGCTGGGCGTGGTGGCTCACACCTGTAATCCTAGCACTCTGGGAGGCCAAGGCTGGAGGATTGCTCGAGGTCAGGAATTCAAAACCAGCCTGAGCAAGAGCGAGACCCCGTCTCTACTAAAAATAGAAAGAAATTAATTGGCCAACTAATGTATATGGAAAAAATGAGCCGGGCATGGTGGCGCATGCCTGTAGTCCCAACTACTCAGGAGGCTGAGGCAGGAGGATCGCTCGAGCCCAGGAGTTTGAGGTTGCTGTGAGCTAGGCTGACGCCACGGCACTCACTCTAGCCTGGGCAACAAAGCGAGACTCTGTCTCAAAACAACAACAACAAAAAACATAATAAAGCACTGCTTTCTAGGCTCTTTGGGGGAATTTTTTTTTCTAGATTTATGCAATTTGCTTTTTTTTTTGTTGTTGTTGATTCAAAGACAAAGAGGATCAGATAATCCCCGGAATGTTCAGCGTTCCATTGGAAGTGTGTTCATTCCAAGCTCTTAAATTTTTCCTTACATTACCGATTGTGAAAAGTTAACAAGAATCTTTATTTCTTAATTAGGACCTCATACTCAGGTTATATCTGCAGAGCTTAGGGGCCTTACTTCTCAGGCCGCAAACAAAAGTAGGAAGATACCCCTAATAAGATGAATGACTCAGCACTTAGCAATGGCAGAGATGCCCTATGCAACCACAGAGTTATTAATCACTGATGGAAGCAGAAATGAGCAAATTGATGGCTTGATGGTTCAGTAGAATCCCCCTTGAAAATGGGGGGAGAGCCAACTCATCAATTACTCTGGAATCAATTCTTGCTCCATCAGCCAATTTCTAGCCAAAGGGAATAATGGCCTCTTGGTAAGCAACTGCTTCAGCTTTAGGGTTTTTGTGTTGCCTCACGACTTTGTTGCGTTCAATTACAATAAGCTAGGTACCACTTAGGAATTGACCCTGACCCTGCGGAATTGACCCTGGCTCCTATCAAGTAGAAATTGATTGACAGGCACTGGGAAAAAAAATGCAAAAATAATACAAAAAGCATCAGCTAAAAAATAATGATTGTAGTAGAATTATATTGTTTTTGCTTTTCCTGCAATTTATACATTGTTATTTTATTTTATTTTTTTTTTGAGACAGAGTCTCGCTTTGTTGCCCAGGCTAGTGTGAGTGCCGTGGCGTCAGCCTAGCTCACAGCAACCTCCAACTCCTGGGCTCAAGTGATCCTCCTGCCTCAGCCTCCCGAGTAGCTGGGACTACAGGCATGCGCCACCATGCCCGGCTAATTTTTTATATATATATCAGTTGGCCAATTAGTTTCTTTCTATTTATAGTAGAGACGGGGTCTCGCTCTTGCTCAGGCTGGTTTTGAACTCCTGACCTTAAGCAATCCACCCGCCTCGGCCTCCCAGAGAGCTAGGATTACAGGCGTGAGCTACCGCGCCCGGCCCATTGTTATTTTTATGGCAACACACTTAGCGTTTCAGATAAAGGCTAATCCCATGTTCCTTCCCCTCAGTATCACCCATTCAAAGAAGAGTGGGTGAATGGTCCAAGCCTGGCCTGTCTCTTAAACCAAATGATCGGTTTAAAAATGTCTATGGGGCCGGGCGCGGTGGCTCACGCCTGTCATCCTGGCACTCTGGGAGGCTGAGGCAGGAAGATTGCTTGAGCTCAGGAGGTCGAGACCAGCCTGAGCAAGAATGAGACCCCTGTCTCTACTATAAAGAGAAAGAAATTAGCCAAACAACTAAAAATAGAAAAAATTAGCTGGGCATGGTGGCGCATGCCCATAGTCCCAGCTACTCGGGAGGCTGATGCAGGATTGCTTGAGCCCAGGAGTTTGAGGTTGCTGTGAGCTAGGCTGACACCATGGCACTCTAGCCTGGGCAACCGAGTGAGACTCTGTCCCCGAAAAGAAAAAAAAAAGGTCAGGGGTTTTCTTGGAGGTGCAATGAGGGAGTCACCATGGGTACATGTTTGGGGTGGAGTGCAGGGCACAAAAGCACAGCGAGAAATCATGCTATTATATACATCCCATGATCACGCTCCTAACCTTGAGCGATCCTCCCGCCTCTGCCTCCCAGAGAGCTAGGAGTTCAAGACCAGCCTGAGCAAGAGCGAGACCCCGTCTCTACTAAAAATAGAAAGAAATTAACTGGCCAACTGTATATATATATATATATATATATATATATATATATATATATATACAATTAGCCGGGCATGGTGGCACATGCCTGTAGTCCCAGCTACTCGGGAGGCTGAGGCAGAAGGATCGCTTAAGTCTAGGAGTTGGAGGTTGCTGTGAGCAAGGCTGACGCCACGGCACTCTAGCCTGGGCATCAGAGTGAGACTCTGTCTCAAAAAAAAAAAAAGAAGAAGAGGAGGAAGAAGAAGGAAGGAGAAGAAGAAGAAGGAAGAAGAAGAGGAAGAAGGAAGAAGAATAATGAAGAATAAGAAGAGGAGGAGGGAAAAAAAAGAAAAAAAAAAGAAGAGGAGGAGGAAGAAGGAAGAAGAGGAAGAAGAAGAAAGAAGAAGACAGAAGAAGAAGAAGAGGAAGAAGAAGGAAGAGGAAGAAGAGGAAGAAGGAAGAAGAAGAATGAAGAATAAGAAGAGGAGGAGGAAGAAGGAAGAAGAGGAAGAAGAAGAAAGAAGAAGAGGAAGAAGGAAGAAGAAGAAGAGAAGAAAGAAGAAGAAGAAGAGGAAGAAGAAGAAAGAAGAAGAAGAAGAGGAAGAAGAAGGAAGAAGAAGAAGAAAGAAGAAGAAGGAAGAAAAGAGGAAGAAGGAAGAAGAAGAGGAAGAAGAAGAAAGAAGAAGAGGAAGAAGGAAGAAGAAGAAAGAAGAATGAAGAATAAGAAGAGGAGGAGGAAGAAGGAAGAAGAGGAAGAAGAAGAAAGAAGAAGAAGAGAAGAAGAAGGAAGAAGAAGAGGAAGAAGAAGACAGAAGAAGAAGAGGAAGAAGAAGGAAGAAGAGGAAGAAGAGGAAGAAGGAAGAAGAAGAAGAACAAGAACAAGAACAAGAACAAGAAGAACAAGAAGAAGAAGAAGAAGAAGGAAGAAGGAAGAAGAAGAACCATCACAGGATTCAGGGAGCCTTTGGAAGGAGGGATGGAAGATGTTCCTGAGGCCTTTATATCAGGGAGCAGAGAGATTTCATGGTTTGGAAATGGGGAGGAGGATTATCTCGTGAGCTGGAGATGCGGCAAAAGGTGCCTCACCAGCCTCACCTATTACCGTGTTTCCCCTAAAATAAGACCTCCCCAAACCCCAGCAGGATGTCTAAGCATGTGTGTCATAGAAGCCCCACCCTGAAAATCAGCCCTAGTGGTGGGCGTGGCTATGAAAATCAGCCCTAGTGATGGGCGTGGCTATGAAAATCAGCCCTAGTGATGGGCGTGGCTATGAAAATCAGCCCTAGTGGTGGGCGTGGCTATGAAAATCAGCCCTGGTGATGGGCGTGGCTATGAAAATCAGCCCTAGTGACGGGCGTGGCTACGCAGCGCATCTGCACAACCCATGCGTGTCGTCGCGGAGCGGGAAAGAACACGAGCAGCCCTTCTCATCCGCCCCGTGAGAGCTCTAGTGCTCCACAGGAGAGATCGGGGCCAGTGGTTCTAAAGGAAACAGAGTCGCAAGACATTCAGGATGGGATTCGGGGTTTGGAGAGTGAGGATGATGTTCCAGAAGAAGACGCCTTCACTCTATTTGAATCAATGGAGATGGTTGTAGCGTACTCAAAAAAAAAACACATCCCCTGAAAATAAGCCCTAGGGTGTCTTCTTGAGGAAAAATAAATATAAGACCCCGGCGTCTTATTTCCGGGGGAAACACGGTATTAGTTCCCTGATCCAACAGGCTCGCAGACAGGAGAGGGGGAAAAAACTACACTTCCCGTCATGCCTCAGAACACCGCCCCGTCCTCTCCGAGGTCACCGCCTCCTCCCCAACGGAAATGGAAGGAGCACTTCCGGGTCGCGCAGGAAGCTGGAGCTGGCGGCGTTCCCGAGGGCCTCCAGCCGAAGCCGCTCCTTCCTTCCGGTCTTTCTGGAAGCCGCACTTTGCTCTCGGCGGGGCCGAGCGGGGACTCGGCGCGGCCGCTGCAGGTGCCCTCCGTCCTTGGGGCGGACGAGCGAGGCCCGTTTCCCGGCGGCGTCGGGGCGCGGCGCGAGCGAGCCGGGGCGGCCGGTTGCCCGGGGCCGCGGGCGCGCCGTCCCTGTGCGCTCTCTCTCTCTCTCTCTGTCTGTCTCTCTGGGCGACCGAGGCGCCGCCGCGCGGGTCCCCCCATGGCGGAGACGGCCCCGAACGGCCCCCAAGGGGCGGGCGCCGTGGTGAGTGAGCGGGCTGCGGCGGGGGACGGGGCGGCCCGGGGCTCGCTGCGCCCGGGTTCGTGGGCGGCGGTGGGGGCGGGGAGGGAGAGGTCGCGGGGGGCCGCGGGGTGGGGGTGGGGGGGAGGACACGGGGTCGTTTCCAGGGCGACGGCAGGCCTGGCCTGGAGCAGGTGGGCCCTCACCTGAGTGCCTGGAGCAGGTGGGCCCTCACCTGGGTGCAGTGGAGGGGTTGGGCGTTTTGTTTTGTTTTTTCCCCCTCTCTCTTTCCACACCTGGGCCTCTGATTGTTCTGGGCACCCCCACCCCCACCCCAGCTGGAAGATGCCCCCTGCAGGTGTGCGGTGACGGGCCGCCCCGTGGAGGTGCAGAAGGTGCAGAAGGTGCAGCTGATTGCACACCGAAGTCATGCAAAGGGAGGAGAGAGTGGTGTAGTTTTGGGTTTTTTTCTGAACTTTGTTCTTTTTTTTTTTTTTTTTTTTTTTTTGCACAGGCTAGAGTGAGTGCCGTGGCGTCAGCCTAGCTCACAGCAACCTCAGACTCCTGGGCTCAAGCAATCCTCCTGCCTCAGCTTCCTCCCGAGTAGCTGGGACTACAGGCATACGCCACCATGCCCGGCTCATTTTTTCCATATATTTTTAGTTGGCCAATTAATTTCTTTCTATGTTTAGTAGAGATAGGGTCTCGCTCTTGCTCAGGCTAGTTTTGAACTCCTGACCTCGAGGAATCCACCTGCTTCGGCCTCCCAGAGTGCTAGGATGACAGGATGAGCCACTGCGCCCGGCTAACTTTGTTCTTCTTTATGCAGAGAAATAGGATTTCTGATAGAAATAGAAATTTGCTTTTGCAGATTTTTTAAATTATTAAGGTGCTGTTCTGGAGCTAACTATAGTTATTAGTATCCGGGGCATTATTGCTCTCTGGCTTTTAATCCGTAGATACTTAAGAAGTGTTCTTCTGCACGACCACGATGCATTCACCAAATTTGAGAAATGTTGCC
The DNA here is from genome assembly GCF_040939455.1 of Microcebus murinus. Taxonomy (NCBI): domain Eukaryota; kingdom Metazoa; phylum Chordata; class Mammalia; order Primates; family Cheirogaleidae; genus Microcebus; species Microcebus murinus. The sequence goes on along the minus strand of NC_134129.1, from coordinate 21,150,098 downwards.
TAATGTACAGTCTGTGTTCAGATTTCCATAATTGTCTTTCAAAGCTGCTTTCTCCCATCCGGGATTCAATCAGAAAACATGCATTGAATGTACTGGTCGTTTCTCCTTAAGTCTGTTTTAATCTAGAACAGTATTTAATCCATAAATACTTACAGGTGTTCTTCTGCACGGCCACAGTGCATTCACCACATTTGGGAAATGTTGCCTAATGTGCAACCCGTGTTCAGATTTCCATAATTGTCCTTCAAAGCTGCCTTCTCTTATCTGGGATTCGATCAGAAAACATGCATTGAATGTACTGGTCATTTCTCCTTAAGTCTGTTTTAATCTAGAACAGTTCCCCCACCCTCTCCCTCTCTTTTTTTTTTTTTGTCTTTCTAGACACCTATAGTTTTCAAGAGCCTATACTTTCTTTGCGGAAGGCTCTTCAAATTGGAGTTGTCTAATTTTTTTTTCCCCACACAACTAGATTCAGGTTAAACATTTTGTCAGGAAGGTTACCTAAGTGAAACTGTGTTCTTAGTGCCATATACATATAATATGCATTTCAGGTTGGTTTATCCCATCAGTGGGAAGTTATTGTTTGGTTAAGATGGTGTCCACCTGATGATTCTCCATTGTAAAGAAACCTTTTTGCCTTTTGTGTTTAAAAAGTGTTCTTTGGCATAATACTTTGAAACTGTGTGAATATATTGCTCCCAACAATTTTTTCACCCAAAGATCCAGTGATGTTTTTTGCCTGAACTGTGTATTATATATGGTGGTTGGGCAGTTCACTTTTAAAAACGTAAACCAGTACACTTAAACTTTTTTTATTGTGTAATATATGTAAAACCGTACAAATGAAATGCATGGCTCAGTGATATAGTGCAGAATAAACACCCTAAATGAACAGATTTTAAAGAGAATATTCTAAAACTAAATTTTAGTGTCGAACTGTCGTGTACAGTTTGAATATTTTTGTAGAGAAACTGAGCACAGTAAGCTAGATTCATCCTACCTCTTGGTCACTGCTAATCATTTAAATTTAGAGGAGTCACAGTATGGCAGATCTGGATAGACTGAACCAGACGCATGTTTCATGTTTCTGAAATTACCTGCATGTGGTTAAAAAGACATGACAACAAAACATCCCTGGATTTTTATTTTTTATTTATTTTTTAAATATTTATTTTTCATTATTTTTTTTATTTATTTTTTTTTTGTCTAACCAATGAAAGTATGTGTTTTGCTGAATGGATTTTTAGGTGTACTTGAATTTTTCCCAAAATTTTTTCAAAAAGTAATGAAGTTAAATTGCATAGAACAATATTTTTGACTTTAGGTATACCTATTAGTGAGCTTTGAAATCAGTTTAGTGGGCAATTTGAAAAAATTTAAATAGAAAATGTCAAAAGCCATCACACATAGTAAGGTGCTTATTGCGTGTGAAACTTTGTGGACTTTATATACCTATGTATGTTTGTGTTGGATCTCAGTGTTAAAATTGTTTATGGAGATCCTAGTCAAAAAATATAAAAGCCAATTTAGAATTTGAATATAAGATGCATTTTAATGAAAAAACAGACTTTAAGTTCTGCTTTAGTGGTTATGGACACATATACTGGGTAAAAAAGCAACAATAGAAAAGATAGAATGGGAAAAAAATGGAGAAGAAAACGGTATGTGGAAGTTTATTCTAGGGCCACTGAAACTAAAATAAGACTTGTGGGGGTACTTGGAGATGATAAAGAGAATCATATAATTAGAGAGGCAGGTGACATTTAATTTTTGACAGCCATGTTTTGAGCACCTACAGTATGCTAGGCCCTTGTTTATATAGGCAAATCATCCAAGGCTAATGAATTCAGTAGTTACCATTACTGTGGTTTTACATTTCTCCTGCAAAAGGTTTATTTAATCCAAACTGGCTTTATGTGATGCCTTTTTACTCAGCTCCGAGACCTACCTATTTGGATCTGAGATTTTTTTCTAAGAATAGGCATTATGGTTCCCCTGAGAGCAATTAGTTCGTATTTAATGTTCTTTTAAAATAGATGAAGCCAGCATTATTAAGTGTTGAAGGGACACACAATTGTAGTTAAATTTTTGTTCAGATTTCCTAATTAAGTCTTTTTTAAATTTTTTTAAATGTCAGCTGGTAGTTCTTTATTTCTGTTTAAGTGCTTCCTACATGAAAACAATGAGGAGGTTGGACCTGTCATTAAGTATATACATGAAACAGTTAATTGCCTTAGAGTTTTCACTTAATGATCTGAAAAACAAATGTTACAGAGTTGTTAAACATTTTGAATAGGCATAAAACTACACTGTCTTCATCCTTAAAAACATAATTTGCAGGCTTAGTTTACTACAGTATTTTTCTTTTTAAACCTAGCAATTCCTGATGACCAACAAACTGGACACAGCAATGTGGCTTTCGCGCTTGTTCACAGTTTACTGCTCCGCTTTGTTTGTCCTGCCTCTTCTCGGGTATGTATTGTTTATGTTGCTTCTTTGCTGTTCAGTTGTTCAGTCAGTTTATATTATATGGGATGCCTTTAAGGCGTAAGGCTTGTTAAACTGTAAGGGGTTTAAGGACAAACAAAATACAAGACCCAACCTTAAGACACTAATAAGCCTAATACTGTTGTCGTCAGCTGGAGGAATATTTTGTATCTTGTGGTTTGTGAAATTGACATCACATTGAAAATCTGAGGAAAAAGCAGATGTGTGGGAATGAGATGAATTCATGTGTTTTGAATTTTTTTCAACTGGACAGGGAAAATCACTGCTTTACGAAATTCAGTTGGGCATATATACATGAAGTTATGCTTGTAAGGAGGTAGAGTAAGTTCAAGTCATTTTTTTTTTTCCTATTGACAGTTAAATGATTTAGGTGTTGTGCAATCATGATGCAATTCACAGAGGAGGAAGAGACCTGGTGGTTGTTTATGTCTCCTGATAACCTCTCCTCTGGTGATTCGCAGGTTGCATGAAGCAGCAAGCTTTTACCAGCGTGCCTTGTTGGCAAATGCTCTTACCAGCGCTCTGAGGCTGCACCAGAGGCTGCCACACTTCCAGTTAAGCAGAGCATTCCTGGCCCAGGCTCTATTAGAAGACAGCTGCCACTACCTGCTGTATTCGCTCATCTTTGTCAATTCCTATCCCGTTACAAGTATCCTTTTCTACCTTTTTGGCAATGAAGTAACCAACTCTAGAGGAGGTCTCTTCTGATTATTTCAGCAGTGAGGCATTCCGTGAAGCCTGAGTTTTTTTTTGCTGCTTCATTTAAATGTGTGAGAATTTCTGACTCCGAAATATGAAGCCTTAACTTTGAAGAGCTAATTTGGAAAATTTAAACTTTGTCTTTCTTTCTCCTTGCCTCTTGTACGCTTCTCTATTGGAATAGATTTTTAAAAATTCAGATTCAAAGCAAGGCTATGCAGAACTCACTTTAGTATTTAAGATTTTCTTTAATTTATATCGTCTTTGGGAAAGTGTCCAGATGTCTTTAAAAAATAAAGGTCCTCAATCTTTGCTTTTCTTAACTCCCAGTGAGCTAGAAACAAGTGGAAATTAGCCAAGAAATAACTTATTTCACTAGAGAATGGGAGGATTAATAATAATATTTGCTGCAGATAGAGTAGAGGATAGGGCACATGTGGATAACCCCTGGAGTTAATGAGAATTAAATAACTCATTTGGAATTTATTTATATGTTTTCACATTTAAAAAGTGTGTTGTGGGAAGAGAAATGGGTATTATTCCAAAAAGGAGGGGAAGAATGAGAGAGGTCCACAGTCCAGTGTATTTGGGAAACGCTATGTTAAACATTTTTAAATGGGATTCTTTACCTGGGAACCTTTGATATTCTGATGTGCCTTGTGAAACTAAAAGAGTTATTAACCGTGTTTTGTAACTTTTTTTGGTGATTTTTTTTTTTCCTGTTGATTGTCCCTCTGGAAATTCTGGTATTTTTGGGGGGTTTTTTGTGTGTGTGTGCTTTGAGAAGTGCTGCTTTAATAGCTTTTGAATATTTATGGTACAACTATACATAATGTAAAGCACAATAAAATAATTTCTCTAAGACTGTTACCTATTTAGAGAATACATATGTTGGTGAAGTATGAAATTTTTCAATTGATTTGTTTAAGTCTTAAGGAAAAGAGAATAGGAGGAAACTGAATTTTCTTGAGCATCTATTTAGCCAATGTATAGGAACTTGACATATTTAATCTTTCAGCACTCTGAAAAAATTGTCCTGTTATATAATGATAATGATACAAGGTAATAAGTAGTAATGCTGACAGGGTCTTTTTAACTTAAAAGCCCTAACTAATCTACAATTAATGGATGAGTAACACTGAAGTATCGCTTAAAAATATTTGTATATGGATAAATATACAATAAATATATGAGTAAATATCCGTTTAAATTTTGCTACTTTACCAAGGTAATTTAAGTAGTTTGAAACGTAAGGATAAAGTTTTTCGTGTTTCAGTGCATGGGTCTGTAATATCCCATCATAATTTGTATTTCATTTTTAGGTAAAACTCACTAAATGATTATTGTACTGCAACTGTAAAATGATAATCACATCTGTTTGGCATATCACTGGATTGACCAGCATTTGTTGGTCACATCCATTGAGGCAAGATTTGCAGTCGCCAATTGCAGTATTCAAATTCTTGCATTTCTGAGATATAATGGGAAGTTTGTGTAGAGATTTTTGGTTATGCCTTTTAGTAGCTTAAAATCTCTTTGGAGGGAGAAACAGAAATGGCAGGAAGCGTGTTTTCCGGATAATTAATACAGAGTACATTGAACTCGTTACTGCTGAACTCTGGGACGGACGTGCCCGCTACACAGGAGGAGCTCAGTGTTCCTGTCCAGGGAGGCTCATGGCCAGTGAAAACAACCCTCTGCCTTTTCTGTGTGGTCAGTTATTTGCTAGCCCCTCTCTCATGGAAATGCTGACGATTAAGGTTTTCATATTCCTTAAATCCTTACAGGGGAAAGTAGTGAGCAGTGAGAGTAACATAAACGAATAATTGGCAAGAAATGCTAATCCGATTCCTGAGGTAGTTGGGTATTACAGTAATAAATCAAGGTGGGCCCGAAGTAATACTGTATTACAAACTTGTGTTTTGATCTTTGTTCTTACAAAAGTGATCTGTTGTCCTTGCTTTATCAGTGACAGGTTTGTAGGGTTTAAATTGTAGACTTTTCACCTCTTCTCTTTTCTAAGTATGTACTTTAAAAGTAACTTTGAAAGCTAAGATTATGAATTTTTTTTTGTCAGGAATTTATGAACTATAGACTGTTAGAGATAAATGACTCTTAGAGATCTCTAGCTTTGATCTCTACTTAATCATTTGATAGAGGATGAAACTCGGCCAAGGAAAGTGAGGTTAGTTACATAGCCAGGTGCGTAACCCAGGTATCTTGACTCCCAATTCAGGGTTCTGTTTTCACTGCCTAATACTGCCTCTTACTGAATCAGGCTTCAAGTCTGGGTATATGTCAGGGTTTAAGTTGAATTATTTAAGCAACAACAGTTTCACAGTCACTTTAGGGGAGGCGGTTGTAGCTTTTACCAGTTTCAAAGGAGTCTACGATTCATTACAAAGTTTAAAACTGTTTATCTATCTATCTATCTATCTATCTATCTATCTATCTATCTATCTATCTATCTATCTATCTGTGATCTCTACTCAGGAAGTTGGCATTTTTCCTAATTCTCATAAATGGTGGGAAAGAATTGGTCAGGGTGTTATTTTGGAGAACTATGTTATTAGAGTTCTTGTAACACTTGGGTGTAAGTCTGTGTCTTGCTCATTAATTGGAAACTAGGAGCCTTTGGGTCGTCCTAAATGAGTTGTGGTTATGATGAATTTGATCCTCAGATTGTGTTATGTCAGTTAACCACTTCCTGCCATGTCAGCCCTTCAGTTAGTATAGAAAAATATAATGGTTCATTTCTTAGAAACTGCTAATATTTTTAGGACAGGTATTTTTGCCGTTCATGATTGACTGACAGTCTGCATCATTTTTTGGAAATACTTGGCAAGTTTTTTAAAATCAACCTGGCAGATATTGGGGTAGAGAATCAGGCTTTAGAGCAATTTCCATTTTTCAAAAAGTTGAATGAAAATTGTATATTTTTCCACAGCATAAAGCCAAACAGTTGGACCCAAAAATAAAGATTCTCTCCTTGTGTCTGTAAATAAACTGAGGGACTTGCAGTTGACTATATACAGTGTCAAATACACATTGTCTTTTTTTTTTTTTCTGTGTTTTTTTTTAATTTCAGCATATTATGGGGGTACAAATTTTAAGGTTTCAATAAATGCCCATTTCCCCCCTCCCCCCAAAATACATTGTCTTTTTTATTTTTATAAATTAACAGAATTGTAACGGCTTGATAGGTACAGTAACTCAGTAATGGCGTCTTTGTAGGAAGGAAATAAAATCTTTAGTTGAGTAACATTTAGGAACTACTCTTACCATTACCTCAGACTTTGCTCAGCAATTGAGATTAGTAAAATAACTATGAAAGACGACTTCCGTGTTTGAAGGCTAACTTAGAGTGGCTGGGAAGGCCATGGTGGGGTTAAAAGCTGTATTTAAGCCTTGGAGGTGGCCTAGATTTCAATTTACTTTAGCAAATGTTTATGATGTTTTATTAACCAATAGAAATAAATGAAACTTTTTTTCGCTATTAATTTTTTCATCAAAAGAACAGTGAGTTTTAGAAAATGAAATCACTTCTTTACAGTTAGCAGAACTTGACTTGGTTTAAAATGTATCAGTAAAACAAAAGCCATTCCACCAAATTTATTATTGTAGCAGATGTCGTTTTTGGACATAGTACCTAGTATGTTTTGCAAAGTACTTGATGGCTTTTAAATGTTTTCCTTAATTGTTTTCTTCAGTGAGTATTTTCCCAGTCTTGTTGTTCTCTTTGCTTCATGCTGCCACGTATACGAAAAAGGTCCTTGATGTAAGTAAAACTATGCTATTTCTTTGATGCCTGGATTATAGATCTTTGACATGAATTTGACTTCTGAGACATTTTGGTGTTTGTCATAAAAAGTCTGTATTGCTTACAAACTTGTTAAAATTTTTTTAGTGATTTGAAAGTTTTAAGTTTAGAAGTTTTTATTGTTGAAGTTTCACAAATGGGTATATTTTGTAAGTTAAAGGATTGCACTTAAAATTATTCCCAGGTCCCCAGAACAGTTTTTGAAGTTTGAAATAGATCTCTTATCTTTTAAAAAAAAGTAATTATTTCTTAAATTTGATGAGTTGTCAGAAATCTCTTGTTCTCTCAGTGTTTAATTCTAACATACCAGATAATTAGAGTGTGCTGAATCTCTTTTACACTAATGTTTAGAACTACTGCTTTCCCGAAAATTTTTTTTTTAATTGCTGATTTGGAACATTAAGCCTGTCTTTAGTGTGTGGTAGATTTACTGCATATGCACTGAAATTTGAATTAAAATATCCAGATTTATGCCTTGTGTTATTAGCCTTTTTCTTTTTTCCTGTAATTCTTTGGTCACAGAAGTAATTAGACTCTAATTTCTACTGTTAGTTAGCTTAGGAGTCACAGGTATTTTACCTTTATTTACTGCATAATCCAATTTTGTTGTGATTGGACAGAAATAACCACCACTTTTTGGTGAAATAATCTAATCTTTCTTAAGAAAAATAAAATAAGAAAAAGTACTTTAGTACTAAAGTTATTTTTTTGGTTAAGTCATTAAACACACAAAATAGAGCAGGAAAATACACTAACATTTTGTCCTTAAATAGTTTGTAAACTTTTATACCATCTTTTCCAAATAATTGGCTTTTGGTTGTATTGCCTGTTGGGTATACTAGTTATCTAAAGAAAGAAAATAATTGAGTTAATCAAAAGTGTTTCATTATTTCTAATATTTGTTTTCTTTTGTTTTAGGCAAAGGGTTCAAATAGTTTACCTCTGCTGAGATCTGTCTTGGATAAATTAAGTGCTAATCAACAAAATATTCTGAAATTCATTGCTTGTAATGAAATATTCTTGATGCCTGCTACAGTTTTTATGCTTTTTAGGTAAGAAAAAAATACATTTGTTTTGGAAGGCTGATGACTAAGTAAACATAATAAAGATATGAATTCGAGTTTTGTTCTGCTTAAATCTGTTGAAGTAGGGTAGGTAGGTAGCATGTAGAGCCAGATGGATCTTAGCTATCACCTTAACTAACCCTTGCCATTTTGTAGTAGAGAAACTAAAACAAAGTTAACCTAGGAATTTGTCTTATTTTATCATTCCTTGTGATTTATTATTTGAAAGGTAGTAATTTTGAAAATTACTACCTTTGAAAGAATCTTAGGAACTAGAATCTTAGGAACTCTACTGTGCCATTGTTGAGATGATTTTTCTTATACTAGAGAAAAATCTTAAAAATTATGGTCTTGTGTTAATAGTTGCCTGGCATTGCCTCCTTATTTTGTTTGTATCTTAGTTATAGACATAATTCATGAATAAAGAAAACATCCCTTTTAACAATTAGATTTATATATATATAATAGATATATAAATATATACACACACAACTTTTGGGATATTATAATTGTACTTTTAACCAAGAACAATAATTAATACAGGCTATGCAGATTTTCTAGTGAGCCAGTATAATTTTATTCAGATTTGTTTCTGTTTATATAAAATACACCACTTTTTATCTGAATACACCACTTTTCATTTGAATATCTTAACAAAGCTTTAAAACTTGATTTCATTTAATTGTGGCAATTATGGAATTATGTGATATTTTCTGATTTATTTAGTATTTTAAAATTTCAAAAGTTTATCCTTTTGGAGCTCATGAGCATGACGATTGGGTCTTTGCCCTCACGTTTGAGGTATGCCTCCCTCAAACCTTGTCTGACCTGGGCACATTACCAGTTTGATGTGAGAAAAGAAAAAAATTCATAAGTAGCACATGCATGAATACATTTATAAAATTAAAACAATATTTTACTCTTTACTGATTATATACTTTCTTTTATTTCCCTTTTAAGAATAACTTGGATTTAGCTATGCTATTACTGTGATCATTTGATGAATTGAAGGTACACATAATTCTCCAGTTGAATTGCCTTTAAGTTTTGAGGGTATACATATGAATTGATAATGTATCTTTCGCACCCTTGTATTTTTTATTTCAGTGGTCAAGGAAGTTTGCTCCAGCCTTTTATATACTATAGATTCCTTACTCTTCGATATTCCTCTCGAAGAAATCCATATTGTCGGTGAGCTGATGATTAGTTTAAATCTGTTTTATTTGTTTAGAGTATTATAAAAGTATAGTGTTTATGACTTTTAAGAGTTATTTAGCTAATATGTTAGAATTTAGAAACAAGCAGTGTTTTTGTAAATTTAAATTCTGGGCCTTAGAACTGACTGGGGTTGATGAGGAAGTGTTTATATTTCTTTTCAGAAACTAAGACTTGGAGTTAGCTTGGCCACGTCTCAAGCACTGCTAAAGCTTTGGGGATTTAACCACTTGGGTACGGCGTTCACCAGCCAGGAACCCTCACCCACAGCCGGCACTCACAGTCTGCATGGTGGTCTGTGCTGTGCGTGGACGACGAGTCTGTTTGCTCTTGTGTGATGAGGAAAGCTCGAAAGCACCGAAAGCTTATTTGACTTCACAGGCAGCTTTACTTGTCATGTAAATCAGAATAGGTAACATATACATATATGTTTTCATGACATTATTTTTAAATGTTCCCAATTTTATTTTGATAAATGAAAAATTAGAAAAGTCATATTATGGCTGTCGGCTAAAGCGGACGCTCAGCTGTGCGCCTTCATGTCATGGCTGTCGGCTAAAGTTGACACTCGGTTCATCTGTGGCTGTCGACTATAGTCAATGCTCGTACCAAAGTGGTTAAAAATATGCATGACATAAGTTCCACTTTCAAGGAACTTTCCTAGTTGAAGAAAAACAAAAACATTTGTCAAATAATAAAATAAGCAGTAGTTTAGGATACAGATTCACAAGCCAATATATAATGAATTACCATGTTTGCTTTATTGTATTAATACCTTAGTCCACAGAAGGGAGAGGTCATTGGGCCAGAAGATAGATGAGCTAGGGAGGTTTCACAAAATAGATTAAATTGATTCTGGGAGGAGTAAAGCCTTTGACTAGGCAGTAAAAATAGGGAAAGGCATTTTAGGTAGGGAGACAATAGGAGCAGGATTGAGAGGCAATAAGGTACAAGCATTTAGTTGAGTCACACTGATTAGGCATGTTTGACTCTATTGGAGACTCTGACAGGTGAGTTGCTGGACCTAAGATCAGAAAGGTATGTTGGATCCATATCATAAATCTTTTTGAGTTTTAGGATAAGTTCGGAATTTATTTTTTAGATATATGGGAATGATGGTCTTGATATGATGAGAATATTCTTCTGATAGCTTGTGCAGAATAGTTTGGAGCAGAAAAATGGGGAAGCAGAGAAGTAGCTTAGGAGACTACTGTAGTTTTCAGGAATGAAGGCTTAAATTAATACATTAAATTACACTATAACCTATACATTCTGATCTCAAAAGCTCGAGTAAAACTAAACTGATTAGATATTTTTAATGGTGTTCTAAATGTTACTCAGATAAAAATGTTGGCATAGTTTTTATTTTCAAGTTTAATAGAATTCAGCCAGAAATCCAATGAGTGTATTAAAACGATCTGTCTTCACAAATACTGTAAAAAGAACTGAATTTGAATGCTGCTGTCATGAAGTAGATGCATGGCTTTGGGCAAGTCATTCAAATCTGAGTTTCTTCATTGGTGGAGGAGCTAGCCTCCACCAGGGGTAAAACGGAGTAGTGTTTGTTCTTGGTAGTGTATTTTCCTTATTCTATGACATGATTCTCCTTTCAGGATGTTTTTGTGCTCTTTTCAACAGTGTCTTTCTGTAGTACTTCCTGAAATATAACAAGTCCCTGGTAGCAGATTAACATTCATTTTTGCTTGATTCCATGACTTTTTGCCTTTTTTCTTTCTGGTCCATGTATTCATTTCAGACATTATCTTCTCTGCCCTGAAATCCATTTTTTTCCATCAGCAAATTCATTTTTCTGTGCTTCTGTACTTCCTTCTCCACTTCAGTTTTCTCCACATATCTCTAAATCATATCAGTTCATCTAGAAATTTAGTTTTCAGTAGACTGGAAAAGGAAGGATAGCAGTGAATGAAGATAACACAAAAATGTGCTAATCAACATTTTTAAAGGTCTCTCATAAGCACACATTTTAATCAAAACAGTGAGAAGGAAATGGAAAATATTTGAGCTTATAAATATTGATAAACAGGCTATCACACTACATTTCCTATACTACTTTTTTTGTTTAACTTTTTTTTTTTTTGAGACAGAGTCTCACTCTGTTGCTCAGGCTAGAGTGAGTGCCGTGGCGTCAGCCTCGCTCACAGCAACCTCAAACTCCTGGGCTCAAGCGATCCTCCTGCCTCAGCCTCCCAAGTAGCTGGGACTACAGGCATGCGCCACCATGCCCGGCTAATTTTTTCTATATATATTAGTTGGCCAATTAATTTCTTTCTATTTATAGTAGAGATGGGGTCTTGCTCTTGCTCAGGCTGGTTTTGAACTCCTGACCTCAAGCAATCCACCCGCCTCGGCCTCCCAGAGTGCTAGGATTACAGACGTGAGCCACTGCGCCCGGCCTGTTTAACTTTTTTTGTTTAAAGGTTTTAAGGCCATCTATATTCACAGTTTGTACCGTTTTCACTTATTATGTATGGTGTTTATGCTCAAGTTGATGGTGTCAGTCCTTAGTAGATGTCTAGTGTGGATCGTTTATAGCTGTGTTGTCCAGTACAGCACACTAGCCACATCTGATCATTTAAATTAGCTAAAATTCATAACATTTAAAACTCAGTGCTTGAGTCACATTAACTACAGCTGAAGTGCTCAAAAGCCCAGTGTTGCTGGTGGCAGATGTATTGGATAGCACAGATACACAACGTTTTTATCGTTGCTGAGAGTTCTGTTACCAACCTTGCGTTAAGGAAGTCTGTGACTTGGTCTATGCCCGTGATGGATCCAGTAATGACAGAAATAGCCAGTTGCCTTCAGACAAGCTGTTGACCTCATTAGGCCTCGTTCCTTCCAGAGGATGAGCCTGAGTTGTGTGTCGGTGTACTAGTGGAGTTACCTGTGACTTGAGCTCAGGAAGGATACAGAGAAATGATGATGATCTGTGCCCAGAAAGGTAGCTTGTAGACAGGACTAGATCAGGACGCGGTCTGCGTTTTATTTTGAGGTAGGAAGAGCCTTTGAAGATCGTAACATGGTGGAGGAGTTGGGAACCCCCATGATGAAATATTCCAGAAAATGGGTTGCAGACTTGCTAAGAGGAGGAGGAGATAAATCAGTTTGGAGACTATTAGAGTAATCCAGAGCCTGAACTAATCCAGTGATTAAGGAGAGAGGGAACACATCTGAAATACATTTACAAGTTAGGATTCTAGGGCTTGGGCTTAGGAGACTAGGATAAAGAGCTCCACGTTTCTGGCCTGGATCCTCAGAGAGTTTGAGTAATGGCACTGTCACAAAGATAAGAGATACAAGAAGGGCAGGTTTTTGGATAAATGTTCATATCTCCAAATTTTATTCCTGTCTTTGTGTGGAAGCATACTAAATACTTGTTTTAAAAAGTAGATTTCTTTTTTCTAACCATAAAAGTAAAACAGGATACAGAAAGGGAGAGCAGGAGTTACACCTTTATGCAGGGTGAGTCAGCACATAAGGTGAAAATTGTGAATAGTTAAAATTATCCTTGGGCCGGGCGCGGTGGCTCACGCCTGTAATCCTAGCACTCTGGGAGGCCGAGGCGGGCGGATTGCTCAAGGTCAGGAGTTCAAAACCAACCTGAGCGAGACCCCGTCTCTACCATAAAAATAGAAAGAAATTAATTGGCCAACTAATATATATAATATAAAATCAGCCGGGCATGGTGGCTCGTGCCTGTAGTCCCAGCTACTCGGGAGGCTGAGGCAGGAGGATTGCTTGAGCCCAGGAGTCTGAGGTTGCTGTGAGCGAGGCTGACGCCACGGCACTCACTCTAGCCTGGGCAAGAAAGCGAGACTCTGTCTCAAAAAAAAAAAAAAAAAAAAAAAAAAATTATCCTTGATTCTTGAAATCACTTATAAATTACAGTACAGTATACATGCTTTTGTGTACGCTAGCCTGTATAACGTATACGTGATGTATACAATATGTAATAAAGAGTACCTTGTAGGCAACAAGTACATTTTAGGTAAAGGCACTGTACATACACTGTTTTGGGCACAAACATGCAGCATAACTCCATGATGGGGGTCATGGCAGGGAGTGGCAGGAAATGAGGCAGAAAATTAAATTGAGACCAGATTGTGGAGGGCATTGGATGTTGGGTTGATGAGTGTGAAGACAAAAAGAAGGTCATTTTAATTAGTAGAATGATCTGAGAAGTAACACTTATTGAGCATTTTCTGTGTTGTCTCATTTAAACTTCACTACAACTGAGGCTGGGTACAGTGCCTCATGCCTATAATCCCAGCACTTGGGGAGGCCACAGTACAAGGATTGCTTGAGGCCAGGAGTTCAAGACCAGCCTGAGCAACTTACTGAGACACCAACTCTACAAAAAAATTTTAAACATTAGCTGGGCATGGTGGTGTGTGCCTGTCTTAGCTACTCGGGAGGCTGAGGCATGAGGATCACTTGAGCTCAGGAGTTGGAAGCTGTAATGAGCTATGTATGCAGCATTACACTCCAGCCTGGGCAACAGAGTGAGCTTCTGCCTCTAAAAAAAAAAAATAATAATAATAAACTTCATCACAACTCTATGAAGTACGTGTTCATAGACTACAGATGAGGAAATCTCTGAGAGATAAAATGTATACTTAAAGAAATAGTGAGTGGGATTACCCAAATTATATACTTTCTCTTGTCTCCTTTTAAAAACTAGTTGAATTTGCCTAAGTTAAATGTGATGTGATTCTTCTGTAAAGAAAATATAAAATAGGTAATCCATAAACTCAGTCCTCAGAGATAGCCATTTATTAAATGCCTTTGTTAAATGAAAGTTTTGATCCAAAAAGAGACACAGGTATTGAGTTTGAGAATTTCATTGTGTTTATTTTGTGTGTTTTGTACAATGAATTCTAGTTCTTTCTATTGTTTCTTCAAATTCTTTAATGGCTATGGTAAATTCCTTCAATCAGCATTTGCTTAGTATTACAGGCATACCTCAGAGATACTGTGAATTCGCTTCTAAACCACCATAATAAAGAGAATATCACAATAAAGCGAATCACATGAATTTTTTGGTTTCCCAGTGCATATAAAAGTTATATTTACATTATATAGGCTATTAAGTGTGCAATAGCATTATGTCAAAAAATGGCAATGTTATGGCTGGTTTGATGTTTTATACAGCCCAGCAAAACTTTCTCCATGTCAGCAGTAAGGCTGTTCTGATTTCTTACCCGTGTGTTCATTGGAGCAGCATTTTGAATTTCCTTTAAGAACTTTTCCCTTTGCATGCATAACCAGGCTGACTGGCACAAGAGGCCTCGCTTTCGGCCTGTCGTGGCTTTAGATAGACACACCCTTTTCACTAAGCTTGAATCATTTCTAGCTTCTGACTTAAAGTCAGAGATGTGCAACTCTCCCCTTCACACGAACACTTAGAGGCCATTGTAGGGTTGTTAATTCACATTATTTCAATATTGTGTCTTGGGGAATAGGGAGATCTGAGGAGAAAAGAGATAGGGAACAGCCTGTGGGAGCAGTCAGACCACAGGTACCATTTGTTCATTAAGTTCTTCATGCACGGCGCAGTTGGTGGTGTCCTAAGATGGTTACAATAGTAACCTCAAAGATCAGGGACCACAGAGCACCATAACAGATACAATAGTAATGAAAACGTTTGAAGTGCGGTGAGAATCACCAAAGTGTGACACAGGCGTGAAAGGAGCACGTGCTGCTGGAGAAGTGGTGCTTGTCGTAGTCTTGCCGCGCTCGGGGTTGCCATAAACCTTCAATTTGTTAAAAAAATAAAATAAAATAAATGCAATATCTGTGGAGTGCAATAAAGAGAAGTGCCGTAAGACAAGGTATGCTCGTGTGTTGCTTTTTCCTCGTGTTTCTGACAGAAAACTCTCTTACCTTGCAGGACGTTGTTCAATGAACTGAGGATTGTTGTTGAACATGTAATAATGAAACCTGCTTGCCCGCTGTTCGTGAGAAGACTCTGCCTCCAGAGCATAGCCTTTATAAGCAGATTGGCACCAACAGTTGCGTAGTCTAGCATCCGGCTGGGCCATACATATAATATAAGCATTGTTAGCAGCTGGTACTTCTGCTAGGGGTTGTACATTCCAGGTGTTCTACTGACCTCAATCCAATTTACATAATTCACATAAATGCATCTCAGTGGAAAAATAATCATTTTCCTGGCATGTTAAATCAAGCTTAAAAAGTTACCAGTAAATTTTTCTATGCTGTGTTGCTAATGGTTAAGGAAGTTTGTTATCTAGTGATAAATGTACCACATTTTTTTAAAAGATGCTGTCGTGCCTATATCATGAAATACATTCATTTCTCTAGTAAAAATTAGCTCTAAGATTTGTTTAAGCCTAGTTAGTAACCTGAATTTATATTTGGCATGAGTTTGTTATGGTAATATTAACATAGGAGAATTCAGTAAATTTTGAGACAGTATTCTTCCTTTTAGTAATTTTGGTTAGTGATTTAAACAGAAGCACTTCCCACTGTATTTCACCTCAAATTGTTATTGAATTGATTTTGTGCTGCTTTGTTAGGACAGGTTTATTTTGGATGTACCATTATAAGAGGAATTCTATATGCATCATTTGCTATGACCTAAAACTTTATATCCATGAGTACTTCTGTGGCTTTGAGTATTTTTTAAAAGGCTCAACTTGTAAGCCTTTATCCGATTGGATAAATACATTTGAGGTCATCTAACCATTTTATAACAGAAAATAGTAACACAGCTTTCCTTTCGTAGACCCATTGAGTAACATTTCTCAAATAGGAAATCCTTCCTTGACAAAAATGTGGACACATAAATTATTAGTAGTATTATAGTTTCTAGCATTACCTCGTTCAGATTGTTGACTGCCAATTTTCTCGGTTTCCTAGGCTTGAATTTTCATAGACAATTGCAGCAGTTCAGATGCCGTTTGAAAGGAATGTAAATGAAGATTGAGCATCTGACTATATTTGTGTCTGTTCTGAAATAATAATGAAGAGTATCCTGTAGATTACATATTTATCCATGAAATCTGATTTAAAAATGTAATTGGAAAGGTTTATAGGTAAGGTAACTGACTGGGAATGGGACGGGGGAGGAGCTGTGGGGCAGTAGTGTGCATTTCACTCTTGTAATGCATACATAAATTTGGGGGAATTGGATGTATTATGCAACTGTGATTTGGGTTGTATAAGGTGTTAGATCCCGTTCATTGAGCTCCCATCAACTCTTACGAAATTCATTCTGGTCCTCATTACTGTTGCATGATTGGAAATGTTTAAAAATTGCACAATTTTGGTATAGAGTAATGCAATGATTTTGTAACCAATTTTCTTCTGTCTGCATGTAATTTGGATTTCTCAAATACATTCATTAGTGACTTACCAGTAACATCAGTTTTCTTTTTGTTCAAATTTCTAATCTATAAAAAGATGATATTCTTAGGATAGATTACAAGAAAAATTCTACTTCATATCTTAACTAGAACCAACTATTTTTGTATTTTTGTAATATTTATCCACTAGGTTGGAGAAGCAGCCTCATGATATGCAGTTGATTTTGTGTGTGTGTGGCTAACCTCATTATGTCAACTTTCTAGAGCAATAAAGTGACTGTAATGTTAAGTAAACGTACTACTGATTTCTAATTATGTTTTTAAGAATTGAGTCTTGAATTATAGCGGGAAATTTTGGCAGCTGAAGGCTTATTTGTTTTAAAGTTATTAGGGTGTTTTTTCTACAATTTTTATCTTTTACATTTACAGAAGAGTTTCAAAAATAATAGTTTTTTTATATCTTTTATTCAGCTTCCTCTTAAGTTAACATCTTACATAACTATGGAATATTTATGCAAAGTAAGAAATTAAGCCTATAATTAAAGTACAAAGCTTATTTGAATTTTACCAGTTTTTCCATTTTTTATTTTCTTTTTGTGTGCTCTGTTTTTACCATGATTGTCTTTTACTTTTAAAGATCTACGTAAGTGTGTTTCTGGTTTGAGATTTTCCTCTTTATTTTGCAAATTACTCTTAGTCAAAGAGATTTCCCTAAAGAAAATAATTCATGTTGGTTTTAACAAAAATAATTTTAACATTAAAATTACTACAATATAAAACATTCTGCTTTAAATCAAGGTTTTTTATCACACAGCAGGATTATATTTCTGATATGCTCGTGTTTGAAAGTATAGATTTGTTTCTTAAAGGAAGGCTTAATATATAAATAAAATACTCTTAAACTCATGAAAAAGTAAATTTTACAATTTGAGCATTTCTAGCTGTCTAGTTTGCATGAACTTGTTACAAATTCTGCAGTATGAATATTTGCAACCAGCTGATTTGGCATCTGAAATTATAGTGTTACATGTATACCTATCAAAATTAAGGAAATACAATAACAGTATATAGAATGAATGTAGTAGGATAAGGTAACTCTTACTGCATAGTTGATCTTGTTTTTACTTACAGGTTTAAAAGAAGTTGATTTAACATCCAGAATATATAATTTTTCAGGAAGTGGTATAGTGCCATTGTTATTCTGGTACTTTTAAATATTAAACCCTCTTGAACAAGTAGAAGTCTCATACAAAACCCATTTTATTCTAGCAAGGATTCTATTTTCCTTTTGCATACCTGATTCCTTATTAATTTAAACTCTATTTAACATCAGTCTAGGGAGAACTTAGTTAAATACAGTCTGCATTTAAATTTTCTTAGAATAAAATGTGCCGAGGCAGATGCCCCTGGAAGAAAGCAGGCAAGAAAGCTAGCTTAAAAAAAAAAAAAAAAAATTGTATATTTAAGAATATCCCTTACAGAGGGAAGCTAATATTAAACTAGAAGTTATGAAAGATTAATGGGTTCTGTTACATAACTAAGAACTGCAAGGCTATCAATACTTCTTCCTAAAGATTGAGAAAGAAATTCAGATGAAGTTTGTACATTTAGGACCTGAATATTATTTATTCCAGAAAGGAAAATGAGTATATATGTATTCTAATAAGAACTGAAAGGATATTTTTTTTTTTTAAGATTTTAGATCAGAATGAATAATTTTTAGGGATTGAGGTAAAGACCCTTAACTTAATGCTAAGGAATTTACTTTAATATAGTTATCCTATTAATAACACCTCTACCCAACCCTAAATCTCCTTAGAATCTGCTATCCTCAAAGCCGTCATCCAAATTAGACTAATTTTGGTACTTGGTCAGGAACGGAAGCCTCGGGGGAGAAAGAAGCCCCAGACAGTTGTGCTGATCATCAGCAGGTGGCTCTCTTTGCTCAGGCAGCCCCCCAATTCCACACGCTGTGCCGGAAGCTTAAATGCCACGGAGAGTGCTGTGTCAGCCATAAAGCTAAGGATCTGAACTTCGTGACCCTTTTACATGTGTGATCACTCAATACTGAACGAATATTTAGTAAGTATTTGCTGTGAGTACACTTTTTAAATACTGAAACGTTCACAAGAAGTACTCCGTCAACGTATGCTTTCTAGGAAAACAGTAAAATAGGACACATTGGGAGTGGTGTCATTCAGATCACGGTCTCTCCTGTTTTTTTCTTTCCATACTGAGTGAGTGCCTAAATCACCTGAACACACCAATATACAATTATTCTTTCTCCTTCATTTTCAGATGTATAGAAAAATGATACTTAAAATTTTTTCATCGTCATTTTGTAGATAACGCTATATACAGCTAGCTTAACCTCTTTTAAAATGCAGACTCTGCACAGTCATATAAAAGCATACTGAAATTTTGGGATATTGTATCAGGAATGGTACCTAGATTTGGAAATTAAGTTTGGGTTCCATAGACAGCTGGTTTCTCTTGAGACCTCGTTGGGGTTCTCTAGGGTCAGGGCAGTCCCACAGAGGCTTTATGAGTGCTGCCGTCCAACAGGTGGGATTCCAAAGGCACACCTGCATAGACCCAGGAGTTACCTCCAGAGACTGTTTTCATGAGCAGTCTTCTTACATTTAGGTTAGAAAGCTTTGGGGTCTGGTACTGAAGATAAGAAAGGAGCCCCCCAGGAAAGTTTGAGAGGTGTCCTGGTTCTAAAGTGGTACTCAGGTGAGTTCTTTAGAAGGAACATATTCCTGTGTGTAAGATTACCTGTATAGTCTTTCTCTTCTTGTACGTATAGGAAATCTGACCTGCACTGAGCGTGAGTTGAGGTGACGAGAAATGAAGTACAGTATTTTTTAAAAATCTAAAGCAGATTCCTTTCTTAGAAAACAACAGGGAAAAATTATAAGTGGATATCTTTGTGGGAATCTAACAATTAACTCATTCCAAGAGAAAGAAGGGCCTAAGAATCATTTCATTTTTTCCTGTATTAGCCATCTGAAACTACTTTTTTGATAGGCTCAGCACTTTGAAACTAACCTTTTTTTTCTTGTTCATGACAGTTTAATTCCAAACTTTTACTATTTTCCTTTGTAACTTTAAGATAGAACAATTCCTTTTGATGTTAATTTTTGCCTGCATACCTATTTGTAAGTTGAGACCAAATGGGTAGAGTCTTTGACAGGTAACATTTATGATTGTATATATTGGAACAAATGTACAAGGACTGCAGAGATTAGAAACAGTCAGAAACTGCTTGATTTATAAATGCATTACTTCTGGTGCTTTATATAATAGGATATATTGAACAAAAAATTTGTGTATATATATAGTGTGTCAGCATTTCTTAGTAACTTTTCTTGAATCGATTTTTAATATCTAATATTGTCCAGGTTAGGGAGTTAAAATTCTTTAGGCCAATACTATATAGAATGTATAAATTTATAAAATAAATTGAAAAATTCATCATTCCCCCTGTATTCAAGACCAAAGCACATAAATGTTAATGTAGGCCTCAGAGGGGAAATGCAGTTCTCCTGCATATTTGAGAAAATGTGAAGTCCTTTCAAGGAAATCTAATAAACATAATCATCACAGCCTGCTGACACTGAGGAAAAAGGGCCCCATTCGCTCTTTCTTCCATGCACCGATTTACTGGTCCCTCCTGATTTCCAAATTGCATCACTGTAGTAAATTATCCATGCTGGTACCTGTGCAAGTGAGCCCTGGGGTCCATATTTGTTTTGTGTTCTGCTTAAATCAGCAAGAATGATAAATTAAATGGTGTGAAATTGGAAGTATCAAGGGCTTTCTTTGGTGATTGAGCAAAATAATGTCTCTACTTGTAATTCATTGTGACCCTTTTTCACTGTTTGTGCTTTGTATGTCTAATATTTATTTCAATACAAATTAAATTGTTTCTTCGTCTGTATTGTTATATCCAAGATTTTATTGATGTAAAAATCAAATTGTGGAATAAAAATCTCTCTGGATTTAAGCAGATTTTAAAATGTTACCTTGCAAAAGAACACCTACAGTTAGAATTCAGCTTTCCTTGGAGCTTAAATGCCTTATTACTAGAATAAGGTGAATTTGGATACACTTCTACTGTCTTTAGCCTATCACAAATAATAGAAATGCTGTGATTTTTGAGGTCTGATGTGAAACTGGGAATAATGTGGTCTAAGGTGTTAACTGGAAAAAAAGAAAAGAATTACATTGGATGTCTCAGCTGTGTGCTTGCCTCTGTACTTTTTTATCTAGTGAAATTTATAGCCTAGTGGATGAGTTATTTATAACTCTAAAATGATTCACAATATGCAGTATATCCAAAATCATCAGTCAACACAGGATAACATAGAGGAATATATTTCCCTTCTAGGTGTTCAGAATTGGCACGTATTTTCTGTGGCAATTTAACAACTGGTACTAGGCAATACACTGTACAAAGCAAGTTAAATAAATCCTTGTCCACTTGGAGATTATAATCCAAGAGGCATTATGGAAATCACTTGTTTAAAAGCAGTTCTGGTAGGTGAATAAATATTGAATTAATCAGTAAATGAGTTGACCACATAAGGGGAAAAGCGGTAACCCAATTAAAAAGAGTGTTAGGAAAATTGATTTCCTAAAGAGTTAATGGTGTGGAGTCTGGTCTTAGGGACATAAACATTGATTAATAATGCTCAGTCCTTCAGCATGTAGAAATATTTGGAGCTGTTTACAAAATTAATTCTGAGCTTTGGGAAGGGAAAAATATTTCATTCCTTGAGGCTAGTTGAATGAAGAGACTTCTCAAGGAAGTGGTACACTGAGAATCTTGAACTGTCCGTCTAAGCAGGTGACTTGTCAACCAAGGTCTTTTTAAAAATTTATTGTAGTAAATTTTGCACATGCATAAAAATAGAATAGTGTAATGAACTTCCATATTATCACCCAGCCCTCACAATCTCTGACTGGGGCCCACCATGCCCTATCCTCACCCCATTCACTTTCTCCTTTCCTGGTTTGTGTATTTCATGTTATATCACCTGTAAAATTTTCATTATGTATCTCTAAAACATAAAGATCCTTTTTAAGATCAAGATAAAAAAATAATTAACATAGGTCTTTCAGGCTGGATGACTAGAAATGACTAAGGTATGAAATGCCCTGATATGAAGAGGCTTACATGATTTCATAACAATAAATAGGTTATGAAGGGAGGGGAAAATTCTAGCATTTTGTTTGTAAAGGGAAGACGTCTCCCACTATATTGCTGCCCTCAGAGGAAGACAGCTCAAAACCTGCATACTTCCTAGGGAGGTGATACAAAAGGAGATTTTGCCTCTCCACTCTTTCTTCTCTCCTTCCTAAAAACAGATGGTGTATTTAACTATTTTTCCTTAAAAGCATGCAAATGTGTGATTTTGATTGGCAGTCTCACCAAAAACAGATTAGGGGCGGTTCAGTTCTGCAAAGGGAGAGAGCCCTGTTAACCAAAGAAGGGGGATTAATAATTTGAGGCTATGCCACTAAATTAAGATAGATTTAATATTGGGACCATTGTCTTAATTAAATTACCTTTAAAATAAATACTACTATTAATGGATATGAAATAGATTATAGGATTTAGGTGAATTTAATCACAATTTTAAATTTATATCCTCTTAGGAAATATTCAGTAATTTGTAGTATTTTTCTTTAAATCCTTCAAATTTGTAGCTTTATAACCAGTATTAACTAGCGATGGACTAGTAATAGACCATTTTAAGTACCAGACCAAAAACTCAAGTCAACATGCAGTGACCCAGAATAAAATGGGTTATTTATCTTTTTCTATCATTAACTCATACTATCGGATACTTAGGTTTCTCTAATCTGAAATAGTGGTTCTTGATACTATGAATTATCAGGTTCATGTTTGGCATTTCAGTTTAGTAATATTCAAAGCATGTAGTTCATCTTTTGAAGTGTTTAAAAATTATTGTTTTAAACCACTTCATCTAGAAACCTAATTTCCTTTTGAGCCATTGTACTATTTGGCTTATTTTGAATTAATGTTTTCTATATGAACTTTATTTCCTTTCCCTGAGGACAGTCCTCAATTTCAAAATAAAATCAAAAGAAACATTTCTTACAAAAATAGAACAGTTAGTTTTAAGGAAAATATTTCAATTTAGGCCCTTTTATATTTTTAGTTATGTTTTTAATTATATGAGTATATTGTTAGGAATAAAATATTTTTTTCAAAGTAAACATCTGTTCTAATAACCTACCAGAGGGTTTTTGGTTTTTTGCCTTTTAATATTGTGGCAAAGTCAAAAGATCTTTAAGTAGACTTGTTACAACTCTATCCAGGTATTTATGTTCACTAGCTCTAAAATTGTTTTGTGGCCACTGTATTTTAACTGTATATTAATATATACTATTAATAATATGCTTTCAGTAACATCAGTATCTTTTAAGTCTTTGACATTAAAATGATCAAATAACCTTGAAGCAGGTTTGTAAAATTATTCTTTAAGTGTTTTCTCTATACTGGTAATTACCAGATTCTCAAATGTTAAAACATTAGTAACTTATTTTAATTATAAGCAAACTGCCCCCTAGTGGCAGTTTTTCTGAAAAATATAATAATTCTAGTGGGTCTCATTTTGCATGTAATAAAAAATCGACGGGGGAGGAAACGGGCTGACTCTTGCTTTTATTTCCCGTTGGTTTTTACACTAAACCATCTAATCAAGGTTAAAAAGGGATTATTTTTCATGATTTTAACCAAGTCAGTGAGAATTTCGGACTGATAATTCAGATCATGTTCACTGAGTGAAACGGGCATTTTATATTATATGTGACTGTCTCAGAAAACAGCAGCCCATGGATTTTCTTTGGGATACCATCGTAATTTGACTATTCAGATGATGATTCTTTTTTAAAATGTGTAGAATAAATAATTCGGGACTTAGGAGATGCCTCCACACATTTGCTGTTTGTCAAGCTTCAGAAGGGTGGTATTAGGAACTCTTACATATGTCTTTAAAGTTTTGAGCAAGGATACGAGACATTCTTCTCTTGTAAACGCCTTTTTGGCTATCAATCATAGTTCTCTTATAAGTGGATCTCCTAACTCATCCCAAGGGAAAAAAAAAACGTGTAACCTGTATACCAAACACTCTTATTTTATTTTTTTTTGCCTTGAAACAATACATTACCACAGACGTCAGTGGAAATTAACACTGGTTAATTTATTCATTTTGGCTTCATTTCTACATATAATTTTAAACTTACCGTCTAGCTCATCCCCTACATTTTCAGTTTTTAGTTTCACCATGAAATAGAACATACCAAAAGCCTTTTTGAAGAGTACCAAACAAGTTTGGGTTATCACTAACTTCTTAGTAAATCTGGTCATGTACACCACGGTGCAAAGACACGTAGAATCTTGAGGAATTTTTTTTTTTAATTGCTATTGAATGTTGATCAAGCCTCTTAAGAAACAGATAGCTTAGACCCTAAAGTTTTCAACTACAAAATAGTAATACCCAAGGAAAATTAACTCAGGATAATGTCACACACACAAATGTACTTAGAGGCCCTAACAAAAACAGGTGAATTGGCCAGTGATGGAACTATTAGTAGTAGTGGGAAGACTGGACTGAGCTGGAAAGCATGTGAGCTGCCTAAAGGCATTCAAATTTTAAAAACTTAAGTGTGCCAATCACACTGGATCCAGCTTGGCAGCTCAAATGTCAAAACATTTTCAGGAGTAATGTCAAGAAGTCCACAAATAGTGGTTCCAGTCTTTGAACATTCTTAGTTTGCTTGGGCCTCAATTCAATTTCTTCATTTATAGAATATGGCCAGCAGAGGATTATTTGAGGTAGTGTATTTGAAAGTATTTGTACAATGTAAAGATTTGCACAAATAAATAGCTACATTTTACATTATATTATGCTTCTCATTTTATCTTTTGAGGTTCTGAGACTCTTGGAATTTAAAGAACTTCCCTCAAGGCCATCCTTTTTTTTTTTTTTTTTTTTTGAGACAGAGTCTCGCTTTGTTGTCCAGGCTAGAGTGAGTGCCATGGCGTCAGCCTAGCTCACAGCAACCTCAAACTCCTGGGCTCGAGCGATCCTTCTGCCTCAGCCTCCCGAGTAGCTGGGACTACAGGCATGCGCCACCATGCCCGGCTTATTTTTTTTTTATATATATATCAGTTGGCCAATTAATTTCTTTCTATTTATAGTAGAGACGGGGTCTCGCTCTTGCTCAGGCTGGTTTTGAACTCCTGACCTTGAGCAATCCGCCCGCCTCGGCCTCCCAAGAGCTAGGATTACAGGCGTGAGCCACCACGCCCGGCTAAGGCCATCCTTGATGAGTCAGGGTTGGTTAAAATTTGTGTCACCATATTTTAAGTCAATACCTTCCGAAGGCAAATGAGAAGTTTCGGACCTGTTTACAGCATGTTTTTCTTTTTCTCTCATTAAAATACAAAGCCTTGTATCAGCAGTTGAATTTTTTTACTCATAATTCCAGGGCTTATGCAAGGGACAGAAAGCAAAAGTGCTATTAGCAAAAATCACATCCACCTCTAACTGTAAGAGCCCTCTCCAGAAGTACATCTCCAAAATCAGTGAATGATTAAAAGCCCTCTCCAAACATGCTGTTTCTAAACTATCCCAAATGAATACATAAGAAGGATGGAAACATAGTCTTATGAAATGCTCAAAACTAAATGTACCTATAATGAGCTGAGAACATGGCCCAGAACTGTAATTCTATCTTCATTAGGGAATGTATCAGAATTTTGAAGTGATTTGATTCTCATCCTAAGCGAGGCGCCTAGGAAGTAGTGGAGGTAAGACCATCATCATCGGAAGGCACTATGGTTATGCGCCAAGTTTTGGTCAACAACAGACCGCATGTATGTCGGTGGTTCTCAGACTATAATGACGCTGAAGAATGCGTATCCTCTAGTGACATGTAGCCCTCCCAAGGTTGTATCACAATGCATTGCTCAAATGTTTGTGGTGATTCTGGTGCTAGCCTACCGTGCTGCCAGTCATATAAAAGTATATTATGGGCTCCGTGAGGTGGCTCACGCCTGTAATCCTAGCACTCAGGGAGGCTGATGCAGGTGGATCACTTGAGGTCAGGAGTTTGAGACCAGCCTGAGTAAGAGTGAGACCCCATCTCTACTAAAAAATAGAATTATCCTGGTGGGCATGGTGGCGCATGCCTGTAGTCCCAGCTACTCGGGAGGCTGAGGCAGGAGGATCCCCTGAGCCCAGGAGTTTGAGGTTGCTGTGAGCTATGATGATGTCACTGCACTCTAGGTGAGAGACTCTTCTTTTTTTTTTTAAAGAAAAGTATATTATGTGCAGCACGTGATACTTAATAACTATGTTATTGATATATGCATTTACTAAAAACAAATTTTAGTTTTAATATGGGTACATATGAGTTGTATATTTTTATAGGGTGCATGCGATGTTTTGATACAGGCACATAAAGTAAATTAAATTATTTTAAAGTTTACTACTCAAATTATATCAGGCCATTAAATATGAAATGTCCGATTTCAAATCAATAATTATATCTCAAACAAGAAGCAGTGCCATTAATCAAAGTGTGTGCCTAAACTATCAACACAGTTTTGCCATCTTAATGATAGCTCGTTTATGCCAGCAGTGAAGAAGCCTGGAGAGCCAGTAGTGATGAAATTGCGAAAGGTGTTTTCCAAAGCTGATTGAGAATTGAGTATTTTTCCTTGCAAGAAGTGGCCCAAAGCCTGGAAGAAGTGGTGGTCAGTTGGCGCAAGGTCAGCGGATGACAGCAAGTTTCCAAGTCCAGCTTCTGTAACTTGAGTGGTGGTGTTTGCGTGACCTGTGGTCAAGAGTTGTCTTGCAAGAGGCTTGGCCTGTCTCTGTGGACCGGTCTCGGCTGCTCAGTCATAAGCCATCCTCATTATTTCATCCAACTGGTTGCGGCAGACATCGCTGCTATCATCAGTAGACCAAGTTGCATGAAGCTGTAGCGGATAACACCAGCTCCGGACTGCCAGACAGACACCCTTAGCTTTTTTTTTTTTTTATGAATATTCG
Organism: Microcebus murinus; assembly: GCF_040939455.1. Classification (NCBI taxonomy): domain Eukaryota; kingdom Metazoa; phylum Chordata; class Mammalia; order Primates; family Cheirogaleidae; genus Microcebus; species Microcebus murinus. The sequence goes on along the minus strand of NC_134129.1, from coordinate 21,123,349 downwards.
GTTTGGGACTATATTTTGGCACTTCATCTTTATCTAAGCATCGTGCCAAACACTTGTAATGGTCAAAAAGAATCCATTTTTCATCACACTTAACAATATGTAGGTGTAGGAGTGGTTCACCTTTATGCTGTGACAGCAGAGAAAGCCCAACTTCGAGAGGATTCTCTTCTGACGCTCATTTAATTCACGTGGAGCCCATCTATCTAGCTTCTTTTCCTTGCCGATTTGTTTCAAATGGTCCAAAAGTCAAACCTTGCTGCTAATTCATGCGTAGGCTAACATGGATTCACTTCCACTACAGCTTTCGGCTCATAATTACCCACTTTGGTCTCAGGTTGCCCACATGGCGGCTCATTTTCAAGATTAAAATCACCAGAACGGAACTTCTCAAACCATCCATCCTTCCCAAACACTTCATTGATATTTCAAGCTGTCTGCACTGCGCTGGTTCCACAATGGAACTCATGTTCGAAAATAACACGAATTTTTGACTGATCCATGGTCTCACAAAAATTATTCTAGAAACAAATTTGAAAGATAATCACAAGCCAAAACGTGCGTTTGAAAGACTGAGGATGTGCCTTCACGGTAAACATAAAACAAGAAGTGTCAAAGTGAAAAGTCAGAGATATCGACTGTAAAACTTAGTACTTTAAAAAAAAAAAAAAGCGCAAGCGGACATTTCAAACTTAATAACCTAATTCCACCTCAAGAAGGTTCTTCAGATGTTCCGGAAGCATTGTTATCATAGGAGATGAGCGCTTGTTACTGTCCCTGAAGTCCTTTCAGTGAGACAAGATGTGGAGGTGGAAGAGAGTGATATCGATGATCCTGACCCTGTGTGTTTGAGTCTTCGTTTTTAACGAAAAAGTTTAAAAAGTAAAAATAAATTTTAAAAATATTTAAAAATAGAAGAAAGCATATAGACTAAGCATATAAAGAAAGAAAACATTTTGTACGGCTGTACAACGTGTTCTAAGCTAAATGTTATTACAAAAGAGCTTGAACGTTTACAAAAAGTTACAATAAGCTGAGGTTAATTTATTATTAAAGAAAAACTTTTTCTTTTAAATTTAGTGTAGTGGGCCGGGCGCGGTGGCTCACGCCTGTAATCCTAGCTCTCTGGGAGGCCGAGGCGGGCTGATTGCTCAAGGTCAGGAGTTCAAAACCAGCCTGAGCAAGAGCGAGACCCCGTCTCTACTATAAATAGAAAGAAACTAATTGGCCAACTGATATATATATAAAAAAAAAAAATTAGCCGGGCATGGTGGCGCATGCCTGTAGTCCCAGCTACTCGGGAGGCTGGGACAGAAGGATCGCTCGAGCCCAGGAGTTTGAGGTTGCTGTGAGCTAGGCTGACACCACGGCACTCACTCTAGCCTGGGCAACAAAGTGAGACTCTGTCTAAAAAAAAAAAAAAAAAAAAAAAAAAAAAAAAAAAATTTAGTGTAGTCTAGGTGTACAGTGTCTATGAAGTCTACAGCAGTGTTCAGTAACGTCCCAGGCCTTCGCTCACTACTCACGCAGAGCAACTTCCAGTCCCGAAATCTCCATTCATGTAAGTGCCCCTTCCTGGGGTACCATTTCTTACTTTTACACCATACTTTCAGTGCACCTTTCCTGTGTTTACGTGTTTGGATCCTTGTGTTACACTTGCCCACGGTGTTCGGTACAGCGACATGCTGTACAGGTGTGTAGCCTGGGAGCATGAGGCTACCAGGCGTCCTCAAGCTTTATAAACAGGGGGCCAGTTCACTGTCCCTCAGACCATTGGAGGGCCGGACTATAGTTTAAAAAAAAAAAAACTATGAACAAATTCCTATGCACACGGCACATATCTTATTTTGAAGTAAAAAAACAAACGGGCAAAAAAAAAACACCTGCGTGTGGCCCGTGGGCTGTAGTTTGAGGACTCCTGGGGCAGATGAAGGTTTTCTGCAGAGACCGTGGTGTTCTTTTCTTTCAATTTTCAGGCCATAGTTGGAGGACGCCTGGACCATCTAGCCATCCAGGTCCGTGTATTGCTCCGGGTTCTCTCTCCCCGGGACCAGACTGTCCCAGTCTCCACACCTCCCTTTACCCTGACATTATCCTGAACATTAAAACACCTCTGAGGCCGGGCGCGGTGGCTCACGCCCGTAATCCTGGCACTCTGGGAGGCCAAGGCTGGAGGATCACTCAGGGTCAGGAGTTCGAAACCAGCCTGAGCAAGAGCGAGACCCCCGTCTCTACTAAAAATAGAAAGAAATTAATTGGCCAACTAAAAATATATATAGAAAAAATTAGCCGGGCATGGTGGCTCATGCTACTCGGGAGGCTGAGGCAGGAGGATCGCTTGAGGCCAAGAGTGTGAGGTTGCTGTGAGCTAGGCTGATGCCACAGCACTCACTCTAGCCTGGGCAACAAAGTGAGACTTATGTCTCAAAAAAAAAAAAAACAAAAACACCAAAACCTCTTATTTGACCATAATACAGAGGAGAATCTGACGTTGAGGGATGAGTGGGCAAGTCCTTGATTTCACAGTGTGGACTTGCCTTCGCGGTCCTGGCCACACAGAGGTGTGACCAGGACGGCGTCACCGAGACAGATGGCGGTTCGGAGGGCACTGAGGGCTCTCGCCTCCGCTGGGGACTACCCGGGAAGGCTGCGGGCGGGCGGCTCAGGAGACCCGCGTCCTTCCTCCCACCGGTCCCCCATCGCCGGCCTCGCGGCCGGAAGAAGGAAGGTGGGCACAGCCCATGTAGAGGCTGTCGCGTCCCCCAGGGCTGCCCTGCTCCGGCGCACGCACACAGGCGACGCTGTGACTTCCAAGCAAGCGCAAAGGGCCTAAGTGCCAGAGCAGACAGGACGACAACGGACTCCATCACAGCCACGCCCTCCCTGTGCAGCTCCGGCTCTGGCAGGGGCGGCAGGATCTCGCTCTTCCGGCTCAGCACGTTACGCCATTTCCGCTGGCGACGGGATCTCGCTGTCCGGGCGCGGCGCGTGACGTCACCCCGCTGCCCACCCCGCCGGCGGCGGGATCCCGCTGTCCGGGCGCGGCGCGTGACGTCACCCCGGTGCCCACCCCGCGGGCGGCGGGATCTCGCTATCCGGGCGCGGCGCGTGGCGGCGTCATTTCCGCTCCCCGCCCCCGCAGGCGGCGCTGAGGAGTGACGTCGCCGTTTCCGGGTCGCGGAGGCCGCCGGCGGCGGCGCAGGCAGCTACTCTCGCCGGGGCCCGGTCTATGGAGTCAGCTGGTGTCGGGAGCGGCGCGGAGGCAGGAGGCGGCGCTCGAGTGGGGGCCTCTGCCCCGCCAGGATGTGGCCGGGCTTGGCCGCCGCCGCCGCCGCGACCCACAGAGGCGGCTGGGCCTCGCTGTGCCGGCTCCGTGTGCGCTGCAGGGCCGCCGGGGACCGCCGCGGTGAGTGTCCGCGCCGGTCGCCGGCACCGGGGGGCTGAGGCGGGCCCGGGGAGGCTCGTCCGCTTGCCCTTGCTGATCCCGCGAACCTCCTTTCGGGCCTCTGCGGCCCGTCCTGCCCGGTCCTTGCAGGTCTCTCCCCCGACACGGCCCCCCGCGGGCTTGTGGGGGTCTCCCGCGGGCGCCCACCTGGCACCCAGGTGTTACCTGCAGCCCCGGAGCCGCCCACCTGGCACCCAGGTGTTACCTGCGCGTCGCCGCGTCCGGCGGGGACTCACCTGGGCGGGCGGGGGAGAAGCTGCGGACGCCGCCAGGTTTCTGCGCTCACCGACTCCCCTTCATTGATCTGTTTTGGTCGAGATTTCCTGGCCCCTGCTCGTTTTTTTTTTTTTTTCCCCTCATCCTCCCAACTTGTTTCCTTAAATTTCCTAAAGGGAAAGAGGGGATGCTTCCCTTTCTCATCATTTTTACATCTTGGACCAGTTTGGGGCCGGAAAACAAAAGAGCTCTTGAGTTTCCTTTTAGTTGAGAAGGTGTCAACTGCCAGTGTGACCTAGAAAAAAGGTAGTTGTCTAGAATTTTCATCCCTCTCCCGTCAGCATTCTTCTTCCTGATTCAAATTTCAGATTTCTTGGAGTTTCCAGACCAACATTGGAGTCCTAATCCCGAGGAGGCAAGAGTTAAATCTACCCTTAGTTTTTAACTCTGGTTCTTTCTCGGTGCAGAGAATGTTTACAGAAATGTTAAAGAACATTTCTCAGAAATTCGTGTTTTTAAAAAACTTGTAGCGTGTTCGTGACCTCCCAGTAGAAGTCGGAAGTTGCAGCCATTCAAGATTCTTTTTTTTTTTTTGTAGCATATAAGCTATGGTAACTACTGTGCGGTGCAAATAGAGTAAAATCGAATTTGCAATAAGTGTAAAAACTGGCTCTTAAAATTTCAAACGGATTAATTTTTAACAGCACTGTTCTCAGGGCTTTCTGATAGCAATGTAAAAAAGCATAAGTTGAGTTTTCCCATATCGACAGTACACCTACCTGATCCCCTTATAAACAAAATGAGTCATCTGCTTTTACCATACTCCAGAAATCCTCAAGTTAAGTTTCTGACATAATTGCTTCTATTGACTAAGCAATTTCGGCATTCTTACACTGAAATTGAAGTGGCTGTTAAATTTAACCTAAACTGCCCTTCTTTAAGTGTTGATAAAAAGGAGTCGAAATAGTGTAATTTGTAGTCTCTATTTTCTGTAGTTGTCATCATGTTGAAAATCATATACTCTTTGTCTCAGCTGTCTGTGAAACACAGATAATTACCTATCTCACTAGTCAGAATGACTTCGTAAAGTTCTTTGGGACGTTTATTACTACAAAAACATTAAAATGTTTTCATACTTAAAAAACAGTAGGATTTAAAAATAACCTGTTTGTGAAAATTTTGTTTCAATAATACTGAAATATTTTTTGAAGGGCCAACCATAATGTGAAATTTAAAAATTATTTAGAAAAATAAGTTGGATGCATGTAAGAAGAAAAGACTATTTGAAGAATTTTTGGAGGGAAGGAAATCATGTGTTTTGATGTTTTTCTGTGTCAAGAAATACAGTTTAGTTTAAATAGCTGTGTGCCTGGGAAAAACTTACAAAGAATAAGGAGAAGAAGAAACCTTGAAGGATTGCTTGAATACTTAAAAATGAGAAACACTTTTAAGGGCAAAAAAGGAAGATATTCTAGAACACCACTGCCCAGAAGAAATATGAGAGCCATGTATCTAATTTTGAGTTGTTTGCTAGATGATTTGAGTTAAGAGACTTTCCTGCAGTTTTGGCTAGCTCAAAGGATTAAAATAAAGTAGAAATAGTTAATGTATTAATATTAGACTATATTACAAGTTGTGCTAATGATGTTAATAAGACCTTGATGAAGTCCCAGGTAATTTATCAATGGATATAGTTTTAGTTTCTGTTTTTATTGTAGGCATGTATTAATTAATTAATTCATTCATTCGAGACAGGGTCTTGCTCTGTCACCCTGGCTGGAGTGCAGTGGGACTGTCATAGCTCACAGCAACCTCAAACTCCTGGGCTCAAGTGATCCTCCTGCCTCAGCCTCCTGAGTAGCTGGGACTACAGGCATGCGCCACGGTGCCTGGAGTTGTAGGCATTTTTTAATAGAGAAGAGTATAAGGTATAAAGTTAAAATATATAAAAAAATTATAAATAATCCAGATATTTCACCAGTCACATTTTTAATAGTTGAAATCATACTGTATTAATCTCCTACTTTTATTCATGCATCATTATAACATGAGTATTTTTCCTTGTTATGAAAATTTTTTAATGAATACATAATAAAAATACGGGGACCCGCCATAACTTAATCATTCTTCTATTAGGGGACCTTTAAGTTGTTTCTGGTTTGTCTCGTGATAGGTGATACCATGAAGGATAATTGTCTTTGCATTCTGTATTATTGTGTATTTCAAATTCACAGTAACTTTTTAAAAAATAAGTGTAACAGTTACTTGATTTTTGGGAAAAACTGCTGAAATAGTCTTTTAAGTAAGGAGACCTTACTTAAAGACCTAGACTGTAAGACCTAGGCCCCAAGCTTGTCCTGAAACTAGCCGCAAATAAATTCACACTGGAAGAAATCTTTTTCTTTGTTTTTAATTGTTGCAGAAGCAACACATACAGTAGACTGGATTTTCAGTTTGCATTGAAAGAAAAGGAGTTTCTTTTTTGTTGTTCGTAGTCTAAAAAAAGCGCCGGATTTTCTCTGAAAGCCAGAGTAAGTAGTAGGTGACAGTCCAGCTTGGAGAGAGGACAAGTGGGGATCAGTAGCATTGGTAATTCAGAGCTACAGGTGTGATATCAGTAAAATAAAAACAGAGAAGTGTGGTTGTTTGGCTAGACGGATGATAGGATATAGTACCAGTAGCTCTGCATTCTTGATGAAGAAACAGCCCTTTACATACAGTGGCAAGAAAGTTCTTGGTCAGGCTGGTAGAACGGTAAGTGCTAAAGTAAAGACTAATCTTCCGTCTGTAGATTACTTTAGAAATCACCGTGAAGAAAGGGTATAATGGTGGGTAATATATTTTTTTTTTTTACTATCTTTTTGCTTATCAGAATTAACAAATTCAATAATTCTTTAATGAACAGTTATGTTTCTAGTGCTGTGCGTTAGATATTATATTTGTATTATTGAGCCAGATGTGGTCCAGTATTGTTTTTAAAATATAAAGTGTTAAAGGTGGTAATGTAGTATATGTGCAGTTTTCGATCCTGTATTAATGCCAAATGTGTACTTTTAAAGTTGCTGACGTGAGTGACTGGTTAGCTCAGTTGGTTAGAGCGTGGTGCTAATTAATAAAATTGCTGATACCTGAAATTCCAATGAAGTTAAAAATTAAGGACTTCTTAAAACACCTAACAAGGAAGTTCAAAGATAAGTAGAATAATGTCAAAAGGACTTAGGAGACAATTTGAAGAGACCTCTACTGGCCCCAAGTGGGACAGTTTGAGCATTAATCAAGATAAGACAAAAATGGATTGAATATATCGAATAATGTTTAAATCTGTGAAATTGTAATGATACACAAAAATGTGTAACCACTGCAGGATGGTGGGTAATCAACTTAGTATTTTGAGAATTGTTAAAAAAAAAGGGGGGGGTGGGGGAGAAGCATTTAGCCTAACTTTCCTGCATGAACTGTCCTTCGGGGTGACCAAATAAATGAAGGGGATTTTCCCTTTGTAGAAGTACTCTAATAAATGAAGGAGGGATAAAATTAGAATATTGCCATTTTGTTACCACCTAGTGAAAAAACAATTCTAAGGCGTTGAACAAGGGTAGCCGTCATCACCACAAATAAAGCGACAACCAGGTATCGTGTGATTACTGATGAAGGAGCTTGTCACCACTTAACGAGTAGCGTTGTCCTCAGAAAAAGAAATTGAATTTGGATAAAGCCTTTATATCCATTGATTTACGGAGCGTATAGAAGAATGGGTTAAACAACATCGTGGGAATTCAGTCAGCAGAAATCAGGCAGGGGGAAGCTACCAGGACACAAATTCAGGACAAACAACATGGTGTTTTCGACATAAAAATTGCAGTTAAAAAAAAAAAAAATAAAGACATTCTGTAGCTTAAAGAGACTTAAAAGACATGTCAGTCAATAACAGAGTGAGGACCTTCTTTGGATCTCTTCGCATAGAAACTGGACAAATATAAAATTTTTAGACTTTTAGACTGTGGAGTAATCTCTCTTTAAACATTTTAGCACAAACTCTCAAAGTATTTCATCAGTATGTGGAAAAAAGTGTTAGGGACATGTCGTCTTGTTAGGTAATAATTACAAAAGGTACTTTGAATAGGGCTGAAAAGTCAGAACACCAGTCTATGGTCAAGAAGATGCTTTTTCTCAAGTGTGAGTTTCTCAGAAGAATCTACTTTTAACCCTTGCTTCCCTAATTAATTTTGCTAGTAGTCTGCATATTTTAATGTGCAGAAATCCGTTGTTTTACTTGCTTTATTCAGCCTTTAAGAAATAGACAAAAATGATCAAAAACGTACTAGGCCTCCCAACAATTTGCCAAATAAATTAAGGTATGTTGACATCAGGAAGTTTTTAAGAAAAGAAGTTCCAAGCCTGAAACTTGAGTGAATACTTAATGTTCTCTTATGTTCCTCAAACTCTTCAGCTTGTCTTTAACAATTCACAGTAACTTATGTTCCTAATGAATTCTCTGAGCCATTGAGAAAAGATTTTTCTTTATTTCAGAGCACATGTATCTTTACATGCACATATACAAATTAACATTTTTGAAAGATTATTGTTAAGCAGTTAGAAAAGTTTCCCCTTAAATGCTCAGCCCCCTAAGTCTTGCAAAAACTTGACTGTCCGTAATGACATAATTTTATTATTTCACCTAAAACTTTAGAAGCTGTGTGCATTATATCTAGACAGTGTTTCCCAAGTTCTTTCAGAAAGGGGACTTCTCAGTACTCACAGTCTAGAAGAAAAGAGAAAAAGGGCCACCACGAGAGTGGAGACAGATCTGCTTTTCTGCCACTTGAGTGCCGTTTTGGAATGTGTTTTCCTTCTGTGTTTGAGCCTCCCAAGCCCACAGTCATTCCAGACGCAGCAGCTGGAGTGCTTTGTAATTAGTCTTCTGTTCTCCCCTCAATTAAAATCCCCATATACTGGGGCATCTCACCAAATGTTGATCTAATTATCTGATTTATAAAATCAGTGACAGTATGAATGACTGATTAATATAATTCACTTATTGATTGTGAAATGAAAGCGGAATGAAGCACTAGCTAGTGGAAGGAGGACACCAGATCGTTTTGGGTAGGTAGCCCTCCTGGTCTGCCCTTCCAGAGTCCTCTATTCTGAAAGGTAATATCCCAACTTTTTTTTTTTTTTTTATTAGCAGCAATCAGCATACAAAATAATGTGTTTCTATTAATGTGCCAGACACCTTTAAGAACAGCTGAGTAATGTGAATGTTTTATTTGACTTTTCATATTTTTAAAAGTTTTCATATAAATAAATGTACAAATTAGAGAAAATAGGAATATCGTCCTTATTTTTGCTTTACTAAGTGTAGTTCCTGTCATGATCTAGGGGTCAGTGAAACACCTTCAGTGGAGGGGGTGACTTGGCAGCTGTGCATCTGGGCATTCATTTGAAATTAAATTTTTTTTTTCTTCTAGAATGGCAGAATTCAGTGACATTCGGAAGCTTTTCGAACATGGTTTCGTATAGTCCTCCATGTGTTTGTATACTGAGTCAAGTAAAATTGTATTCCACAAACGTTCAGAAAGGAGAAGGATCACAGTCTCTCAGAGTAGAAAAAGTACCACCATTTAATGAAACAGGTAGGTATACATTTTTAAAATCATTTTTTTCTGTATACCGCAATAGTTGGTATAAAATTGTTTATTCCTGGAATGTTTGATAGAACTTGTGAAACTTTCTGAATTGATGTTTTCTTTGTGGGTGGGAGCTATTAAACTGTTGATTTAATTTCTTTAATTTTACTATTTATGACTCAGTTTTGGTAATTCTGTCTTTTTTTTCTAGGAATTTATTCACTTAAACTAAATTTTTAATTTATTGGCAAAAAGGTCATAATATTACTCTCTCTATAGCATATTTGGGTTTTTTTTTTTTTTTGCATCCTAATAATATTTGTTTTATTTTCTTGCTTGATCTTGCCAAAGCTTTGTCTTTTATTATATTTCCAAGTATTTTGTCTACTTTGAACCATTATATTGTATGTTTCCTATTTTATTAATTTTCCCTCTAATTATAGCCTTTTTGTGTTTGTTCTGTCCTTTTTTTTTTTTTTTCTCTCAAGAGTGAGCAAGATGAAGTTCTGTCCTTTTATTAACTGTCAGATTGCTCATTAACACTGAGCCTTCTTTCCTTTCTGAAGTAAACATTTCAGCCATAACATATCCCACAAGTTTTTTTTAAAAATTTTTTTAAAATCCCAGAGCACTTATTTCCATAGGTTTTTGAATACATCCCACAAGTTTTGATAGGTAGCATTTTTATTTATTTGTAGTTTTCAATTTTTATTTTTTGAGGCAGTCTCATTTTGTTGCGCAGGCCATTAGAGTACAGTGACGTCAGCCTAGCATGCAGCACCCTCAAACTCCTGGGCTTAAGGGATCCTCTTGCCTCAGCCTCCCAGAGAGCTGGGACTACAGGTGCCCACCACCACGCCTGGTTAATTGTTTCTGTTTTTAGTGGAGACGGGGTCTTGCTGTAGCACAGGCTGTTCTCAAACTCCTGAGCTCAAGTGATCCTCCTGCCTTGACCGCCTAGAGTGGTTCTGAGTGTATTCTCATTTCCATTCTGATTCTTCTTTGACTTTTTGGTTGTTAAAATATGATTTTACATTTCCAGATGGATGGAATTTTTCTAGTTATCTTTTTGTATTACATTTAATTGTATTTTACAGAATGTGGTCTGTATGAATCAGTCTTGAAATTTGAGTGCAACTTTTTTGGTTTTTTGCTTGGTAAGTTTTTCTAAATGGCCATTGTGTGCTTGAAAATAACATGTATTTTCCATTGCTGGGTGCAATGTTTATACATGTAATTCCAGTTTTTAGTTTTGCTGTACAGGTCTGTATCCTGTTTCTTAAATTTATTATTACCAAAAGAGATATTGGAGTGTCACACTCCGACGGGAGATTTGATGTCTTGGTGGTCTTTTCTTAGGGTTCTGTAAATTTTTCCTTTTTACATTTTGAGGCTTTGTCACATATGACACTGATGAATTGTCTCTGTTATCATTATGTAGCAGCTCTTTTTCTTTAGAGACATCTCCAACAAAATTTTTTGGTTAGTATTTGCATGGTGTAATTTTCCCCATCTTTTCACTTTAACTTTTTTTGTGCTAGTGTGACAAATCTTTGTCTTTTAACTGGAAGTTTAGGCCATTTACATTTACTATAATCACTGATATGTTTGGGCATATTTCTACCATTTTATCATATGTTTCCTTTTCCTTTTTTTTTTAAATTCCTTTTTTGCCTTTAAATTCTTTTCCCCTCATTTCATCATCCCCTCTCCCTCTCTCTCCCTCTCTCCCTCCCTCCCCCCTCCCCCCCCTCTCTCTCTCTCTCACACACGCACATTTGGAAATTTGACATGGTGTCTGTACTTTAAAGTCTAAAGGTAATTGATAAGTTTACTTTCCTTCTGAAAAATACAAAGAACTTAGAATGTTTTAACTCTGATCACCTCCTTCCAACTTACGTGTTATTTGTTGGCAGGTACTTTGTATCTATTTTGTTCTTTCCCTTCTATAAAATATACATTATTGTTTGTTTAGGTTTATCTACAGTCTTTGTTAACCACCTCTTATGTCTCTAATCTTTCTGTGTGATGTGCATCCTGTTGAAGTTCCTTTAGGTGAGGATCTTTTTGTGGTAAAGACACATTTATGATGTTATTCCAGTGTCTTTTGGCTTCCACTGTTGCTGTTGAGAAGTCAGGTATCATGCTTTTGTTGTCATATTTTTTCCTCTTGACTGCTCTTTTAAAATTTGATTAACTTTATTTTTAAAATCTTTTTCTTTGGTATAAATGGCAGTTTTACTATGAAGTGACTGAGTATGTATTTCTTTGTATTTATTCAGCTTGAGATTTGTTGGGCTTCCTGGATCTTAGGATTGATATTTTCCTGCAATTCTGGAATTCTATCACTTTCTTTGGATATCATCTCTTTCCATTTCTCTATTATCTCCTTCTGGAACTACAGTTAGACATATGTTAGATCTTATTTTGTTTTCCATGTCTTTAAACTTCTCTATTATATTTTCTATTTCTTTATCTTTCCGACCTATATTCTGGATTACTTCCTCAGGTCTGCCTAGTTCACTAATTTCCTCTTTAGTTGCCTCTCATCTGCCAGTTTATTTATGTTGGGTTTTTAATTTCGGTGATTGTATTTTTCATTTCTAGAAGTTGATTTTCACTTTGGTTGGTCTCTTATTCCTTATATTTTCAAACTTCCCTTTTATTGCTTAAGACACATGAAACATAGCTAGCTATTTTATATTTTGTAACTGAAAATTCTATCTAAAATCTTTTTGGTTCTTACTATATTATACTTTTCTTCCCTTTCTTGCCCTTATTCATGGTGCTGTATGTGTTTTATAACTGCGAGTTGTTCATTTTCTATGCAGTTTTTGTATCTTGAAACTGTTTGATGTTTATCTGGATTGAAAGTGGTTTCATGCCTAGAAGGGTTTGCTTTTGCTTCTGTAAGCTGCTAAGGACACAACTTGGGACTGGATTAAATTTTCTGCTTTAAATTCACATTGTGAGTTCAGACTGTACTTATCTGTGAGGGTCGACCTGTCCTTAGGATTTTCACGGGAGTATTTGCTCTTCCCTACCTCTTAGCATCAAAGTAGAGACAGGCCTGTTTCCTTGCTGTGCCTTTCTGTGTATTATGTTTCTAGTTCACAGTTACACCACGTGGATAGCTTTTTACCTGGGTGTCTCCTGTTAGACTCCCCCTTTTGAGCAGAACCTAGTCATACTCTCTGGTCTTCCATGCCCCTTGTAGCTGTGCAGGTAGAAATAAGCTCGAAGAATACAAGCTTCCACAGAAATCATTAGGAGGAAATTTGGCTTTGATGTACCCATTTATTCTGTAGAGGTTCTGCTTTCACTTCGTTTTTACCCTCTTTTGATTATGTTTTGCTAGATTAGCAATGCATTTAAAAAGATTTTGTTCAAGATATATTAAAAGGAGCATTAAAGGAAGTCCTCTATTCATTAATTTACTCAAGAAGTATTTATTGGGCACTTACATGGCAACAAATGAGAAGGACTCTGGGTTATATTCTCTTTTTTACTAAAGCAGAAAATGAAACAAACTGTAAAGGCAGTCAGCCCTCCACATCCATGGGTTCTGCCTGTGTGGATCCAACCAACTGAGGATCAAAAAATATTTGGGAGAAAAAAATGGATGGTTGCGTCTGTACTGAATATGTACAGACTTTTTTCTTGTCATCATTCCCTAAACAATATGGCATAATAACTATTTACATAGTACCGTGTTTCCCTGAAAATAAGACAGGGTCTTATATTTATTTTTCCTCAAGAAGACACCCTAGGGATTATTTTCAGGGCATGTGTTATTTTCCCCTCAAAGCCTCAGCTTGCAGCACGCACAGGGTGGCCGGGACCTGACGGGGGAGCCGAGCTTGTTGGTGGGGCTGCCCGCACCTTTCCGGTTACTTCTGGGATAGTAGCTGTCATGATGGGGCAGATGGGAAGGGCTGCTGGTCTTCTTTCCCGCTCCGCGATGACACGCATGGGTTGTGCAGATGCTCTGTGTAGCCACGCCCGTCACTAGGGCTTATTTTCGGGGCGGGGCTTCTATTACACAAATGCTTAGAAATCCTGCTAGGGCTGATTTTATGGGTAGGGCTTATTTTGGGGGAAACATGGTAGTTACATTGTATTAGATGTTATAAGGAATCTAGATGTGATTTAAGGATATGAGAAGGTGTGGGCAGGTCATGTGCAAATACCGTACCATTTTATATAAGGGGCTTGGGCATCGGTAGATTGTGGTGTCCGCAGGGAGGTCCCGGAAGCGGTCTCCCGCAGACGCTGAGGGACACCTGTCCTGGGCAGGGGAAACTCACAGTGCCACAGGAGCACGTGGGATGGGGCATTTAACTCAGTCTTGAGTGGTTAGGAAAGATTTCCATAAGGAAATGACACCTCATTAGAGACAAGAAAGAAAGTAGGTGGTGGTGTGGTGAGAGGTGCAGAAAGGAGGTAGAATGGCCCGGACAGGTGAGTAGAGGGCCTGGTGGTGGGGTTGGTAGTGTCGACAGTACAAGCAGAATTCGAGAGGTAAGCAGTTGTCAGATCAAGCTCTTGTTCAGGAGTTTGGACTTTGTTTTGTAGGTAGGGGGAATAATTGGAATATTAGAAGTAGGGGAATATTTGATCAGATTTAAGATTTTATAAAGATAACTAGTTGCAAACTGGCAGACAGATTGCAAAGGAGAGAGACTGAAAGCTGTAATACAAATGAGAGTCTAGACTAGGGTAATGTTAATGCTTTTTTTAAAGGAATAGATGAATTTAAGAGATCAAAGAGCTGAATAATTAGGACTTAGCAATTGCATTTGGGGGCAGAAGGAGAGGGTTGAGTAAAGGACAGTGAATGGTTGGTTACTGGATTGGCCAATTGTGTAGACGATTTCATTGGTTTCTAAAATTAGGAGTACCAAAGCTAGAGCATATTTTAATTAGATGATGGTTTGGTTTTAGACATCTGAATTGTAGGTGCCTGTGAAGTATCTTAAAAGTTGACATAGTGGCCAGTTGGCGGTTGGGTGTCCAGTGAGTCTGCCAGTCTGTTAAGGTGTTAAACATGTTAACATACCTGCTGTCCTCCTGCCAGGCGTCATCTCCTAGCTCTAGACTAGGTGACTGCGGTCGGCTCCTCTCTCCATGGCATCCTTGCTTCCACTCTTGTCCTCCTGTAATGCATTTTCCAAATAGCCAGTGTGGTCTTTTTAAAAACAGATGTCACTTTCTTAATTAAAACTCTTCATTGAGGCCGGGCGCTGTGGCTCACGCCTGTAATCCTAGCTCTTGGGAGGCCGAGGCGGGCGGATTGCTCAAGGTCAGGAGTTCGAAACCAGCCTGAGCAAGAGCGAGACCCCGTCTCTACTATAAATAGAAAGAAATTAATTGGCCAACTGATATATATATATATAAAAAAAAAATTAGCCGGGCATGGTGGTGCATGCCTGTAGTCCCAGCTACTTGGGAGGCTGAGGCAGAAGGATCACTCGAGCCCAGGAGTTTGAGGTTGCTGTGAGCTAGGCTGACGCCACGGCACTCACTCTAGCCTGGGCAACAAAGCCAGACTCTGTCTCAAAAAAAAAACAAACTCTTCATTGGCTTCCATTTACCCACAGAACAAAGTCTAGACTGCTAGAAGAAAATAAAAATCCATTATCCTGGCTCTCAAAGTCCTTCTTAGCTGATGTAGCCCCTATATTCCTCTCCATTTCCTTCTACTCTGTCACTTGCTCATTATGTTTCAGCGGAAGCAATCTCTTTTTGGTTCTTAGAAAATCCCAAGCTTATTCTTGTTACAGGGCCTTGGCTCTAGTTGCTTTCTCTTTTCAAGGTGCACTTCCTTACGTGGCTGACCCCTTCTGGTCATCCTTGTCTTAGTTTAAATGTCATCTCTGCAGAAGCATTTTTAAATCACTCAGTGTAAAGTAGCCACGCATTCAGTCTTTACTATCACCCTAATTTAGTTCTCTGCATAGGTAGCACTTACTCCTGATTGATATTTTTGATATTTATTCCTTCATCCCCCGCTTGTTTGCAAGCTCTGTGATAGCATTAACTTCATTGCCTACAGCAGTAATTTGCTCATAGTGGGGGCTTAATCAATATTTGCAGATAAGTGGATGCGCAGAGTTCTAACCTGGAGCCAAAGCTTTAGGGGTTTTTGGCAGCACACAGATGGTAACTGAAGCCGTCGGTGTGTTTTGAGACAGTGCAGGAAGAGTGTTAAAGTGAGGAAATAGGATTTTCTAGCATAAAATCCCCCAAGTGAGTAAGGGACAGGTGGAAGAAGGGGAGCAAAAGAGACTTGAGAAGGAGTAGCTGGAGAAAAACCAAGCAGTACACAGGGACAGGCGAGTGTTTGAAGAATAATAAACATTTCAAGGCTGGGCTTGGTGGCTCAGCCTATCATCCCAGCAGTTTGGGAGGCCAAGGCAAGGAGGAGCTCTTGAGGCCTGGAATTTGAGACCAGCCTGGGCAGCATAGTGAGACCCCCATCTCTACAAAAAATATTAAAAAATAGCAAGACTGTCTTTCATTTAGTCGGATGTCTTTCACAGGGGAAGAATTTAGAGATTCCTTGAGAAGCCTGTATTCATGTTAATGATGCTTGTTTTCCATTCTTTTTTCCTAAGCCGCCTCCCCCCGTTGGGCTTAACTGTGCAGTTTCAGCCAGTGTCTTCTCTTTGTCCTGTGGTGATGGAGGGCCGCTGGGGTGAATGCTGATGGAGAGGTTGGCCTGACGGGGTAAAGGAGGGAGAAGTGTAATGAGTCCCTAAGTTCTGGAAAATAAGCATGTTTATTAGATCATAATAAAGAGGAAAGAAACCAGTGATAATAATAATATAATTAAGGGTAAAATGTGTTTATAATACTCTTCTGAGGTGACCATAGACCCAGGCAAAAATATTTAATGTTGGTTCCACTATATAGAATCTTTGAAATTAAAATCCATGACTGTGTTTCTTTTTGTCTGCTGACTGGAATAAAAATGTTAGTTTATTTTCTTATAGTAGAAATACATTGTTTATTTTTGACAGGTTTATTTTGGGCTCGATTTTTCAGAATTTGCTTAGGCCAAATTAGACCTTGTTAGCCATCAGATAGACAGCCAGTAATTGCTTGATTGAAAGATAATTTGTATATTTAATGGTTTGAGATTGAGTTTTGAATAATTCAAATCACATGATAAAGCAAGGAACAGCTCATTAAGAAGCAGAGGCTTGCTAAGGAATCCTTAAGTTTTTAAGTAGCATTCAGGTGTTTTAAATTTTAGTAAAATTAGTTTTAATTTTGGTAATGACAGCAGATGTGTGGCAAACAGCCAGGGTTTGAGCTTAAAACAAATGTCTGGAGATATTCATAGATGGAATGTCTGGTTACTTACTGAAATCATAAAGATTTTACTCCATTAATGCAGTGTGAGTTTATTAAGGTGGTGGTGTGCAAAATAAATAAGTATTTACACATGCTTGAGCCATTTATTAGCATTCCTGTTTGTGCTTTCTAACACTTCATATTTAGTAACATCTAGATACCTTGTAGTGAGAAAAGTATCCAGAAATATCTGTCTTAGGGCAACTCATTTTATGTGATTTGGTTGGGTAATGACTTTGATCATTGTGGAAAGGGAGGTTGTTCCTGAAATTCTGACAGTAGGTTTCAGTTGTTCAGGCGCTGAGCGTTGAGAACTTATTACTCCACCCCTTTCGCTTTGCTGTTCTCTGCCCTGCTGTTCCCCCAAGCCAGATTTTAAGAAATTGACACATAGATTCTATGGATAAAGATGCTTTAGAATTGCTTGTTGTGTAGCTAGACAAAAATAAAATCGTAATAATCATTTAACTCTTCAGTGTCAAACATTACAAGCTGTTGTTTTTAATTAAATAGAAGTGATACACTATGCCATCATAACCTGCTTAGGATTTGGTTCATAGTTAAAGGCTTTTTAGATTTTCTGAACATTCTTTAAGTATCGAAATATAATGTACCAAATTTAGTCATTTTCCCAGTAGTTTTCACTGAAAGATAATTGTTAAGAAATATACTAAAAGTTACATGTAATTTTTTTTTTTTTTTTTGCTTTTATTTCAAAGAGAGTTTTGCTTTTGTTAGTGCTTAGTCTGTTGGCATTTAATTGGTTCATATAAGCCTTGAAAGAAGGTAAGTCAGTGGATAGGCAGAACTTTTGATCAAGATGGCATTGTGAAGACATGCTTTGGGGCATCTGTTCTACTTCGCAGTCTTTGGAGAGAGAGAGATCAAATATAAAAGGAGAAAACAGAAGACGGCGTTTCTCAGAGAAGACTAGGGCAGTTTTCTTTTTAAATCTGGGCTAGAAAAAAAAAAGAGACATGCTGTATCCAAGAAACAGAACAGAAGCATTCATGCTCTGGGTCTGTGAGCAGGTAGTGGCAGCCAGGAGTATGGCTTGTTTGGGGTAACAAGTGCTGTTTGAATAGCCAGGTTTGAATAGCCAGGTCCTGGAGTCAGCCTCACTATTTGAACTTCCCCATCCACTCCCATGCAAGAAAGCTGAAAATAGTCAATTCCAGTTGCTACCTGAGGTTTTTTTTTTTTTTTTAATATATAGGAAACTGTAGGCATAGGGAGGCAAGAGGAAGACCAGCAGCTGAACCTGCCGTTTGCTATCTTGGGGACTAGAGAGAGGGGTAGGAGTTTTGAACTGGCAATATGAGATCTGGACTGAGGGATCATATTGAGCTCTCAGCACAAGAGCATGAGGAGGAGAGTGAAATGCTGTATCTTATTCAGAATAAGGTTACAAATTCCAAAATCTAAAAACACATAAAGAGTCCTAATGCTAAGAAAGCCAACACAGTCAACAAATACGAATTAACTCCAGATGAAATTAAAACAACAGCCTGAATTGCTTAAAATAAGTTAAATATCCTGAAAAGGATAAATGAAGGACTCATGTTCATTAAAAAGAACAAGAAGTTTAGAAACACAAACTGGCAGAATTAAACCAGAATGAGTAAATACTAAAGGGAGGTAACTGGAAATCTTAGAAAGTGTGGTCTCTAAAGTAAAAATTTAGTAGACTAAAAAGTCATAGTTGGAGAATTAGTAAATTGAAATTCACTCTGAAGGCACATAGGAAGGCAAAAAGAGTTTCAGAAAAATGAGTATCTAAGAGGCATGAAGCTCTAGCCTATCTTTAATAGGCATTGCAGAGAGAAAATAGAGAATTGGAGAAGAAGCATTATATAAAAAGATAATGGATAAGAATTGTTCAGGATTTGAGAAAAACAGGAATCCTCAGATCAAAAGTACTAAGCAGGATAAGTAAAAAATGCACTCCAGATACCTTGTAGAGAACCAACAGATTTAAAAACCAAAATAAGGAACAACTCAGCTTAAAAGCTGACAAGGAGAACTCAGTGCTATTACAGTCCAAATGTTGCTCTTTTTAAGTAGACTTTTTATCTGTAACAATATGCAGAAATCAAAGTGGGGAGTGATTTGCAATAATATCCATGAAAGAGTAGGAGAAAAAATAAATGCTACCCTAGAATTTTACACTGACCTAAATAATCATTCTTGAGTGAAGGCAGAAATAAGAGCATTATTATGCATACAAAGATGAATATAATTTACTAACCGTCATACCCACATTAAAAAAAACTATTAAAGTATTTATTTTTTTAAATTCAGAGTAAACCAGATCGAAAGAAGGGATTAGATGTTAAAGAGACAAGAAAGAACAAGAAACGGATAAAATGGGATACTGAATGGCTTTCCAGACGGTTAGAAAGTTTTACAGGAAAGTATGTATGCAAAATTAAACAGTAGAAATATCTTATAAATTCCAAACCTACAGTTGGGGAATGGGGTAGGAGGAGAATATAGGAAACTTTATCAGTATAACACATGGCAGGAAAGGTAAAATAAAAGCAAAGAAAAAAGATGGTAAACTGAAAGTAGACAATAAGATAGCAAAAGTCCGCATGTGTCGTAACCAAGTGGGCAGACTCAGTGGTGTTCTGTGTCATTTAAGTGCACTTCTAAGTGTGTGGAAACACAGCTAATTTCTTGTTTCATTACGTGTTTTCAGAGACTTCCCTCGTATCCTGGATCTCATCTGCCCAAGGACTTTGCTCTTGGGATTATCCTCTTAATCTGCTGTACCAACCTTTCCTCCCTGCTGGCTGCGTCATTTCCATCTGTATAAAACGCTTTTCTTGGTTGCGTTCTCCTCTCCAGCTCCTCTTGAGAGTTCAAACACTGCTTTCCTTTCATCTCCCGTTTCCTCCCCAGCCTACTGCCCACCCTCACTCTTCACAGACACTGCTCCTGTCTGGCGGCTCCAGGTGTCCCTGTGCTGCTGATCCAGGATCCGCTTCTCCTCCCCTCTTTCCTCCTGTGGGAATACGTGAACACCTGCACGTAAATCAAATGCTGTGATCAGAATGACGTGGGTTCAATCCTGGCTGTGCCTCCGTGTTCACTAGCCGTGCGCCCTTTGGGGGCAGCTACAGAGCCTCGCTGTGCCTCGGTTTCCTCGTAATAGGGAAATGCCGGCTGTGTGTCTTTGGGGGAAGTTATAGCAATCCCTCTGTGCCTCAGTTTCCTCATAAGATGAAGATAATACTGCTTACCTTACCTCAGCAGTGTTGTGAGGATTAAATGATGTAATACATATAAAGCACATAGGACAACACATGGCATGTTAAATGCTTAGTAAATGTTAGCTATTATTGATAAACTCTGAAATGTGATTGAATGAGGATATAAATACAAATGAAGATGTTTTAAGGGTAAGATTTTCATTACAGAATATTTTACACATACAACAGAATATTGCAATGTGTATGTAGGTAAGAAAACATAATAAAATCAGTACATTGGAATTTGCCGTTCAAGCTAAGAACTTTACCTTCTTGATCACATTCTCTTCACATCTGCGTTTGCCCTATGTATTCACGTGAAAAAAGGGGAATAGCTTTATTATGTATGTGTATAGCCCTAATTGTTTAGTTTTACTTGTTTTTGAACTTTATTGTGATAGTTTATTATAGGTATTATTTCGTGATTAACTTTTTTCATTAAATTTTGTTGCTAGGATTTAGCCTATTGATGTATGTGTCTGGTTTATTAATTTTCTTGGAGGTAATTAAAGCATGTACTGTTCAGGGCTGTGGTGTGAGTTAAATGAATTGGTACATGTAAAGTGCCTGGAGTGGTGTTGGGCTGTGAGAAAGATAGCTGTTGTCATGTATATTGTCATTCACGGCTGTGTGAAATGTTGTGTGGATATAACAGGGTTTGTTTGTCTGCTTTCTTGCTGATGGGCATTTGAGTTGTTCCCGGTTTGTTACAACAGAACAAAGTGCTTTCTTAACATTCATCTACTCTCTCCTTGTGCCTCGTGCAGGGGTTATTCAAGGCCAAACAGATTGACCTAGAAGAATTGGTGGGTCACAGACATACATTATATTAGATCATGTCAGCTTGTTTACCGAATAATAGTGCCTGTGTTCCCCCAGCAGTGCATGCATTTCCATCGCTCGTACTCTGCTTGTCGACATTATGCATTGTCACGTTTTCATTTTTCCCAGCTCGGTAGCTGTACATGGCATCTTGTGATTTCATTTGGATTCTGTCAGTAATGAGGCAGTCATCTTTTCATATGTTTATAGGTTATTTGTATTTCCTTTTCCGTGCAAGTTTTTGTTGTTGTTGTGGTTAATACTGTAAGGGACAGTCTCGCTGTCACCCAGGCTAGGGTGCAGTGGCACAGCCACAGCTCACTGCCGCCTCGAACTCCTACCGGGTTCGAACGATCTCCTGTCTCAGTCTCCTGAGTCGCCAGGACTACGGGCATGCACGACCACACCTGGCTAATCTTCAAAACTTTTTTGTAGAGATGAGGTCTCACTAGGTTGACCAGGCTGGTCTCAAACTCCTGGCCTCAAGCAGTCCTACTGCTTTGGCTTCCCCAAGTTCTACCTTCGGGGGCACTTAAATGTGTGAGCTGCCTCGCTCAGCCGTGTACAAGTTTGTCCTTCTGCCCATTTTTTTCTAATAAGTTGCTTGTTATTTTCGTGATGATACTACTCCTTTGTTAATTCTAATTGTTAGGAATGTCTTCTCCCAGTTGTGGCTTCTTTTTTCTCTTTCTTTTATGGGATTCTTTGATGAATAGATGTTCTGAATTTTAATTCAGCAGAATTTATACAAGTTTCCTTGCACCGTTTGTTATCTTGTTCAAGAAATCTTTCTATACCATTAAGATATTCCCTGTTGTCTACTATGAGACATGTAAATGTTTAAACATTTAAATAATTAATCTACCTGGAATTGTTGTTTGTTTTTTGGTGGGAGGTAGATTCCAAATTCCTTTTAATTTTTTTGTTGTTGTTGTTTTTGGTGGGTGAAGAATTGTACAGTTGTCCCAGCACCACTTACTAGTCATGCTTTCCTCGTAGACTAGCCTCTCTAGAATTTTTTTAAGTGGAAGAATTAACTGCATTCTTGTTTTTGTTTCTTGTTGTAAAAGATGCATCTAAATGTTCACCATTGAATACAATGTTATAGGTTTGTTTTACCCTTTGTAGAAATTCCTTTCTGTCCTAATTTTCTAAAAGGGTTTGAGATTTGCATGAATGTTGAATTTTATTAAATGCTTTTTCTTTAGCTCCTGCTATGATTCTATAGTTCTTCTTCTTTAATTGGTTAATGAGGGGAATAAGCAGCTTTTGTAATATTTAACTACTCTTGCATTCTTAGGATAAATCCAGCACAGCTTATGATATACTATCTTTTTTATACATTGGTGAATTAAGTTTATAGGTTTGTATGAAAGCAGCTTTTTAATGTAAACTTGTTTTAATATACTTTACAGCAGAAAACATAGGTGCAGAACTCAAAGCTCCACGTAAGCAAGACCCTCTCCAAGTAAGAGGTAAATATATTTCATTCTTTTTTTTTTATTATAATGATGTTTTGAATTAAATATATAACATTAGTTTATATGGAGTGCTTTATAGTTATATTATTCTAAGGATATAGCTCATTTTTACTTTTATTTAAATAGATTGACCATAGGATTTATTCTCTTATTTATAAGCAAATTTTCCACTGAAGTTTAGTTTGCATTTTGTCACACATTTTTCCAAGAGCCTAAAAGGTAGGGATAATGGCAAGTAAGAGTCATCAGTTGCTTTGCCATTTTTAGAAGAGTAATGTGATTAAAGAACAGGAGGCCAGCACCTTTCAGCCGCTGCTTGCTCAAATCCGGGTAGGGTTTGGCCGTTCTTGTCTGCCCTCCTTCTCCAGGAGTGTAGTCAAGTCCTGAAGGGCTTCCTGTCTGCGGCCTGTCCTGCGTGGCAGGCCGCGCTTCTCTCTGCGGGGCAGCCCTTTGGTGGAGCAGCGTGTGGTCAGGAGCACGTGGCTTCCGCGCCAGTCAGGCCTGGGTTCGCTTTGTGGCTCCAGCACTTTCTAGCTGTCTGACCTTGGGCGGTTTACTTTGCTTCTCTGAGCCTTAGTTTTCTCCCCCGTAGGATGGCGCTAAAAAACGAGACCTCTTTTCTCGGGTAACTTTGAAGATTACACATAGCAGACAGTCACAGTTAGGAGTAATGAACGTTGTTGTGACAGCAGCTGTCGTCATCAGCAGCAATCCGGGCAGGGATAGGCCAACAGGAATTTTTAGTTATTTTGAAGAAATTTTTTAAAAACTAATAATTTTTTTTTAAAAAAAACAGTCTTTTAAAAGAGAGGTATAATTCTCCTTTCTGCTCCAGAGGAGCTCACATGGATTTTGACTTTTAGGGTTATTGGAGTAAGGGAGCTTAGAGACCTGAAATTCAATGCAAAAAGAAACCTGAACTCACTTATATACTTTTTTCAGATAAGATTTTAATTTTTATATTGAAATTCACTTTTAAAGTATTCTTATTAAATAATATGCATTTAATTTTAGTAGTTAATGTGCTACTTTAGGAGGTTTGTACCCGCTGTTGTGATGAATAAGTTTAGGCTTAATTTGCTGTCACAACTCGGAAGTAGAATAGAAAACTATGAACTAATAGACATGAGAATAGAACATGAAGTGAACAGGTGACAGTTTGAAACAGAACACATGTGTTTCTGTTATTTTGCTCTTGTTCTTCAGACATTTGCTCAAATTATTTATCTATATCATGTGACCAAAAGTCTCACTTTACAATGATCTATTAACATAGACCAATGTCGTATAGTTTTTAACTCACTATAATTGATGCCAGATTGGTATTTTGTTGCTGATGTTTCTGGCCTTTTTACAAGCAGTTTGATACTTGACAATAGAAAAATAATTTAGTAGGAAGCAATATTTTAACTATAACCTGTAATAAACTTCTAATAATTTTTAGCTGATGAAATTATTCCTTTGTTTACTTCAATTTCGTTACATTGCGTGAAATAGGTTAGTGGCTCTAAACTTTTTTTTTTTTTTTTTTTTTGAGACAGAGTCTCACTTTGTTGTCCAGGCTAGAGTGAGTGCCGTGGCGTCAGCCTAGCTCACAGCAACCTCAAACTCCTGGGCTCGAGTGATCCTCCTGCCTCAGCCTCCCGAGTAGCTGGGACTACAGGCATGTGCCACTATGCCCGGCTAATTTTTCATATATATCAGTTGGCCAATTAATTTCTTTCTGTTTATAGTAGAGACGGGGTCTCGCTCTTGCTCAGGCTGGTTTTGAACTCCTGACCTTGAGCAATCCGCCCGCCTCGGCCTCCCAAGAGCTAGGATTACAGGCGTGAGCCACAGCGCCCGGCCGCTCTAAACTTTTTTGACGGCAACACATATAAGAAATCCTATTAATACTTAGTGACCTAATATAGCTTATTATATATTACTGAAATAAAAGTTTTCACAAAAAGATCTTATTTGTAATTATATGCAATGCTCTTTGATTACTCTGTATTATCACTTTTTATAAAATCTTGGTTTCACTTCACAGTTTGAAAAACACTGAACTCAAGCCTATAATTTTTTATTGAAACATCAGTTTATTTTGACTTAGACCTTAAGCAGTTTAAATTGTATTATGATTTAGACAAACCAGTAATAATGTCCATTAGACAAGGGGTTGGCATTTTGGCATCAGTTGTAGGTCAGCTATGGAGACAAAAGCTAGAGGGCTACAAGTATAATTCCATCCTATACTGCACTTGGAGAATTTTTTATTTTTGTTGTCATTCAGTGCATCAGGAAAAGGGTCAGTTTTCTGTGGAATTCATTAGTGATCCCACTTAAGTATCAGCCTATATTCATCTTCACATGTGACTTTCAGTGTGCATATTTATTATGTTTTCCTGTGTTTTTGGTTTAGTTAAAGCAGTCCTTAAGAAAAGGGAGTATGGATCAAAGTACACTCAGAATAATTTCATCACTGGAGTCAGAGCAATAAATGAGTTCTGCCTTAAATCCAGGTACGGTAATTTTTAAAAAATGTCGTAATGTGTCCTGTCTAAATAACCTAAAAAAATTTTTATGTTAGAATGTGTTACCTGCTATCTTTTATATGTGGAATTTTTTTTACCAGCTCCTTCCTAAATTGGAGAGAGATTTTTATTCAGTCAAAAATGTTAAAATTGTTACTAAACTGAATTCTGCTCCACCGTGAGCAATTCCAGTCTTTTCTCGGTTTTTTAAACTCACAAAGTCAAATTCTTCAAAATATGTCTCTCACACAAGCATCTTAGGAGTTATATTGTTAAGTCAGTGGCATGTGGCAGAATTATCAGTAAGATTATTTGCCTATTTTTATGTTTGACTTTTTCAAGTTTTGTTTTTTTGGCTAGCAGAGTTGAGTACCTAATTTAGTGGGTTACATTTATGTTCACACTCCAACTATGGTTCCTGTTGAGTGTAAATTATTTTTACTTCTTTCTCATATCTTTTGTTACCAATTCTCTCATAGAGATTTACTGAAATCATATTTGTTACAAATTTAACCTTTTCTCCCTCCTTTGTGGGCCATTTAGAGAAGTCAGATGATCTATCCTTTTTCCACTCTGTCATGATTATGTCCTCTGTGGTATGGTGTGAAGAAATGGTCCTATAATACATTTTATATATTTCATAACAACAACCAGTCACAACATTGATGTAAAACTACATTCTGTTTTACATAGAGTGTTCCCTTTAGTTCTCACAGAGATGTGAGTTACATGGATTGGGTTTCCACGTTATTAGGCCGGGAAACATAGTGTAAGATGTTAGTGACTTGCCCAGCTCAGTCAGCCAGTGACAGAGGATACATACCTTTTAGTATCTCGTCCACACTTTCTAATTAACATGTGATGGCTGTTCACTTTTTAAAAATATCTACGTTTAATTTCTAGAACTTAATGACATTTGCTAGTCACCAGATTTTTATTTCTAGTCCTTTCATTGCTGTTACAAAACTTCCTTAGGAAGACCCGTGATTAAATATAAAATGACTGTTTCACAGTGTCTTGATGAATATATAAACCTTTCGGAATTTAAGAGAAAAGAAAATAATTAAATAGCATGTAATTGTCATATACCCCTTTTATGACTTGATACCTTTGAATGGATATTACCATTTAGTATTAATCTGGATGTAAGTAAATATGACTGTAAATCTTTAATTTAAATTCTTAAATAGAGGGACGATACTCTCTATGTTCTTTCCACTTTTCATATTTTTTCATATATTAAAGATGGTATTGGTATGCCTGTAGCAGATAACATCCAAGCACTGAGGAGGGAATTGAATCTCCACATGTTATGTTACAATGTCTGTATTGAGCATCAAGAATAATTCTTTTTTCCCCCACTGTCTCCAAAATTTTTTTTTTTTTTTTTTTTTACAAAATGCTGTCTTTAAACTGATCTTAAAAGCTATACAGATCTATTTTCTTCGAAGATGAGGATCAGTGTAGTTGCTTTTACCTGCCCTTAGTAATCCTTTTAAGTGCGTAAGCTGTATGCACCTTGCCTGGATAAATTCAACATGCTTCTTTCTCCAGTGATCTAGAACAACTTCGAAAAATAAGACGACGAAGTCCCCATGAAGACACTGAGTCCTTCACCGTATACTTGAGATCAGATGTGGAAGCAAAGTAAGAGCACAGTTCTTTTAGAACTAAAGTGCAGACAAAATTTGAGATTAATAAACGCACATTTTAGACAGATTCAGAATTTTTTAAATGATATATTTTAAAAAATATTTTTGTTTTTGCAAATTAGTTTATCTGGGGGCTTACTAGTATATACTAGTTAACTAAATATATGTCATAATTTATAAGAAAATTTGCCGTTGACTTTTATTGTTTAGATTTAATTCAGAAAAGTTCCCTAAGTTCTGTATATTTTCCTGAAAGGACCTTTATGCTTTGTTGTAAGGGTCTCATATAGTTCATTTAGATTTAAATGTGATTACAATAAAGTCACTAAAATTGTTCCTTGTGGTATACACAGATCTTTGGAAGTTTGGGGAAGCCCTGAGGCTCTTGCCAGAGAGAGAAAGCTGCGTAAGGAAGCAGAAATAGAATATAGAGAACGTGAGTAGATTCAGTTTAAAGCTGAGCTAGTTGAAAAGTACCGGGTGGGTGAGATCTGGGCCTGCAGTCACCATGCACTCTCTCGTGCTTGCACACCTCTGGCTTCGGCTCTCTCTGTTCAACAAATACCAGTTTCCGTTTTGGAATTCAATTATTTTATAAAGACAGAATCTATTTCCTTTTGCTTTGTTTTCCTCTAAAGCTTTTTGTAGAGAAGGAGAGTAAGAGAAACAACAGTTTGTGGTTTCTGTAAGACATATGACCATTAAAACTTACAGTCTGCTTTGAAAATTATACTTGTTATAAAAGTGATAGAATAGATACATCCTTACAGAAAGATCTATTAATTCAGCTACCACATTAATTTATTCATTCAGCAGGTATTTATCAAACACCTATTATGAACAAGAAGCGGTGCTTGCTGCTTGAGATTTAGTTGAAAATAATACTCTTAGGGAGAATTTAACAGTCTAGTGGATTAGTGACAAAGCCACCTTTATAGAATTTAGATTTAGGATAATATAAAATATGTGTTAGATACATTTTTAAATTACATACGCATATATTTATTAACGACAAATCATGCATACTTGTGATTTTAAAAAGAACATAAAAACACAAAGAATAAGAAGTCTTTCATTTTCTTTAATACTGTTTCATTTTCCCTTCTGGAGAGAACCATTGTTGACAGTTTTGTGTATACCCTTCCAGAATATTTCCAGTGCATTTTCAAATTTTCATACACGTGTTTTTTTCACTTAAACGTAAATGGGGTGGGGTGATACCCTACACATTGTTGTACACCTTGCTGTTTCTAGATAGCAGTGCAATCATAGCCCTCTTTCCATATCTGCATATAGAAACCTGCCTCTACCTCATTCTTTTTTAAACATCTGCATTGTAGCTTTGGATGCGACAAGATTTATGTTCTTCATTTTTTCACTATTACAAAGACGACATTAACGAACATTCTCATGCTATTTTTTGAACATGCGAGATAATTATTGTGACTATTTATGTAGGTTAGAGTGTTAACAGTACAATTTCAGGATGAGATGGCACAGACATTTAAAAATTTGATAGATCCCTGAAGAATTACTCTCCGAAGGAAATATGGTACCAGTTTACATTTATACTCATGGTGTATGCGGGTGGTTGTTTCTTCAGGCCCTGGTCAGTGCTGGATACTGACATATGTTTTAACTTTTGTGTGTTTCATAGGAAACAGAGGGTACCTTGTTTAATTTTGAATATATCTGATTGCTGCTGAGGTTGATTATTTTATTGTTGGGTTTTCTTCATTTTTCTGTAATAATTTTTATAACTTGTTCGTTCATTCTTCTGTTAGATTGTGTGATTTAAAAGTCAATTTTTAAATTGATTTTAATGAGTTTCTGGTGGATTTTAACATTTAGTTTTATATGTTCTAAATATTTTCTGACAATCTGTTTTCAAATTTTATTTCCCACCCCTTTTAGTAGGGCAGTTTCAAACATAGGCAGAAGTACAGAGGAATGTATAATAACCCCTCAAATACATGGCCAGCCTTGTTCATGTTTGTTCCCCTCTCTAAACCTCACCCATTTTACTAGTGCATATCTAAAATGTTACAATGTTTGTTTTCGTCAACTTAGAAAATTTAGCTGTCCATTGCCTGCAGTAACCTGTTGGTCTTAATAACACTCTCAGTTGCCACTTGGTTGAAGGTCTAGGATGTTCTTGTATAGCTTTAATTCTGGCAAAGAAAGTGGTTGACTTTCTGCTAATGATTCCTTTTCTTGACAAAGTTGGAAATGTTATGTCTCTTTCCAGCTAATCTAGTCAGGAGGAATAAGGAATATATTTGAGATCCCTGTGGCCTGGAATATATAATATTAAATTATCTAGACGTGAATAAGTGTAGTTAACCTTACAAAATCCAAGTTCTTTAAATCACTGGTTTGGCATTTTGAAAAGCGTGGAGGAGTCAGCGAATTTCTAGTGTCTTAGGGTTTTTGGCTTCTCAGAAGAAGCAGACAAGGGGTCATTTGTTTGGGGTGGGGTCCTTGCTGTGTTGCCCAGGCTGGCCTGCAGTGGCCTTTCCCAGGCCCAGCCGCAGTGCACTGGTGTCTCGAACTCCTGGGCTCATGCTCCTCCCTTAGCTCCCCAAGTAGCTGGGACTACAGGTGTACTCACTGCAGGTGTGTGCCGCCATGGCCAGCTGGCTGTCTTTATCCACAGACAAGCTAAAGAGAGCTGCGCTTCAATCCACAGCAGTGACATGTTTATTTTCAATGGGAAATACATACTGGGGACAGGTAGTACTAGAAATTTTGATGTACTTTTCAGTTGATGGCTTCCATTTGGTTCCTTTATAGGTGGTACAAGTGCTAATGCAGGATAAGATCAATTTTTTTTTCTTTCAATGCCTCACTGTCTTGAAGCTCAGTGATCGAATGTCTTAATAGGGCGTATTTCATTGGTGAATTAGATACTTGCACTACACTTATTCTTCTCTTACTCTGGGGTACTTAACATGGTAATGTGGCAAGATTGAATTAGAGATAGAAATGCTAATAACTACAAAAAATGTATACTTTTTTTGATAATCACGCTCACTTTATTTGTTAAATGACTAACAGATGTGACTGAGCATCCTTAGGTTTCTCAGAGAAGCGTCATTGCTGTGATTCCCTTTTCTGTTTGCATACACTGCATTTTGTTTACCCATTCGTTCGTGCATCCACGGACGTTTGCGTTGCTTTGCCTTGTGACTGTTGTGAGTAGTGGTGCTGTCCACGTAGCTGTGTAAATGGCTCTGTGAGGCCCTGCTCTCTGTTCTTCTGGATGTATGTCCAGAAGTGGGCTTGCGGCGTTATCTGGTAATTCTGTTTTTCATTTTTTGAGGAACCTTCCATATCGTCTTCCATAGCAGTTGTGCCATTTTATATTCCCACCAGCAGTGCACAGAGGTTCTAGCTTCTCCATAGCCTTGCCAGTACTTGTTGTTTTCTCTTTTTGTGTGTAGTAGCCACCTTAATGGGTACCAGGTGGTACCTCACAAATGGTTTTCATTTGTGTTTGTTTCTCTGATGGATAGTGATGTTGAGCATCTTTTCACATCCTTGTTGGTTGTGCATCGTCTTTGGAGAAATGTCTATTGAAGTCTTTTGCCCACTTTTTAATAGAGTTGCAAATCCAGATTTCTTATAATAACTTAATATTTTTGCTGGTAGCTAGTGGAGTATATTTAACATAGTCTTACAGAGAATAATTCCGTTAATTTAAACTGGTATGAATATGTATGACCTAAATTTATTTCGTATTTCTTATAGGGCTGTTTAGGAACCAAAAAATATTAAGAGAATATAGAGATTTCTTGGGATACACCAAGGTAAGGATATATTTCTAATAATATGTGTGTATGCATTAGCAAAATCCTAATATAAGTCCATTGTGAAATTTTAGCATGTTTCTGTTTTTTTTTTTTTTGAAACAGAGTCTCACTCTGTTGCCCAGGCTAGAGTGAGTGCCGTGGCGTCAGCCTAGCTCACAGCAACCTCAAACTCCTGGGCTCAAGCAATCCTCCTGCCTCAGCCTCCCGAGTAGCTGGGACTACAGGCATGTGCCACCATGCCCGGCTAATTTTTTCTATATATATCAGTTGGCCAATTAATTTCTTTCTATTTATAGTAGAGACGGGGTCTCGCTCTTGCCCAGGCTGGTTTCAAACTCCTGACCTTGAGCAATCCGCCCTGTCGGCCTCCCAGAGTGCTAGGATTACAGGCGTGAGCCACCGCGCCTGGCCCATGTTTGTGTTTTTAATCCAGGGTTTTCTTGAGCGCATTGTAATTTACTGAATTACAGTCTATTAGTTTCTGTCTGATTTTCTTGTAATCTAAAAAATCGAGATTTTAAAAAAAAATTTATAACCGTGGTATGAACCCTAAGCATGTAGATATAGATGGAGGAAAAGACTTTATTTTCATAGGTTTTGGTAAGATTTCTCCTTCTCATAGACAGCTTTCATCAGTGGACACTATTATCTGACATTCTTGCTAAATATCCAGAGTACATTCACTCTCCCACTCTGTGGAATAGCTAGTGCTTACCTTTTTCTCTCTTCCCGGACTTCCCACAGACTCACTCTTTACTTTTCAGCTGTCGACTCTGCTTCATACTTCATTGAAAAATTAGATGTGATTTGGCAAAAGCACCTCATCTTTTCATCAACAAATTCGATATACTGTTCTTTGCCATTCATTGTATTCAAGACTTCTTAATTTCCACTTTCCCTCTGACCTCTGAGTTTCTGGGGGCCCCTCAGCTGCCGCCGCCTCCTGCTCTGATACCTGAGGGCGACACCTGCCTCCTGGGAGGCTTCTCTCCTCGTCAGCACGCCCTTTCATCACTTTCACTCGGGGAGTTGCCCTCACCAGGAGTTTCTGAAGTCTGTGTTACTGGAGGTCTCTTGACGACTGATAAATACGCCTCAGCTTTCAAAGGTTCCAGGTTTTGAATAGAATTTTTATCTCTTACAACCTTTTTTTTTTTTTTTAATAGGATGAAACAGGTATTTCATTTCCCTCTGTCGTTCCCGTGTTTCTTTTAGGGATGCTGCTCTTCCGCTGAAGACGGTTGCTTTCCCGCCCTAAAACCCAGTGCTGATCCTGCTTGCTGAAATTAAGCATCTTCTTTTTTTATTTCTGACCCAGACGGTGGCTTTTCTATTGTGTTCTTTTTTGTTTCATGGGAACTCTAGTAATGAGATGCGTGAAGTCACGGTGCTCTGGCTCTGCTGACAGCATTCTCTCAGGGGAACAAAAACTAACCCTCTCACATCTAATTTCTCATTGTCCCTTTCCTGCGTTTCCCCATTAATAGGTTTCCACTTTCCTGTGCCTTCCCTTATGCTTCTGATTTTGTGTATTTCTTGGTATGGTCCTTTAGAGAACTGGAAGTACCTTTATCTCCATTGAATATATTCATCTCCACAATAACAGTGTTGCCTTGAAATGTGCCAGTAATGCTCTGAGCAGTTCATGCTGCCTTTCTTGGTAGTCCTCTCTGAAATCTATCCCCATTTTCTATACTTTTCCTAATATAAAAGAAACAAGCCCTAAAATGAGTGGGGGAGCTCAGCACGCCCAGCGTCCTCTCAAACTCACCAGCCGACCGTCCTCGCCAGACTTGGACGCCTCCTGGGGGCTGGCAGGAGGAGGGGAGGGCCGTGCGCGGGGGCCGCTGTGCAGAGGCTGGGCGGGAGAGAAACCCCTCCCACGGCAGTCAGAAAAGTAGGGCAGAAGTAGTCAAGTGTCTGCCACCAGTTGAGAGCATCCCTTCTCGGAGCTCAAGGTGATCTTTCTCCTGTTTTGTTTTTTCTTGCACTCTCTTAATTCTTCCTCCTCCCCCGTCTCCTTTGCAAAAGATTGTGCTTCTTTATCCAGTGTTCAGATGTTCGAGATTCTTTATGGGTCTCTTCCCTCAGCAAGTCCCACTGGCGTTTTCTCTAAAATAGATTCCGAGTGTGACTTTTTCTTAACATATTCCTCATTGAAACGTTAGTCTAAACCAGGCGTCCTCAAACTTTTTAAACGGGGCCAGTTCACTGTCCCTCAGACTGTTGGAGGGCCGGACTATAGTTTAAAAAAAAAAAAACTGTGAACAAATTCCTATGCACACTGCACATATCTTATTTTGAAGTGAAAAAACAAACGGGCAAAAACACCTGCATGTGGCCCGCATATGCCTGGTCTAAACCATCATCATCTCTTACCTGAATACCCTCCTAATTGATTTCTCCACCTTTTGCTTTTTCTCCACATTATAAACAGTATCTTTTAAAAACATCAATCAGACTATGTCAAGTCTCTGCTTAAAATTGTCACTGGATAATTTTAAGCAGAGACTTGACATAGAACACAGGTCAGAATCCTTTCTGCAGCCTACAGAATCCTGTGGGATATGGCCCCTGCCTGTATGTCTCTGGCCTCAGCGCCTGCCGTTTCCCTTTTTCTCTGTGCTTCTGCCGTGCTGCTCTTATTTTTGTCCTTTCTGTACATCAGACTTGTTTCTGTTCCGGAGTCTTCGAACTTGCTGCATATTCTGCTTGAACCATTCTTCTTCCAGATCCTTTCATGATCACCTCCTTCTCGTCATTGGGTCTCTCCCTGACTGCTCTAGCTAGAATGGCCCTTCCCACCACACACCTTCTGCACTGCTGCGGTGCACTCTCTCAGTGCTCTGCTTTGTGTTCTTTATCACGTTCGTCACTGTCTGATGTTACGCACTTCCTTGTGGGTTTAGTCTCTGTCGTCCTGTCCTAGACTGTGAGACCTGTGCAGGTAGGAGCTCTGTCTTGGTCACTGTCGTGCCCCGGCATCCAGACGGTGCCAGGTGTGTAGTAGTCACACAAGATGTGTTTCCTGAATAAATGATGTCAGTGAGGCAGGATTTATAAAGTACTGTAATAGAAGTGTGAAGTGCAGTAATACATTCGCAGCAGAGTGAGTATTTCTGCGTGGGTGACCCAGGAAGGCTCTATGTGGAAAGGTGGCGAGGGTGGGTAAAACTCAGATTGCAGTGGAAGGCAAAGGCATTCCAGGGGGAGGGGAGAATATGAGAAAAGCCAAAGAAAATATATATTCAGGGAATAGCAAAAGAAAATTTAGCTCAAGGAAAATTTTCCAGGAATGTATATCCGTACTTGTTTTGTTCTTTTTTTGTTTTGGTCTGTTTGGGAATTAAACATATTGTTTTCACTACAGAGCTCTTTTTCTGAGAGAACAGTCAGGAGTTGAATTAGAGCAGCAAACTTGCTGGCTTTGGCTGTTCCTTTTTTTTTTTTTTTTTTTTTTTTTTTGGAGACAGAGTCTCGCTTGCTTGCCTAGGCTAGAGTGAGTGTCGTGGCGTCAGCCTAGCTCACAGCAACCTCAAACTCCTGGGCTCAAGCAATCCTGCTGGCTCAGCCTCCCGAGTAGCTGGGACTACAGGCACGAGCCACCATGCCCGGCTGATTTATATATATATATATATATATATATATATATATATATATATTAGTTGGCCAATTAATTTCTTTCTATTTTTATGGTAGAGACGGGGTCTCGCTCAGGCTGGTTTTGAACTCCTGACCTTGAGCAATCCGCCTGCCTCGGCCTCCCAGAGTGCTAGGATTACAGGCGTGAGCCACCGCGCCTGGCCTTTTTTTTTTTTTTTAAAGCTAAGAAGTTGGTTAAGAAATGGAAAAATTTTAGAGTGTATGGATTTTAGTTCGATGCATTTTTATCACCTTATTACTAGCTTTTATGTAGCCAACTCAGATCCTTTCTATAAGTAGGCAGGACATGAATGACAAGGAAACAGAATAAGCAAGGTACTTGAAAAGGATCCAGATAGGCCTTTTAACGCATTGAGTGCCATGTGAGTTGTATTTAACTCACTCTAGTTTTGACCCTGGGGCCATGTGAAAAAGCATATATACAATCTTACTTGTTGATGTTCTTCTCATTACAATTAGTATTGACAATTTAATTATAAAAGCATGGATTAAATGAATAGAAGTCAATAGATATCGTTTTGCTATTTATATTTATTTTAAATTACACTTGAAGTTTTTGTTCTCTTTTCATAATAAAGCACTGTCGCCCCAAGGAAAAGTTTCTGTTATTTTGTGTGTGTCAGTCAATGTGTTAAAGGAGAGTTTGGAGACAAATCATTAAATAAGTCACACTAGTTGTTCAGAAGTTTTGATCGAGGAGAAGTTTTTTGGTGTGTCAGGGCCGCCAGTTATAGTGCTTCTGTGGGAAATTTTGGAGGTTTTCTGTTTTTGTTGTTTTGCAGCCACGCTCTCCAACGGCATCGGTGTTCTTTAAGGGACCAGGAAAAGTGGTGATGGTTGCCATTTGCATGTAAGTATTGCAAAATAAGCCTGTTAAAACAGGAATATGTTCTTTTTAATGTATGTACCTTTAAATATATAAATTTGCTACCTGCTAGCTAGCTACAGCGTTCAAGGTTTATGTTTCAGGAAGAAGTTAAAAAAGTCTATTTTCAGTAAAGTGTTAGGGGGAAGAGTATGAGTTCGTGTAGATACTGTCTTGTGCTCTGTATATTTTTAATGCGATTGAGATCTAAGAATAATTGCTACCTGAAAATCCTCTTATTTTTATGGGAGTTAATAAGTATTTTTTTCAGAAGTTAGATTGACCAAGGTTACTTTTAGAGTAACTAAATGCACCTAGCTTACAGCTACTGAAGAATATCTTCATACTTGTTATTTCTCTCCCACTTAACCTGGGAAGAACATAATTGATGTTTTTGCTTCTTTCTTTTTACCTTTGTCTTCTTGATTCCTATTGTTTTATTTACCTTTTGTCCATTTTGATGATTATTTTAAGATATATGAAAGCATTCTATAATTTGTTTTAAAAAATTTTTTAATTGATAAATAACAATTGTAAATATTCGTGGGATAAATAGTGATGCTTCAGTACAGTGAATCAGATCAGGGTAATTAGCATATTCATCATCTCCAACATTTATTATTTTTTGTGTTGAGAACGTTCAGTATCTTTCTAACTACATATTTTTAAGTATATATATATATATAAAATATGTGTCAGATACTGTGATGGGAAATATAAAGATATGATAGGTAATTCTTTAAGGATTGGAAGAGCGAGCACTAACCTAGAGGAAGGCATTTAGAAGAATACAGACAAAGGATGATGATGGAATAACTAGAATAGTGGTGGTACAAATAGAGAGACATGGGCAGGCTCAAGTTGCTCTTAGATGGCATGGTCAAGATAGTGCCCAGGTTTCTTGGATAATCGGATAAATATCGCACCATTCACTGAGAGGAGATTGGAAGGAGGGACAGGTGGGAGCAGAGAAGGTGATGAATTTATGTTTGAGTTTGGGGTGTGTATATGCACCCAGGTGGAGGTAGTCAACAGGTTTAGTTCTTTTCAGTAAAACAGGGATAGTGATTATATCTTTCCTTATTAGAAGAATGTATGTGATGTATGTAAATTACTTACAGTGCCTGGTACATGATGTATATACCAAATATACATAGGTCTGAACCTCAGCGGGGAGGTCTGGGTTAGAGATTTAGAGTTGAGAGTTACTAGGGTATAGTTGATAATTAAAGCCATTGGAGTAGTTAAGATCACCCAGGGAATGTATACATAGCGTAAGGAAGAAAAAGCCCTCAAGAAAAAGCCTTGAAGAATGCTAACATTTAAGAAATGGGTGGAGGAAAAAGAGCCACAGATGAGTTTGAGGAAGAGGAGCGAGCAAGGTAGGAGGAAAGCCCAGGAGTATCATGGAAGCCAAGGAAAAACAATAGTAGTGGCATATGCTTCCAAGAGGTTAAGGGAAATATTTAAATGTTTCCAATAATTTAGTAGCAAGGAATGGTAGGTGGTATTGAGAAGAACAATCTAATAAGATAATGAAGACAAGAAGCCATTGTTTAGTGGGTTGAAGACTTAATAAAAAGTGAAAACTGAGACAGCAAGAGTAGATACGATTTTTTCAAGAAATTGTCTGAGATGGAGGAGGCGGAAGAGGGGCAGCTAGAAGGGGACGCACAGTGCCCGCATCTATAAAACGCGGGTGTTTATATCTGTACAGTGGAGTTGCGATTTAACATGCGCATCACTAGCGTGATGCCTGAGGTAGATCGTGCCAGCCACTGCTGTTGGGGTCTGTGCAGCCCGCGTCCTCACAGTTAGCCGTGTTTATCTGAGCATCTCTGGTCTTCTGCTGTGACCCTGAGACGGCAGGGTCTCCTACACCGTCCTCACCTCTGGATCTGCCTGTTGGTAAACACGCCCTCCCTGAAACCCCGCCTTTGGCGCTGGCCCGCCGGACGCTGTCAAGTGCAGATCTCCTCTTACCTGCCTAAAACACAGAGCTCCCTTTTAAATACCGCCCTGTCGGATTATAGAGCACTCTTTTCTCATCTGTTTTCAAAATGCACTGAAGTAATTTGCTTACACATAGCATGCCTCTTCATTTGAGTACTTAATGGTACTGTGTATTTTTCAAGTGTGTCCTCTTGTAACCCAAGTAGTAATATGCTCTTTAAGGCTAAGTATCCTTTTAAATTTATTTTTAACGGAATCTGGTATAGAGGTATGTACAGTTGATGAAATCAGCTTTTGGTAGAAATTTTTATCCCAACCTACGCTAAATTGTTTTCTCTTTTTCTCCTAGCAATGGGTTAAACTGCTTCTTTAAGTTTCTTGCCTGGATTTATACGGGTTCAGCAAGTATGTTCTCAGAAGCTATACACTCATTATCTGATACTTGTAATCAGGTGAGGATGAAAGCTTAAGCTTTAATCTAAAAGTTGATCTGTTTAAAAGCTGAATGATTCATGTAGTTGGCTCGTGGAAGAAAATGAAAATAGTGTTACTTTTCAGCGATGAAGTGCAAAAAAATACAGTGATGGTATTTTAAAGCAGGTTGTTAAGCTTTAAGAACTTCCAACAAATGAATGTAAAGTAGAAGATTATCAATCACTAAATGTTTGGGTAGAGGCTTTTGTAGAAGAGCTTTTTATATTGAGTAGAAATTCGATCTCCAAATATGAGTTCTTAATGAATGTAAGAGCCAGTGAACTTACTTTTTTGAGAAAAGACATAAAATTGTCACATGTAAGTGATTAAAATGCTTTTATATTAGACTAGTAGTTTGAATTACTTTCTTGAATTTGCAAATGAAAAATTTTTATGAAATAAAAATAACTCTTAAGCCCCCTTTGGCCTAAATTATGAATACCAGAAACCAAGGCCTTTTAAAATAATATGGTAAAATTGTCTACTTTTGGTATCATTTTACATTTTAAAGAGTGTGATGTGTTAACCTCCCTAAAAGCTCTAAAGGATCAAGCTGATCTGCAAGTAATTTAATGACTGGCCAGAGCAAAGCCTCACAGTCCTTAACAAAGACTCCAAAATCTAAAAACACTCAGTGTAACATTCGCAGTGTTTAGCTTCCAATATTAAGATTGCCAGACAGTCTAAGAGGCAGGAAAATCTGATTCATAACCAGGAGAAAAGCCAGTCAATAGAATCAGACTCAATTGACAGATCATAGAGTTAGCAGACCAAGGATATAAATAGCTGTTACAACTGTGTTTATGTATTGAAAGGAAGACATGAACACATTGAACAGAGAAACTGAAAGTATGAAAAAATAACCAAATAGAGCTGAAAAATGTATCTGAAATGAAAAATTCGCTGTATAGAATTAACAGCAGATTAGACATGGGGGGTGGTGGTGGGGAGATTGTGAATCTGCATATGTAACAATAGAACCCAGCCATACTAAATACAGAGAGAAAAAAAGAATTTTTGTAAAAGACTGAACAAGACAAGAGGTAAATAAAAGTTTGAGGACTCCTGGGTTAAGAATATGTCTTAGAGTTTTTGAAAAGGCTTTGTAAAAAAAAGAATTCTGTTGGGCCTTATTGAATAGATGGAAATTGTATTTTTCATGTCCTTTTGAAAACTGTTTCTTTTGAGACGTATAATAACATTTTAAAAATTTTGATTCATTGTAATATTTTGATGCCACGATATTTTTTTTTCTTCACTTTTTTTTTTTTTTTTTTTTGAGACAGAATCTCACTTTGTTGCCCAGGCTAGAGTGAGTGCCGTGGCGTCACCCTGGCTCACAGCAACCTCAAACTCTGGGGCTCAGCGATCCTACTGCCTCAGCCTCCCGAGTAGCTGGGACTACAGGCATGCACCACCAGGCCCGGCTAATTTTTTTGTATATATATTTTTAGTTGGTCAATTAATTTATTTCTATTTTTGGTAGAGACGGGGTCTCGCTCAGGCTGGTTTCGAACTCCTGACCTTGAGCAATCCGCCCGCCTCGGCCTCCCAAAGTGCTAGGATTACAGGCGTGAGCCACCACGCCCGGCCTTTCTTCACTTTTTGAGAGACTGAAAGACTTCCAACTTTTAAATTAAACTTGTGTCTCTAGTTTTGCAAATTCTGTGACAGTTCATTTTGGAAAACTTTTTGCTAAATAATGCACAGCACATCCTTTAATGTTAACTCACATGAATTTTTTGAGCACCTGAGTTTGCGATGTAGTGAGTGTTTAGAAGAAGCCACAGTTCTCTGTCTTCTGCAAGCAGTTTATGTGCACATGAAACAAGTAGAAAGGTCTTTCAAGGCCCCTTTTAAGCAGCTGCTCGATGGTGTGGAACTGAAGGAACACCAGAATGGGGACGGGTGATCGTGGGGTGGGGTGCATTGAGAGTGCTTCTTAGCCACTAGACATTAATGCTTACTGTGTTGAAAACCAAACAGATGCTTCTCCGTAGGTTATATATACAGAACTGAACATACATGTGTATGCTCTAAATGTGCAGAAAAAAACGCCCGGTAGGACACATATCGAACACAACTGTGATTCTGTCCTGCCTCTGAGGGAGAATAGGATGTGGGATGATCTGTGATACTTGATTTTTATAAGAACTAAGAAATATGGTCCATGTTCAGTTTATAAAAAAGATGATAATAGCTCACACTAAATTGCACAGCGAGCCTGAATATTAAGGATTTTTGAAATTATTTCCTGAATATTTTTCAAATATAAACACATATGTATGTATATGATAATTATATATACATGTGAATTAATAATGACCATTTCAATTTTAATAGTCAGGTTGAAGAGAACCTATTATACGTTCCTCTTAATGTGCACTCATTTTCGTAGTTTAATTCACTGAAAAGTCATCTATGTTTTAGGTGGTTTACCCCCTTTTTTCCTGTGGAATTCAGTAGAAAAATATCTTAAAATATTCTACATATTTAGGGTAAGATTTCCAATATCAAAAACGTATAGATCCAGTATGTATTTGCTTTAACCATTTGCAAGGTGGTTTAATCTCCGTATTTTTATTAGAGAAAACGTTTCTGTGAAGGGTGTTACAGCCCACAGAGGAACTCCATCTGTGGGGAATTTGGTTGTCTGGAAGCTTTGCCTGTGTGATTGTTTGGCATCTTGCCGAAAGGAAAGGAAAGCCCTCTGTCAGTCAGATGACACCACACGGGAGTTCACTCAGCGACTTTGCGTTTCATTCAGTAGTTCTGGAAGGCAGTCTAGTGCAATTTCTAGATTCGTATCAAATGAGACTAGAAGGGACTTGCTACGGGCGAGCGTACTGATAACTGAGAGGCTCCCGGCGATACAACTCTTTAGCAAAGGATGAAAATTTAAAAATCAAATAAACAGACGTGAACGAAGGAAAGGAAGAAAAGTTGAAGACAAGTGAGGAAGGAA
Source organism: Microcebus murinus (assembly GCF_040939455.1). Taxonomy (NCBI): domain Eukaryota; kingdom Metazoa; phylum Chordata; class Mammalia; order Primates; family Cheirogaleidae; genus Microcebus; species Microcebus murinus. Next base: position 21,083,248 of record NC_134129.1, on the reverse strand, counting down.
AGAAAGAAAATGCAGTATATACTTCCTGTGCGTGCTTTTGCATGAGATACATGAGAAATGTATGTGTCCCTCTGCAATTTATACTGTTTGAGCTTTTTACCATCTTTTATTTGTACAGCTGTGCAAGTTACTTTTCCTGTAAAAGATCAGATATTACAGACCAGCTTAATCTTCCTTCTCTCTTCAGAGATACATAGTTAAATGTGTGTTCTTCCAGACATTTTCCTGTGCTTTACAGTATATGTAGTTTACAAAAACTATAAAACATGAATTGTTCTGTTCTGTGCATACCGTTCCTGACTTGCTCTTTTCCCCCTTCCACTTAGTGGTATATCTGGGAGCATTATTCGTGTCAATACAGAAAGCTCTGCCCTAACCCCGTTCGTTTAAACTGTTGTGGAAATAGTTTATGGTTTGTCATTTATTTTACCATTCCCAATTAATGGATGTGTGGGTTGCCTTCATGTTTTTCATCAGTATAAACAAGGGTGTTTTGAGCCCCTTTGGGCTCAGCTTTATTTTTCTAAGGTGGGCACTAGAAGCCAGAATTGCTGGGCCATTGGACGTGCGTGTGTCGCGTGTTTCTTTGTGGCTGTCAGCCTGCACCCTCCAGATCAGCCATGTCATATTATGCTTGCCATCTCTTGCTAATGGTTGTTCACCTCTTTTTCCTTCTTCTCCATAGGGGTTACTGGCACTGGGCATCAGTAAGTCTGTTCAAACACCAGATCCTTCTCATCCGTAAGGACATTGCCTTTATTTTGTTTTTGTTTGTTTTGGCGACAAATCATTGAAATAAAAGCAACTGAATTTCAGAAATCTCCTGCAATTTATATATCTGCAGTTTGTTAAAGATTGCTCATTTCTTCTACTGTGGTATCTAAAATGCAGGACTCACCGCTGTGTCAAAGTAGACTCAAGGTACAATTTGAAAATGGAGTTTAAATTTTTTGTATTCTTTGTAACACAGCATGGAGATCTTCTCTCCATATTTGATAACATATTTGATAACATAAAGCACATATTTTGATCTTAGAAGTCTATTTTATTTTAGTCCAGGGAAACATAATATTCTAGATTTAGACCCGTAGGCTACCTGGTGTAAAATTTTGGTGATAGCGTCTGTTAAATATTTATTTTAATCTTACTGTTGTGATTGGGAAATAGTATTTTGTTAATATTTCAAAATTATTTATTTGTAAAATGAGTGTACTTTTAAAAACATATTATTTTGAATCATGCCCATTATTAATATTTTAAATGTGGGACGCGTCACGAACTTGTGTGCCATCCCTGCGCAGTGGCTGGCTGTGCCGATCCTGTCCGCGTCTTTCCAGTTTAGCGTCTGCGCTGCTGAGACAGGCCCCTCACTCACTGTTTGACACAGAGATGTTTTCTGTTGCTTCTGCTAACAGGATCATCTAAAACTTTGAATTCCACACGCATCGTTTTTGAACTAGCTTCAGTAATAGAATTTGATCAATCTTAAGACAGAAAAAAATGCACTTGTTATTTCTGTAAAGGAGTCTGTTCTTTACAAATGCCTCTCTTTACTTGAGAAAGCACGGAACTACTGATAACTTATAAATAATGACATATCTGAATACCCTCTCACTGTCAGTCAGCTAGTATAGGAAACAGCTGGTTCTCTAGTCTGCTAATTACCATTTCTAGAATTTTTCTTTTTTTTTTTTTCTTAGCCAGTTTTATATAACAAAGGTTTAGAAACAGAGGGTCAAAGTTTTAAATTTTAGGTTGTGAAGATTTCTTCTTGAGATATTTTTAATTATCTACTTTACCCAACAGAATTTTATTCAGTGATGGAGATATTTTGTATCTGAGCCCTGGGAGTGTGGCTAGTGCAACTGAAGAACTAAATTATGAACTATATTCAGTTTTAGTTAATTTAAATTGCTGCATGTGGCTAGTAGCTTATCATATCGGACAGTGTGGATCTACACAATTAAAATAGTCAATAAAAGCCGGGCGCTGTGGCTCACGCCTGTAATCCTAGCTCTTGGGAGGCTGAGGCGGGCGGATTGCTCAAGGTCAGGAGTTCAAAACCAGCCTGAGCAAGAGCGAGACCCCGTCTCTACTATAAATAGAAAGAAATCAATTGGCCAACTGATATATATATATAAAAAATTAGCCGGGCATGGTGGCGCATGCCTGTAGTCCCAGCTACTCGGGAGGCTGAGGCAGAAGGATCACTCGAGCCCAGGAGTGTGAGGTTGCTGTGAGCTAGGCTGACGCCATGGCACTCACTCTAGCCTGGACAACAAAGTGAGACTCTGTCTCAAAAAAAAAAAAAAAAAAAAAAAAAAAAAAAAAAAAAAAATAGTCAATAAGAACCTATGAATTCCTTGAAAACACCTAAAATGAAGTTAATGCCATTCAATTTAGATTTTAATTTACCTTAACTTGAATTTTAATATATATCCTATATTACTTTGGGGGAAAAATTTAGAAGAAAGTAAATTTTTCTAAATGAGCTGGTTGTCACATCTATGGACTGGGAATTCTCTATGGCAAGATTACATCTTTGCAAAACAGAATTCGAGCAGCCGCTTGATTAAGAATTCTTGTTTAAATTTCTGTCTCCCAGAAGGGTGCCATAGAGTTTGGCTTAGGGAGTAAATTTCCCAGGAAATATTTTTATGAATGAGTGACTCTTTTCCTCTTACAGTATGTCGTATTTTTTAGTCCTTGTAATGCTGAGCATTGTAATTGGTACTTACAGTAATATCAAACAATGTATATTGACCAAAGATGCTTGAAAATAATTGAGATTTTAAAACCATGAAAACTCCCTTTTGGGTGAAGCTCTTATTTAGTTCTAGTAATAGTTGATAGTTGCTATATGCTATTCAGAACTATTCAGAACCAGCAATAAACTATATGTAGTAAACTGTTTGATGTCAAGCATCAAATTATAGGTAATATGAATCATATATTGGCTGCAAAAAAGGACTAAAATACTGAATTAGAGGCTGCATTACAAGGAAATTTAATGTTACCCCATTCAGCATCTGAATGCGTTTTTAAAAAGATTAATTTTACCAGAGTCTGTATACATCATAGTAAAGTAGCTCTACTAAATCAAACTAGGCTATATGGAAAGGGATTAGTAAATACCTCAATTAAATGATACTCACTTTATTTTTTTTTTTTTTTTTTTTTTGAGACAGAGTCTCGCTTTGTTGCCCGGGCTAGAGTGAGTGCCGTGGCGTCAGCCTAGCTCACAGCAACCTCAAACTCCTGGGCTCGAGTGATCCTTCTGCCTCAGCCTCCCGGGTAGCTGGGACTACAGGCATGCGCCACCATGCCCGGCTAATTTTTTTTATATATATATATATCAGTTGGCCAATTAATTTCTTTCTATTTATAGTAGAGACGGGGTCTCGCTCAGGCTGGTTTTGAACTCCTGACCTTGAGCAATCCGCCCGCCTCGGCCTCCCAAGAGCTAGGATTACAGGCGTGAGCCACAGCGCCCGGCCCTCACTTTATTTTTATATGTTTTCAAAGAACTTGCAGTCTTTTTCCACTTTATAGATTGCTTTTCTCATTAGATTTGAGTTTGGTGATCACATTTTACTTTAACTATAACATCTTGATATTCTAAGATTTTTTTGTTGTCTTTTTCATTGACCTATTAAGCATATATTTTGTAAAGGAAACCATTTGTACTCCTTAAAAACTATATTACCTTCCTTTTTTATTTTTCAGGTATGGATTTTCAAATATGCGGTATATTTCTTCACTCATTAGTGGTGTTGGTATTTTCATGATGGGTGCAGGACTGTCATGGTACCATGGAGTCATGGGATTGCTTCATCCGCAACCAATGGAATCCCTCCTATGGGTAATCCTCTGTGACGTAGTGACTGAGATCGGCAGAATGAAGTAATACGAAGTAACAGGACATAGTGATTGCGTGCAGTAGGGTCCCTTTGTCACACTGATGTCAAAGAACGAGAATAGCATATAGCCTCATTTTGGGATGTGGGGTGACTCTCTGTTTTGGGTCCTAGCCAGAACCGGGCAGAGTCAATCTCCTCTTAACCTCCCCTTACACCGCACACATATGCTAAACTGGGCTTGTTTGGATTTGTTATTCACTAGTTTCCTGCGGCTTTTACTGACTGAGTTTCTCCCCCTCGTACATTTTGTATGATTAAAACAGACAGACAGATGTATTGCCTCCATCCCGAAAAGGTTTGGCCGCTTTGTAGAGGCCCCGTCGTCTTAGCATTCATCCAGGTTGTGTGCCATCACTGTACAGAGGCAGAGCAGTCTCTGCAGTTACGGACAAAGTAATTCTTAACAGCTAAACTTTCAGTCGTGTCTAAGTTTTAGAGCTTCTAGAAGCTCTTGTGTCTTTTAGTAATTAACTAAATGGGGTTCTGTTAATCTATGGCCCTTTGTTAAATAAACAATAGATTCAACACACCATAAACCAATTTATGTTTATTAGGTATTATTTTGCAGTCCTTGGCCGATATATGCTGTCTTCCTTTTATTGGGTGATGAGTGTGTCTTAAATACTCTCGGGAACAAGATAGAAGGGTCAAAAATAGTTACAGGGAAGTTCAGCTACTATTTTAGTCTGGTTTCAGATTGAGAGATTCAGTGGAAAGAGCCCAGAATGGAGACTGGGAAGCTTGCGTTCCAGGTCTCACCCTGCCATCACTTCTGTGTGCTCAGGCAAACCACTGAACCTCAGATCTCAGATTCCTTAAAAGAATTTTAAGAGTGTTGGACTAGGCCCAGAATTTTCCAACTTCTATTTCAGGAAAGCCTTGGGTTCCAAAGGGGCATGTTGAAAATTCTCTGGATGTTTGGCTTGAATTTCATTAAATTTTTTTTTTTTTTTAATTTATGTTGCTAGGTTAACTCTATTTATACACCTTGGCATAAAGCTTCTCTTGCCATCTTCATTTAATTGAAGAATGTCCTAGAACTGCGAGGAAAGTAGTGTTACCAAGAAAAGTAATTGATTACTATTTATGAACTACTTACCTCTCGGAATCAGGATTCTCTTAGTACCAGGCATCCCGGCAAAATCCAGAAGTTAACTTGAGCGTGGGTGTGGATCTTACTGCGTCTGGCGTCCACACGCCGGATTTCGGATGTTTGCTCGTGTCTTTGCCTTCTTTTGAGTTGTTTCCCATTGATGTCTGTCTTGTCTGGCTCAGATTTGAATTTACGTTGTTTAACATTACAGACTTTTATGCATGAACAGTTGTAATTCTTTGGTGAAAGACTGAATTTATGATCTATTTTAATATTTATTTTCTAGGCATACTGTATTTTAGCAGGATCATTGCTATCTGAAGGAGGTATGTGCTGTCACAAACTACCTTTTTTCTTAATTTAGGAATATATCTAGCAGTCCATCATCATAGCCTGCTGCGTTCCAATGATTAGAGAAAACTGGGAACAGGAATCTAAGCTTTGCCTACTTTCAGGGAATAAAGCCTTTGTACAGTGTATCGGGATTGTTCATATAATGGATGAGTCTGGGGTGGGAAACCTGCAGCCTTAAGGTCGCATGTGGCTCTCGGGATCCTTAAGTGTGGCCTTTTGGCTGAATCCAGAGGATTTTGTTCTGTAGAATGTGGATTCAGTCGAAAGGCCTTGAGGCTGCAGGTTCCCCACCCCTGGACGGGGACGGGGGAGGTATGTTTGGTTCTTGAGTGTCGCACCTCCATGCTCAGAGCATTGGAAATGGAGTATGCAAACATAACTATATAGAGTTTTTATTTTATATATATGTAAGTATTTTTTAGAAGTGGGGTCTTGTCATGTTGCCCAGGCTGGCCTTGAGCTCCTGGGCTCAGTGGATCCTCTTTCCTCTGCCTCCTGAGTAGCTAGGATTAAAGGCACGTATGTGCCACTGCGGCCAGTTTATCCTGAGTTTTTAAAAATCGGGTTTTGGTAGTGCTGATCAGAAGGCTGTCCCTTTTTGCAGTATGCATATTTCAATATTTCTGAAATACACAGCGGCCGCAGTGTTGTGACGGAGAGCTGCTAATATCAGTATGAAGCCGCCTAATTTGTTGCTCTGTTCATAGTACATTTACTCCTGAGACATTGTCACCGTCTGTGTATAGTGTTCCCTTCGTCTGTTTATTGATTGGCTGGTTGATTGGTCAAGTGAAGCAGTGGGAGTGAAGAAGTATTTTTTAATTAATATTATTTTGAATTGGCAGGTCAATCATAATTGCATATATTTACGGGACCTCTCATCTTTGATAGTTTGTACAGTGTTGATAGCATCACCTGCCTCCAAAGATTGGAAGGATCAAAAATGATCATGCTTAGTGTGGTTCTTGCCAAATAGAAGCTGTTCAATACATTAAGGGTGTTGTTATAGTAATTATATTTAGTTATTATGGTTTAGAAATAGGGGATTCATTTTATTATCATGATTAATTGGGGTCTTGATGACCAGTCAGTACGGGACTTTTCCTGATTGCCAACCCTAGCATTAAAATGTTGTGCTTATGTGCTTACCTTTTGAGATGCCATCTTTACAGTTTAGAGGCACGAAGCTTCTCCCTTGCTAATGTAAATGTTTTTCTTTCAGCAACACTTCTTGTTGCCGTAAACGAACTTCGCAGGAGTGCTCAGGCCAAAGGAACGTCATTTTACAAGTATGGTATGTATTCTAGAAGCCAGGTGTTTATTTCACATCCTTTATTTGCTTAAAATTACCTAGTACTATTGCTTTGTCCCTAAGAGATGTGTATAAAATACATCTCACTGTGAAGCCCTATGTGGCTCTTATGTGCACGCAAGCTCTTTTAAAAACGGAAACGTCGTGCAGTTTGAGCGTGGGTTTGACTTAAGCAGACCACTGTATTTCTATATATGCCTCTATAACTTGAGAAGCAGTTTGACTTTACAAGTTATTGTGGACATGTAAGCCAAGAAATTATGTCTGCACTGAACAGGGTCTTTAAAATCATGATCTCTCATATGTTTTTATCTTAATTTACATCTTGATTTTACATGGATACTTATTAAAATGTCACCTGGTAGTGTCAAGTTAAGACTTCAGAAATTTTCTTTTCGTGTCTCTCCCCCAATGATTAAGTAATGGAAAGCCGTGACCCTAGTACAAACGTTGTGTTATTGGAAGACACTGCAGCAGTTTTGGGAGTGATAATAGCAGCCACGTGCATGGGCCTTACTTCTATAACAGGTAAATATTTCTTAAATTACAGGTGATATATTTATACTACTTAAGTAATTCTTTAATACATGGGAATTTTCTCTTACATCGTTGAATAATATTAAACCAATAGATTGTTCAGTGTTAATTCCATACTAATCGTTGGTTTATATAAGACATTTTGTGAAAGTATTCATTCAGGTTTCTTTGGATTAGAAATTTCTCTACATTAGAAATAAGAAAGGCTGTTAGTAGAAGTTTCCTATAATGCTCTAAACCTTTCTGGCTGTGACTTAATAAATTATGCAGTCACTTTGAACTTTGAATTCTTTACCTGTAACAGCACGGATAATATTTGCCTCGGTAACTTCACAGGCTAATTAAGATAGTATGAGAGAGAACTTTAATGAACTCTAAAGTTCTAAATAAGTACACGGCAGGTCCTTAAATAACATTGTTTCTTTCAACGTTGTTTCATTATAAGGTTGATGGAAAAAAACAGTCAATTCCCGGCCACAGCCACTGTCAGTGTGGAGTTGGCGTGTTCTCCCCATGTCCGTGTGGAGTTGGTGTGTTCTCCCCATGTCCATGTGGAGTTGGCGTGTTCTCCCCATGTCAGTGTGGAGTTGGCGTGTTCTCCCCATGTCAGTGTGGAGTTGGCGTGTTCTCCCCATGTCTGTGTGGGATATTTCCAGGCACTCCAGCTTCCTCCCACCTCCCAAAGCTGTGCACATTAGTTCCCTTGGCGTGTCTGTATACGAGTGACTGGGTGTGAGCGTGCCCTGTGAGTGAATGGCGTCCTGTTGGGGGTGTCTCTCTCCCTGTGCCCTGAGCTGCCAGGATAGGTTCAGGCCACCTGTGACCCCGAACTGGAACAAGCAGGTCGGAAAATAATTGAATAAATAAAAATCACTGTCCAGTAAAAATTCTTGAAGCAGACAGCAGTCACACAGATGCGTGACAGTAAGCGACGTGGTCTGAAGGCACGCAGGGCGCCACTGTGTTGGTGCCTGTCTGTGAGTTCCGTGTGTGTGTGTGGGGGGGTGCTCCTCACAGTTTTGCTTTGCAAGCATTTATTCCTTGCTTTAACCCACCACGACTGTGACCACCCTCACTCACTGATTCACCAGAGGTTGGGTCAATAATTATCTTAGTTTTTATCAATTTTCATTAAATGTATGTACATCTCACATGTATTTCAGTGTTCAACATTAGAAGTGTTTTGGGTCTTTAGGAATTGGATGGTGTTTCTGTGACCAGAAATGTGCCATAGTAACAACTCTTGTTTACGTTGGTTTCATTCTCTTAAAGTCTCAGTTTCGGAGAACACACACTGACGGTGTTAAGGGAGGGCTCACCGAAGACTGTGGCTCTTGTTCATTCGTCTTTTCCCACTCTTACTGCCAGTAATAACTGCCATTGCCTCCCTGTTTCCTTAACTCTCTTTAAGTCGGTTCCACCCTCACTTTGGCAGCTGGTTAAAGTGTTTGAGGGCCAGCACAAGGCAAGTGAATGAGAAACTCCATTTTATTTTTACGTTCTAACGCAAAAGAACCATTTGGCATGAAAAGATTCAGTTTATGAAGTTGGAATTCTCTTGGAATGGAACTTTTTTCATTGTTCCCTGTTTGTTCCTATATATTTAAAATAATTTCAGGTGACGATGAGCTTCCACAGTTCTTCATTGTTGCTTCAAATGGTGTGAAGTATGAATAGCTCTTTCTCATTTTGAATGCACATTTTAAGACTGCATCAGCATTCTCCGATATTCGTTATAATCCTAAATATTCGTAAGAAGTATTGTTTTTCTGGTTGACCTCATAGTTTTAGAGGCTTTTCATATATAAATTATCAGCAAAATTTTAGGCATATGGAAAGTATGACTTAAGTCAACTTTTAAAAAATAATACAGAACAGTTTATGAATTTGCGTGCCATTTGCTCAGAGGCCATGCTGAATTTCTCTGCATCCTTCCAGTTACTGTATATGTCCCACCGAAGTGAGCACACGTCAGCTTTTAATAGATTTACTTTACATAATAATAGAAACCAATCAAACTGAGCTTCACATGAATTAAATTTTATTCAATTAACTAATTTATTTAAATTAAATTGAGTAACACACCAAGAAATGTTTTCTTTAAAAAGTGTTTTCTTCCAACTGATACTCCTGTGATTTCTATAGGATTATTTACATGCAAGTATATTATTTTTTTTAAAAAAAAATAATTCTTCTGGATTTCTAAAGAACTATATTTGGTTTTGAGCCCTATAATTACAAACCTCATAGTGGATTATGTTTTACAAGGGATTATTTTTAACACTCACTGTAGATAAATGAGTTTACTTTTCAGTGTTAAATTTTGACTAAATGTTAATAAAACTGGTATATAAATTAAGATTTTTAGCAAAATGTATGTTTTGTTAAGCATTAAAATAGTTAAATATTGATGGTATTTCATCTTTGGAATAAAAAGGTATTGTGTAAAATTTATTACGAAGACTTAAAATATATTGATAATATTTATTGGTGTTTGCTATATAAATATTACCTGTACATTCATAGATAGTAACCCATCCTTTCTCATTGGTTCTGGGAGAGAATTAAGCCCTGACCATCTAAGGCGGATGTTGGAATCACCTGGAAGCCTTGGGAGGATGTGGAATTCTGACCCTCACCTCCAGAACTTCTGATCCAGAAGGTCTGGGATGAGCCCGAGAGTCTGCATTTCCATCAGGTGGTCCTGATGCCGCCAGCCCAGGAAACGCACTTTGGGAGCTGCTGCCTTAAGGCGCTCAGAGCACGTAGCGAATGAGCTTCTCTCCTTTGTATCTAGAATGGTACAGCCTGCATGGAATCTTTGGTTGCAGGAGAAGAGAGTCACTCGTATTCTTTTTGGTGGGGCGTAATTCTCTCACAGAACGTTGGGAAGAATAAGAAAAAATGGTGGTTTCTTGGACCTTTTGCTGTCACAGGTGTTTTGTCCGGTGTAGGAAAAGGGCTGTTGGTACGTCTAAAAGAAATGCTCTCTTCCTCGGGTCACTGTGTGTATACGGTGCCTCTAGTCTGAAAGCGCTTTGAACCCGTGTAGTGACCGGGTGCGGAAAGCATCTGAAACAGTTAAGTTGAACAATACCCTGAAGCCATGTGAAGCAAGCTGTTTCACATCCCTGTTTCATGGTATGGTAAAACTATCAGGAGTCATTAAAGGAAGTAATTAAAAGAATCAGGAATAAATTTCGAGTGCCTTGAGTTCACTAGTTTTGGTTCCTTGCTCTCTGAAGGTCGTTGAAATAATAGAGCGCGTGTGTTTACCGGTTTCTTCTGTGCTTTGTCCAGGCAATCCGCTGTATGACAGCCTGGGCTCTCTGGGCGTGGGCACCCTGCTGGGCGTGGTCTCGGCCTTCCTCATCTACACCAACACGGAGGTGCTCCTCGGGCGGTCCATCCAGCCGGAGCAGGTGCAGCGGCTCACGGAGCTCCTGGAGAGCGACCCGTCCGTGAGGTCAGCCCCTCCCAGCGCCGCCGCCGCCACGTTCTGCCAGGGGAAGTTTTGGGTTCCTCGCCTTCAGAACGTTTTAAAGTCTGCTACTTTTCAGAATTATAATCCTGGAGGGAAGCGAGAATACATTTTTTAGGAAACTCCTTCAAAGTTCCCTTTTAAATTCTGTATATCTAAACTTTTTAGAATAAGGAGTAGTCAGATATGATAGGAGTAGCTGGCTCCTTAATGTGGAAGCACCTAATGTGTAGCCTTTAGGTGAAAGTTTACATTCGCCTTATGTTCCTGTCGCGATTACTCGTTGAACGTATTTTAAAAGATTTTTATTCATGAGGTGATCACCAAATTAGGTATGATGTATATTTCTTTTGAAAACAGACTCCATTTTAGCTTATTAGAAGTTTTTTTCCTTATCCTTTAAATTGTGTGGGACTAAAGAACTGAAGACTTAGGAGATCATCAGCAGAAGAGATACAGGGTTCCAATACCGTGTTTCCCTGAAAATAAGACGGGGTCTTCTATTTATTTTTCCTCTCAAGAAGACACCCTAGGGCTTATTTTCAGGGGATGTGTTATTTTTCCCCTCGAAGCCTCAGCTTGCAGCACGCACAGGATGGCCGGGACCCGACAGGGGGAGCCGAGCTTGTTGGTGGGGCTGCCCGCACCTTTCCGGTCACCTCTAGGACAGCACCTGTCACGACGGGGCGGATGAGAAGGGCTGCTCGTGTTCTTCCCCTCTCCGCGACGACACGCATGGGTTGTGCAGATGCGCTGCGCAGCCACGCCCGTCACTAGGGCTGATTTTCGGGGTAGGGCTTCTATGGCGCACATGCTTAGAAATCCTGCTGGGGCTGATTTTATGGGTAGGTCTTATTTTCAGAGAAACACGGTAGTACTTGTCAGTGAAATTCAGCAGCATTATAGTTTTATAACAAAGTAAAAGAACAAACTTCTGAAATCCTAATTTTCCACTAGCTATATGTATATTTTTTTCAAACTTTAAAATAAGAAGATATTTTTCTTCTGGGTTATACTTGAGAGCTTTAAGTTAAGCCTTTTAAAAATGACCTCTATATCTGAATTAATACAACATATTAGTGATTACTAGATTTATATTCAATGCCCTGTATGTTTAATCTTGAAAAGTAGTTATTAGATCAAGATCATGAATTCAGAACTGGGCATGGTGGCACGGGCCTGTAGGCCCAGCTGCTCGGGGGGCTGAGGCAGGAGGATGGCTTGAGGTCAAGAGTTGGAGGCTGTTGTGCACCATGATTGTGCCTGTGAACAGCCACTACACTCCAGCCTGGGTAACGTGCTGAGTCCCAGTCTCTTAAAACAGATTAGAAGTCGAATAGTCTCTTTCCCCCATCCCTGCCTCCACCCAACTCAGAAGTTGAGCATTCTTAAAATCAGTACCAGACTTAGTAACTTAATGGTTCAGTTTTCTCTTTTGAAGACATCTAGTGTCTTAAGGTGGTAGGTTAAGTTTTGATATATTTCTTTTAGCATAGACATTTGTAGCTATATATATATATATATTTTTTTTAGGTACTATTTTCTCTGCACTCTATAAATTTTGTTATTTTATGTGCATGTGTGTGTGTGTGTGTGTGTGTGCATATTTTATTTTTTGAGATAGTCTTACTCTGTTGCCCTGGCTGGAGTGCAGTAGCATCCTCCTAGCTCACTGCAGCCTCAAATTCCTGGGCTCCATTGATTCTCCTGCCTCAGCCTCCTGAGTAACTGGGACTACAGGCACATGCCACCATGCCCGGCTAATTTTTCCTAATTTTTGTAGAGATGGGGTCTCCTCTTCCTCAGGCTGATCTCTAACTCCTGAGTTCAAGCGATCCTCCTGCCTCAGCCTCCCAGAGTGCTGGGATTACAGGCTTGAGCCACTGTGCCTGGCCTGTTATGTCATTTTTAGTCATCTTACCATATTCTCCCACTTCTTTTTTATTTCTTTTTGTGTACTGTTTAATTTCTGCATATTTGTGAGTTTCCCAAATTTAGTTTTGTTGTTGCTTTGTTTTATTTCATTGTGGTCAGAGAATATACTTTCTACTACTTCTGTCCTTTTAAATTTCCTGAGGTTTGTTTTATGGCCTAGCATGTGGTCTGTCTTGGAGGGTATTCCACATGCGCTTGGGAAGAAGATGCATTCTGCCGCTGTTGTGTGCAGTGTTCCGTAGGTGTCTGTGTGGTGTAGTTGGCTCGTGGTGTTCACGACGTCAGCCTCCCTGTTGCTCGTCTCGCCCCGTTGCTCTGTCCGTTATTCAGGCAGAGTATTGAAGTCTCCAGATATAATTGTAGAATTGTCTGTTTCTCCCTTCATTTCTGTCAGTTTTTGCTTTACGTATTTTGGTGCCCTGTTTTTTCGGTACATATGTTTATAATTTTACAGATATTGTTTAATAAGTAAAGTTTCAAAGAGAGCTACAAACTGAAAGACTGAAATTTTCTGGAACAGTGACGATCTATGAATCAGTTGTTGGAACAAGATGAATGTTGTTGATCCAGAAAGTTCGTGCAGTTCTTTAAACAGTGTGTTATAGCAAGCTTGTTAGTTACCTGTTGCTGTGTGACAAATCAGCCCAAAACTTAGTGGTTTAAATGAGATTTGTCGTCATACAGTTTCCGTGAGGCAGGGGTCTGGGCACTGTCCATCTGTGTCCTCAACTTCAGGGTCTCTCGCAGACTGTCGTCAGGATGCCGTCTGGGGTCAGAGTCGGCTCCTGGGGAAGGAGCTGCGCCTGAACGTACACGGTGGTTAGCAGGGCCTAGTTCCTTGCCACCGGGGCCTCCCCGCACGGGAGCCTGCTCAGCCAAAGCGTGCACGCTGATAAGGCATTAGAGACTGCGTGTGAGCAACACAGAACGCACAGGCCAGTCACCTGAGCTTAGAAATGACATCTCTGCCAAATGTTTAGAGACTTCTGGAGGAAAAAAAAAAAAAAAAGAAATGACATCTCATGCCTCTGCCTCAGTCCGTTAGTCAGAAGGAAGTCACTGGGTGTCGCCCACGTTCAGAGAGGTGGGATCCCCCAAGGGCTTGAGGACCCGAGGCAGAAACCGATCTCTGGACAGTTACCTGTCTGCAGTTACTCACGTGTAAGAAAATGAGGAGCAGGTACATCAGCTGCCACTTAAATATTAGCCAAATAATGAAATTTATTAATACTTCCCAGGGACTGAAAGTAGATAGGCTTTTTGAAAATGAATAAATTTTATTGTGTGTTGCCAGTCTGGACAAGTTTTGTTTCAACTTGAGCATATATAACTGTGTAAATATTAAACCATTCTTTTTTTTTTTTTTTTTGAGACAGAGTCTCGCTTTGTTGTCCAGGCTAGAGTGAGTGCCGTGGCGTCAGCCTAGCTCACAGCAACCTCAAACTCCTGGGCTCGAGTGATCCTTCTGCCTCAGCCTCCGGAGTAGCTGGGACTACAGGCATGAGCCACCATGCCCGGCTAATTTTTTTTTATATATATATATCAGTTGGCCAATTAATTTCTTTCTATTTATAGTAGAGACGGGGTCTCGCTCTTGCTCAGGCTGGTTTTGAACTCTTGACCTTGAGCAATCCGCCCGCCTCGGCCTCCCAAGAGCTAGGATTACAGGCGTGAGCCACCGTGCCCGGCCAAACCATTCTTATTTGACCCTAGATAGTTGATAAATATAGCTTCTTCATATGGATAAAGAAGTTTGGACTCAGTTCTTTATCAGTATTTAGTAATTTGCTCAAGATCACTCAGAAATCAGCGTCAAACGTTTCAAGAGTACTTTGAAGTCTCACGGGCTTATTTTTTAGTAGATCTCTATGTTCCCAGGATACGGAGAGTGTTTTCTTAAAATTTTTTATTTTATTTTTTAGCTAAGTAACTTATCCGCAGAGTGGTTTGTTACTTCTTGTATATCCTTGTAATGAAAAGATGTCGTGAGGGTCACCGTTGAAAGAAGAGACTTTCTTGGCAGTTTTCTGGGGAAGATGGACCACTGCGGGTCGGGGCAGGATGAGACGCGGTTGTGCTCGGGCACCTGCTGTCCTGTCCGGGTTGGGGGGGGGTGTACCGTGTAGAGCAGGCGTCCTCAAACTACGGCCCGAGGGCCACATGCGGGCATTTTTGCCCATTTGTGTTTTTACTTCAAAATAAGATATGTGCAGCGTGTGCATAGGAATTGTTCATAATTGTTTTTTTTAAAAAACTACAGTCCGGCCCTCCAACGATCTGAGGGACAGTGAACTGGGCCCCTGTTTAAAAAGCTTGAGGACCCCTGGTGTAAAGGGAACAAACACCAGGGGGCTCGCGGGGCCGGGGTCTGCTGTTCCTGGCTGAATTACCTCGAGTGAGTCACACATGGCCCTCTGGGGCTGTGCTGCCATCCGTGGAATGAAGATGCTGCCCTGCAACTTGACAAAAGCCATGCTTAGTCGCCTGCCTTGACCTTGGCTCCACGTATTGATCATTTTATACATGCGTGTTGGCCCAGTGCTCCCCGCATCCGTCCCCCGTGGTAGTTATTAATATCAGCCTCATTCATTACGACAGGGAACTTCATAGCATCGTGTGAGGACTTTTAAAGAAGCTGGTGAATATAAAAGTGATGAGTGTTGTTCTCAAAAAAAATTTGCCTTTGTAAGTAAGTGGTATTTAGGAAAGCCTTAAGTAGATATGGGGGAAAAATGTTCATGAGATAACACAACGACATTTTAGAAAAGTGATTTTGAGTTAATGATTTTTTAATACCCAAGCTTTATAACTCATAATGTATATAAATTAACATAAGATAGTATTTGTTAAGTTGGGGCCTTTGTGTGGCATTATGCAAAAAATTCTAAACAGACGGTGAACTTGGAAACAGTAGGTGACACTTAATGGTGAATGCTCTGGGGCCATCTTCGTCCGTTTTCATCACTAGCAGGGGAAAAAAATGAGAATTCTAGACTTTGTGCCATTACAGTGTATATGCGTGTGTGCGTATATGATGTGTGTATGTAAATTTATATGCATTGTTGTTGATTGCAGGGCAATTCATGACGTTAAAGCCACCGATCTGGGATTAGGTAAAGTAAGATTTAAGGCAGAAGTAGATTTCGATGGACGTGTTGTTACAAGGTCCTATTTGGAAAAACAAGATTTTGATCAAATGCTACAAGTAAGTTTATGTATTTATCATTTTCCTATATAGCTGAGGGGCTGAGAGTTAGAAAAATTACTTTTAAAGTAAACAAAATAAATCTTTTTTTTTGACACAGACCTTTTTTCTTTACTATAGCGTGGTTCAAAGGAGATAGCAGAAGAACAAACTTGTTATTAAGTGCTTGTTAATCTGTTTTATCCAATTTACCGTCAACAGCCCTGTGGGGTGTAGAAATAACATTCTCGTTTTAACATAGAGGCAAGTTGAGACGCAGAGAGATGAGGTAACTTGCCCAAAGTTGCAGAGCCATATATATGCAGTTGGATGTGAGTCTAGATCTCCCTGACTGCAGAATCCATGCTTTTTTATTAAGAATAATTTAGAGGAGAATTTACGGGAGATGATGCAGTGAGTAGCACAGAGGCTATTACTTGGCCGTTGTCAAACCTTAACATCTTGCTGTGTTACATTTTGTCCTTGTCTAATTCTGAGGATGGAGAAAGAAGAACGGGATCTGGAAAGAGACAGTGGGGGCCTGAACTGTTTTTGTCGCTATCTACTTCCCTAGACCTTAAACAATTTATTTGTCCTTTCTCTAGCTGATGGGCATTTATGCAGTAGTGCCATGTTGGCAGTCTCCTTGTTCACATACGTGTTTCCTTGTTCACACGTGCGAAAGTTTCTTTAAGGTAGCATGTGGATAGCTAGATTTAAAATAGGTCAGCCATTGAGTGTACTTGTCTTCAGCCTCCCCAGATAATTGCCAAATGGTTCCCCAAAGTGTGTCAGTTTAACTTCCACCATTGCTTATCAAAGTTCCTGTTGCTCCATATTTTTACTAGGTTGTATTGGTAGAGTTTTGAAATTTTTGAAAATGTGGTAGGTGTGAAATAATATCTTGTTTTAATTTTATTTCTCGGAGTGGTGAGGTTAGTAAACATTGAAGTTCATTGACCATTGGAATCTCCTCTACATTGCTTCTTGATTTTTAATTTGTCTTCAGTTAATTTTTATTATTCTGACAGATTTTAAGCATTTTATTTTTAATATGCTCAACACTAATTCTTCCATAATTATGTATCTGCTAATATCTTTTTCTAGTTTGACTTTTCACTTTGCTGTTGTACAGAAGACTTACTATGGTTTTTAATTTTAATGTCAAATTTGTAATCTTTTCCTCTGTATTTTTTATCATCTTGCATGAAAAATCCTTCCATGTCCCATTATCATAAAAATATTCTCTTCTAAAAGTTTTGCGGTTTGCTTTTTACCCTTGGATCTCTAATCCACTTAGAATTATTTGTTTGATAGTCTGAGGTAGGGATTTAGTACTTTTTCCTCACAAGAAAATGATTGTTCTGATACCATTTCTTGAATAGTGTGTTCTTGTGTTCAGTTTTCTTGATCTGAATTTTTTTTGGAAATAGCTAATCCGTTGCCTATGGCTTAAAGGTTTTTGTTTTTCCTTAAATTTAATGATGTTTGTTATACGTTTTTATTTTAAAGGAATTGTCAAGGAATTTTTAGAAATTAATTTGTTCTTGCTTTCATTTTCTTTATAGGAAATTCAAGAAGTGAAAACTTCTGAAGAACTAGAGACTTTTATGCTTAAGCATGGAGAAAATATTATTGATACTTTAGGAGCCGAAGTAGATAGACTTGAGAAGGAACTGAAAGTAAGATATATTTGTAAAAATAATATAATGATAATGGTGACCAGTTTTTTGATACTTACTCTACATCAGACACTGAGTGCATCACATGCTTTCTACATGCCAGTAACTCCATGTGTAGGTATTTATAAGCAAGGAAATGATTGGGTTAGAGAAGTTGGATAATTTACCCAAAGACATAGGATAATTGTGATTTGAACTGTGTTATGCAATTCCAAATTCTATACTTATAACCACATTCTATAATGCCTCTTCAGTTTCTAAAATAATCAAAAGGGGTTTTTTTTGTTTGTTTTTAAATTAAAAGCATTTTGAAAGTTTTCTAGGAACCTTACTCGCGCTTAGCAAAGAACAAGAGCTGAGGCCAGAAGTTTGAGACCAGTCTGGGCAACATAGTAGTGAGACTCCAGCTCTACAAAACAAAATTTAAAAATTAAAAAAAAAAAAAAAAATTAACCAAGGATGGCGGCACCCCTAGTCGTGGCTACTTGAGAGGCCAAGGCAGGAGGATCCCTTGAGCCCAGGAATTTGAGGTTGTAGTGAGTTATGATCACGCCACTCCTACACTGCAGCCTGAGCAACAGAGTGAGACCCTGTCTCTAAAAAGCAATATTACCAAATCGGTCATTCTCAACTGTATTTATTCCTATCACAATCAGATAAGCTCATTGTTTTTGTTTAGCTACCTTTGTACTTTAATTAAATGCTATTAAATCATTAATAGTGTTTTTGAATTATATAAGTCTGTCAGACCAGGAAGCTAAGTTTAATCCATACATTCAGGTGGAAACATCTCTGGCTAAAATAATAAAGTATTATTAATCTTAAGTCAAAGGAAAGTTCTTCATAGTTGAGGTACCAAACCAAAAGGAATTGTATGAATGCAATTATGCTTCATATTCATGACAACAAGCTGATTTTCTTTTGGACACAAAACTTTGTACACTGGCATACTCTCATTTTCAGTATCTCATGGTTGCCTTCCAAGTTTAAATTTTAATTATTATTGAATTACTTTGGAAGGTCACACTCATTAATATAATTCTGCACCAGTATAGCCATCTCTGTTGAGTCATGCCATTGAGTATTAGAATAGATGATACTTTTGGCCTAAAATTTTAGAACTTGTAAGTAATGATGTTAAAATTAATCGAGACTAAGACTAATTCTTAAATTCTCATTACAAAATGAGAATTATAAAACATACCTTATTTGAAGTTCTTTGAACTATTAATATAAATTTTTTTTTTGTTCTCCTTCTGTACATCTGAGTGTAGACAAACCCTTCTATCCCTCCACGAAGTGTTTTATGTTTCAGGTGAAATGATTTTATTGGAATTAGGAGGCTGCCATAGCATTTGCAGATTCCTCATATGTTCCGGCTAAATGCTGTGCTTTACTTTGTCTTTGTTTCTCTAGTTGTATCCTACTATTACATTTTCTTAACTTGAGTCTGTAGCATTGGGAAATTATATAATTTGATTTTCCTCTCTGTATGAGTATTGGAATAAAAATCTCTCTGGTGTATAAAATAGTCTAATTGACATTGCACAGTGCATGGGATATAGTATATTTGAAAGTATTTGTTGAATAAATGGATGAAAATTATAAGTTGGGCACCAATTATTGACTTTCAGGTTTTGTGGTTTTGTTTTTGTTTTTTTTTTTTAAACAAATAGTAGTTTCTACTATGCGCATGATACCTTGCTAGGCAGTAAACATTGAATTTTAAGGACATTAATCCTGTTTCTTTTATTCATTTATTCGTTCAGCAAACACGTGTGTATGTCTGCTTTGTATTGCGCACATATATTTTACAAATTTGATTAGTTTTCTCTCTGAAAACTTGATTTAAAAAGCAGAGTAAATTAAGTTTTTAGGTTTTTTTCTTGAAATAAAGTTTTATACATTTGTTGTGTAGTGATTTTCAAATAGAATGATGTCAGACTTCCCCATTGCATCCAAATTTTTGAAGCCATAGTAGGATACATAAGGGTTGAATGGAGTAGGAACATAAAATTCAGTTTCATTTGTGTTTGGAGAAATAGTTTTTTATTCCATGTTGAATTTAAGGAGTTCCAGAGACAGGGAATAGTTTCAAATAAAGAAAATGCCGAGGGAAGAAGAGTGCCCTCCGTGTTTGCGAGCCCCTGGCCACGCTCAACCGGGGTCCAAGAGGGGGCACGGCCAGGCCCACTCGAGCAGCACCAGCTGCTAGAGAACCCTGTGCACCCAGTGGGGGTTCTGCCTAGAGCAGGGCTCCAGCGTTGTGCCAGATCTTAGTTTTGTAGCCGAATCCCTTGAATACAAGTAGTATGAACACAGTCCTAGGGTGTTACTTTTCATCTAGGAATTGTTAATCCTGATTGGTTATAAGAATCGCTTACAGGAGCATTTCTCCCCTTGTTGATTTATTTTGGCAACTTTTATCAAATGCACAAAGTTCATGAAGTCAAACAACTGAAAAGAAGGTGACACAAGTATCACCCTGCGAGTCCCTGAATCGTACCTCTCAGAGACAGCCATTTTTAATGCTTTTAGTGTGTTTTTATTGATTGCCATATTTCTACATAGAAGTCTTATTATACTGCTCCTCTTGATTTGGCAGTATTTATTTCCTCTTTGATGGCTGTAGATTTAGTTCTTTTATATGCACCTTTTTTTATCTTCCACTCTCACATTATCATATTACATTTTATTACATTTTAAGTTCCCCTCGGACCGATGTAGGTGTCCTTCCTTTGTGCACTCATAAGAAAAAGAATCCCCAAACCTTCACGGTTCCCCATAGAAGAGTGTCACAGTCGCCCGTTTGTTCACCTGCACGGCCTCACTCCCAGATGCGGGCCCGCTGGCAAGCACCGCTTCCTGTCCGATGCCGCCTGCTTCGGTGTCTGGCACAGAGCGGGCGCGTGACAGTAGACGGCACGCGCCCTTGTTCAGCTGAGGCTCCCTAAGCCGGCATGTAACGCTGTTGACAGCCTGCTCTCTGCTGCTTTCCCAGCCTGGGCGCCAGCCCTGCCCTTCCCGCAGCTTCTGTGCTAACCGCGCTGCAGTGCCGGGGCGCAAGCCTCCCGGGAGCCCCGCCTTTGCGCGTGCTGGTTTTTTTCTGCCTAGGCGCCCTCCAGTGTCCACCTGGAAGGCTCCCCACGCTCAGACCTCGCTCAGATGGTCTGTCCTTACCGAAGCCTTTCTGGTCTGCGATAGTCAGGAGCCACGGGGTCTGGAAAGACCAGGCCCGGACTCTGCCCTGCCTCCATGACTTACTAGCAGTGTGACTTTGGACAGGGTTGTGGTTATAATGTCTTCAGACTCCGGCTTTCCCATATGTAAGATGGAGATAATAATTAGGTTATTATGAGGATTTTAAAACATAACGTGCATGCGTGCCCCTAAAGTCCCTTAGCACAGTGCTTGGCCCATGAGTGAAGTACTCAGTAAACTTTGAACTGTTTTCACTGTCAGCTCTAGTACTGTAACGGGTAGGTGAGTATTGCTGTGCTTGTCTCTGGCTTCGAAATCGGGTCCTCCAGGGTCAGGAGCCGAGTCTTATTTAATAGTCATAGCTCCGTTTTCTAGCGCGGTGCCTGGCTTGAGACTGTGGGGGTTGTTGCTGAAGTATGTGCAATAAGTGATTATCAGTTTACTCTTTCTGATGATTATTGCTTTGCAGTAATTTTCCTTTCACCACACACAAAAAAAGCGTATTTTCAGTGCTTTGGAATGCTTGGCCCGTACTAGTGCATTCATTTCTGAATCAATGAGCACGTGAACAAACTCAGGGAGGTGGGACTATTAATTGTACTGTTTATAGTGCCTGTTCACCTATTGATCTTTGTTTTCTTATGCAAATGTTTCTCCTGTTGGTGTGTTTAGAGTGAAATAGCTTGACCACCGTGTGTTTTCAGTGGCTCTGGTGATGAAAAGGAATAAAAAGAAACATAAGATTTTATCTTGCTATGAATAACGTGGTGGTGATCTTTCCTTCCAGAAACGAAATCCCGAAGTTCGACACGTGGACTTGGAGATCCTGTAAATCTGGCGGAAGGAGTCACCTTGGGGGAGCCGTGGAGACAAGTACGTGAAGCCACTCTGCACGGGCGTCCCCTCCTCCCCCACTCTGAGGAGTCAGTGCCCCCGAGAAGCATTTTATTTTTTTTAAGGTGGAGGAAATACTTTACGTAAAGAGCAGTTCAACAGGCCACAGAATGAAATCTTCTTCTTACATCTAAGAGACACGTTGCAAGTTGAATCAATTTGAAAATCATGTTTTTTTCATGCCTCCGTAGGGAACAGTTTCGGTCACTTAAAATTGTTCGTGATTCCCCACCTTAGCCTGTCAAGTGCGTGTCGTACTTTGCAATCATGTTTCCTCTCTTCACGCCGGTGAAAGTAAGCGGCATCGGTACACGGGAGTGCCGTCTTTAATTTTGATGCCACTGAAGATCTCACCCCACCAAAATGCCCATCTTGAATATTCTCGATCAGTCTTGTGTGGTTTTCCAGCAGTCAATCCGTTTCAGAGTCCGTCTTTCCTTACGGAACGTGGAAGGCATTTCCATAGCCCTTGTGATTTTGACCTGAGTGCTGAGAACAACACCCTCCTAACCTGGTCACCCACAGGTGTTCATTCCAGAAATGGCTTAGTTCACCACATCGAATGTAGGCATTATTGTGCACTTTTAGGTCATAGGAGTTGCCATTTTGTAGAATTTCTTTTTCTTCTTGGCTTTTTCCCCTTATTTGGTTTACTTTTTCTAATGTTAGGAGATACAAAATAATCCTAGATATTTCCATGGGCCAGCGTGATGATTTTTTTTCTTTTTAACTGGCATCAGTGCCATAATGTTTATTTACTGGGAGGTAATACATTTATTACCATTTTAACATTCTGTAAAATGGACTAGAAATATTTATAATTTTTATAGACTGGATTGCATTTTATTTTTAATTTATTTAAAAAGAGGCACTACTTATGTAAATCTGAACTGTGGGATATTTCTTGCTTTAAGAAAGAGACAAGTAAAAATCTCTTACACTGAAACTTATGGTCACGATTTTGTATAACGTAGTCAATAGTGTGTCTACGAGTTTGTTGGAGCTACAGATGGACATCTAGCATGATGTGTTGACTGTAACAGAGTATGTAAGGAAATAGCTTTCTAATGACCATACGTTACCAAGGTGAAAAAACATGCACGTCTCAATAATTGAAAACATAATGAAAAACTGTTCCTGTCTCCATCCAAACAACTCATCTGCACTTTGAAACGTTCAGGCAGCAGGAGGTGCTGGCTGTGGAGAGTGGTGGCTGGGTGGTCTCTCTGCTGGAATAAGCGAGTGCTTACCGCGCGGCCCTAACGCTGAGATGGACGTGTGTGGATTATGGCAAATTGTAATGCTGGAAACAGAGAAATAAATCTTTGATTAAAGGGCCTGTGGTGGTGGTTTTTGACCCAGAAATGTCATCTACTGGAAACTTGTGAGAATTTACATTGGTGTGTTGTTTTTTTCATCGTTACGGAGCATTTTGCATGCTGTACGTTTTAAGTGAAATGGCATTCTAATTTTATTTTTTAAGATAGAAAAATTCATTTTATATATTTATATAATTTGTTTCTCTGTATTTACAGTTGCAAATTCCTTACCCCTACTTTTCTTTTCTTTTCTTTTCTTTTCTTTTCTTTTCTTTTCTTTTCTTTTCTTTTCTTTTCTTTTCTTTTCTTTTCTTTTCTTTTCTTTTCTTTTCTTTTCTTTTCTTTTCTTTTCCTTTTCTTTTCCTTTTCTTTTTTCTTTCCGTTTCCTTTTCCCTTTCCTTTTCCCTTTCCTTTTCTTTTTCTTTTTCTTTTTCTTTTTCTTTTTCTTTTTCTTTTTCTTTTTCTTTTTCTTTTTCTTTTTCTCTTTTTCTTTTTCTTTTTTTTACCTAAAGACAGAGTCTCACTCTGTTGCCCAGGCTGGAATGTAGTAGTGTCATTGTAGCTCACAGCAGTCTCCAACTCGTGGGCTCCTGTGATCCCTCCTCCTCAGCCTTCCAAAGTGCTTGGGGTCACAGGTGTGAGCCACTGTGCCCAGCCACTCCTACTTTTAAAATAATTTGCTTTATCCATTATGATTCATTTTATACTTGATATCTTCTCTCTCCCTCCCCCTCCTCGCCTGCCAGTTGTTACTCTGTGTAACTAACTGTATGGGAAAGTACCAAACTGTATCCAATTTCCTCCTAGTGAAATTGCTCAGAAAAATTTCACAGAGCTAGACAAGAATAATTAACTCATTGTTAAAAAGATTCTCAAGGTTGATGTATAGAAGTTATTCCAAATGGTAAATTTTTTTAGGATTTCCTTAGAAAGGCCAATTTCTGATATTTCTTTTGAGTTTTCTAATCTAATTTTGGTTGAATTCATAATATTCTTAATAATTTAAGGTTAATGTTGATGTATTTTCTTTCTAGTTCTGTTCTGCACTGATATGTTGAAATTCGTTTATATAAAATTTGACATAAAAGAGTGCAACACATCTAGGGTTTTGAATGTTTCTGTGGAATTTGGAAAAGTATGACGTTTCCTCTTTTAGAATACAGTCAAATCTGAATTTTAAAACTAGGGTATTTGGGCTTCTTTCTTTGAAAATAAGATAATATTTAGTTTTTCAGGTTTCTTTTTTCTGAATTACTATTTCTTTGTCTCATTCTGGTGCTTAACAATTGAGCATTCGTATTTTCAAGGAAAACATTCTCTGTAGAATAATTGTAAAAATCATGTTAGAGAGGAGGAATAGTGAAGGGTCTAAAGTCTGAGAACCGTCAAAGGTGAAGTACGCAAATGGTCCCTGACTTAGGATGGTTCGACGTAGCCATTTGTCAGCATTGTGATGGGTTTATCAGTGCGTAGGCCCCTGTTATGTCAAGAGGGCTTTATCGGTGCATAACCCTATTACGTGTCAGAGAGCTTCGGTACCTATATTCGGCTTTGGCTTGAGATGATTTCTCACCTACTGTAGGTAGCAGGCCCCACTGTGTAAGGTGGCACATTGACTATAGCAGTGAGAGGAGGAGAGGTGGAGATCTGTCTTGAAATGGACTGTATTGGCAGCCAGTAGTATCTGATTCTCAAGAGGTAGGTTCCCGAACATACAATAAGCAGCATGTGAGATAAGGTCAGATTGGAAAATTTTCAGAAACAAAGTTAATCCCTCAATATGTCCCCCTCTCCATACCCCCCCCCCCAGAATAACAGAATGTCATAAAACTTGAGTTTTGGGTATATGATTTTCAGTATTACCCTAATTATCTCATAATTTAGATGATGCCTTTTTGCTAAAATTACACATCTAAAGAATGACTTACATTTTAAATCTGCTAACATTTTGAAGTAGAACGACGGAAAATTGCACAGGCATTTGGAATTTATATTATCTTATTAGACTGCGTATGTCGAGCTTTGGCGCCGTTTCTTTTAAGTGTGATGACCCCCAATTTGCCAAACTGCCAGAAGTCACTGAAGCAAAGAATTGAAGGTAAAATGTTGATTTGAAGATTGTCTCCCCTAAATCCCTCATTCCTGTCTCTGAAATGGAACTTTGGAAGGCATTTATAGAAAAAGATTGTCTGACAGCCTTCGTAGTTGCATTTAAGTTTACTTGCATCCCTAGAGTTGGTTTTATGTAAAAAGAAAATGCTTATTGCGTTATATTTCATCTGTCTGATTTCGCTGGCAGAGTGAGGTGGACCTAGTCCCTCAGGATGCTTTTTCCATTAGTGAATGTCGTATGTAAATAAGAGCAACTTATTTGGGATTCTTCTCTCTTGATAAATGTTTGTTGGACACAAATTTATTTTTACCTTATGTGCTAAGAACTGAATAATATAATCTGATTTATTTTACCCTAAAAATCATGCTTGCGTTTTTGAACAGAATTGTTTTTTTTTTTTTCCTTTCAGTGTGCTTGTTATTTTGTAGGGTTTTTTTTTTGTTTTTTTTTTGTTTTACAAAACCAAACTGTAATTGCTCTTAATCGTTTTATAATCAGTTTTGAGTATAAAGGGAACTCTTATTAATATGCTGTTGATATATCATGTGTTTGATAAAACACAACTCTAAAACGTTGCATCACTTAGTGATATATGTTATCAGGACATTCTGGCAAAACTAAATTACTTAAACATTTTAATTAAACATTTTCATTAGGCTAATTCTCTTGAGAAGTGTCTACATAGTATGTTCAGAGAAAAAACATAAAACGCAGGTTCACCAAAAAGCACTCCCTGCAGCGGGCCTGCACTGCCAGACCCGTGGGCAGCATTGGGCACGGTCCGCCTTTGGCTTCCGGAGCTCAGCGTTCCGGGTTCTGCCCCACCGCTGTGGCCGCTCCGTTTCAGTCTCTCCTGCGGGCCCTTCCTCGCTCCCCTGCCCGCAGACTGGGCGTGGGTATCTCCCCCGCGGCGGTGTCTTATCCTCCTCTATATTCGTTCGCTGAGCGGTTCGGTGCCGTGACTTTAAAAAAAAACATAATTTATTGAAACCTGTTTTCTCTACCTGGAATCCGAGACTCCTGTGTCCGGTTGCCTACTTGACACCCGCACTTGGGTGGTGAGGTAGATTACACGGCTGCCCCCAGCTGTTCCCTGCCCTCAGGTGAGAAGGCTGTGCACCCCCGCTGCACAATCCCCCCGGTGCCATGTGATGCACGGTGACCATCCCGAGGATGAAATACGCTTCCTCGCCCCACGGACGTTGGCTGAGCCACGCAGCAGGCTTTGGTCAACAGAATGTGAGCACACCGTGTCTCCCCGAAAATAAGACCTGCCCGTAAATCAGCCCCAGCAGGATGTCTAAGCATTTGCGCAATCGAAGCCCCACCCTGAAAATCAGCCCTGGTGGTGGGCGTGGCTATGAAAATCAGTCCTAGTGATGGGCGTGGCTGTGAAAATCAGCCCTAGTGATGGGCGTGGCTATGAAAATCAGCCCTGGTGGTGGGCGTGGCTATGAAAATCAGCCCTGGTGAGGGGCCTGGCTATGAAAATCAACCCTGGTGGTGGGCGTGGCTATGAAAATCAGCCCTGGTGGTGGGCGTGGCTATGAAAATCAGCCCTGGTGAGGGGCCTGGCTATGAAAATCAGCCCTGGTGATGGGCGTGGCTATGAAAATCAGCCCTGGTGGTGGGCGTGGCTATGAAAATCAGCCCTGGTGGTGGGCGTGGCTGTGAAAATCAGCCCTAGTGATGGGCGTGGCTGTGAAAATCAGTCCTAGTGATGGGCGTGGCTGTGAAAATCAGCCCTAGTGATGGGTGTGGCTATGAAAATCAGCCCTGGTGGTGGGCGTGGCTATGAAAATCAGCCCTGGTGGTGGGCGTGGCTATGAAAATCAGCCCTGGTGAGGGGCCTGGCTACGAAAATCAGCCCTGGTGGTGGGCGTGGCTATGAAAATCAGCCCTGGTGGTGGGCGTGGCTATGAAAATCAGCCCTGGTGAGGGGCCTGGCTATGAAAATCAGCCCTGGTGATGGGCGTGGCTATGAAAATCAGCCCTGGTGATGGGCGTGGCTATGAAAATCAGCCCTGGTGAGGGGCCTGGCTATGAGTATCAGCCCTGGTGGTGGGGGGTGGCTATGAAAATCAGCCCTGGTGATGGGCGTGGCTATGAAAATCAGCCCTGGTGGTGGGCCTGGCTATGAAAATCAGCCCTGGTGG
This sequence comes from Microcebus murinus, assembly GCF_040939455.1. Classification (NCBI taxonomy): domain Eukaryota; kingdom Metazoa; phylum Chordata; class Mammalia; order Primates; family Cheirogaleidae; genus Microcebus; species Microcebus murinus. The sequence continues at coordinate 21,056,067 of NC_134129.1, read as the reverse complement.
TGGGCCTGGCTATGAAAATCAGCCCTAGTGATGGGTGTGGCTATGAAAATCAGCCCTAGTGGTGGGCGTGGCTATGAAAATCAGCCCTAGTGCTGGGCGTGGCTATGAAAATCAGCCCTAGTGATGGGTGTGGCTATGAAAATCAGCCCTAGTGGTGGGTGTGGCTATGAAAATCAGCCCTAGTGGTGGGCATGGCTATGAAAATCAGCCCTAGTGATGGGCGTGGCTATGAAAATAAGCCCTAGTGGTGGGTGTGGCCATGAAAATAAGCCTAGTGATGGGCGTGGCCACGCAACGCATCTGCACAACCCATGCATGTCCTTGTGGAGCGGGAAAGAACACGAGCAACCCTTCTCATCTGCCCCATCAGAGACTGTCCCAGAGGTGACCGGAAAGGTGCAGGCAGCCCCACCAACAAGGCCGGCTCCCCCTGTCAGGTCCCGGCCACCCTGTGCATTCTGCAAGCTGAGGCTTTGAGGGGAAAATAACACACCCCCTGAAAATAAGCCCTAGGGTGTCTTCTTGAGGAAAAATAAATGGAAGACCCTGTCTTATTTCCGGGGAAACACAGTAAGTGTCGCACGCCGAGCCCGAGAGGACGTTTTAAGAGCTGCTGCATGATTCTGCTGTAGCAGTTTTCTCTCTTCTGTGAAAATGGGGCCATCCAGATACAGGCTGCACTTTCTGCATAGATCCTTGAACGAATTGGGAGGCTGAGACAGGCGGGCGGATTGCTCGAGGTCAGGATTTCTGAACAAGCCTGAGCGAGACCCGGTCTCTACTAAAAATAGAAAAATTAATTGACCAACTGAAAATATTTATACAAAAAATGAGCCGGGCGTGGTGGTGCATGCCTGTAGTCCCAGCTACTCGGGAGGCTGAGGCAGGAGGATTGCTTGAGCCCAGGAGATTGAGGTTGCTGTGAGCTAGGCTGACGCCACAGCACTCACTCTAGCCTGGGCGACAGGGTGAGACTGTCTCAAAAAAAAAAAAGATCCTTGAATGCACAAAAACACGTGAAACAGAAAGACAACCAACCTATAACCAGTGCAATCTGAGCATCACTGAGATTTGGGAGAGGACTGATAAACTCAACATCTGCAAAGCAGAACTCCCAATTACCTCACTTCCCCTTCCAAAAACGTCCTGCCGTAGTCTTTTCCTTCTCAGTAAACGGCCTCTTCATCTTTTCAAGCTGCCCAAAACCTTTGGGGTTCGTGCTTGCCCGCTCAGTTTATCACACGACGCACGGACTTTCAAGACCTCAGCGAAATCCACCGGTTCTACCTCCAGAATACATTCAGAATCCATTTCCCATCATCTCTGTCGTCTCAGTGTCGGTCATCATCGTTTTTTGCCCGAGTTATTGAAATAGCCTCTTCCCTGGCTTCCTGCGTGATCCTAGCCTGCATGTCGTATTTTCAGCACAGCGGCTTTATGGTCTTACGAAAGTATGTCCAGTTATCTCTCTCTCCTCAACACCTCCTATGGCTTTTTTTTTTTTTTTTTTTTTGTCGCAGAATAACAGACAGCTGACAAGGCCCACCAGGTTCTGCACGAGGTGTGTCTGTGATTCCATGGTCCAGCAGTCCTGTTCCCTCCCTCACCGCTCCTGCCACACTGGCCCTCCTGGGCTGGCTCTCCTGAGATACCCTTCCCGCGCATGCCTGCAGGGGCACGCTTCAGATACCTGCCCCGTCTAGAACTGCAAACCCTCCCCCTGCCCCCGCCCCCTCCCCAGTCCTCCTTCCCTGCTTTATTTTGGGCCCTGGCACTTGCTGCCTGGCATACTGTCATTTTACTCTTGTTCCTTTTCTGTTCATCTCCCCCAGAGTGTAAACTTCCCTAAGAGCTGGATCTGCAGAAACTAGAACGGCGTCTGAGGCCCACTCGGCATCCAGTAAACATTTGCAGAGCAAGCGAATGAATGTCCCGTGCATGGTGACAGTCTCTCCAGAGCAGGGCTCCTCACATTTTTAAACAGGGTGGGGGCAGGTCACCGTCCCCCAGACCGTTGGAGACAGCGGTGCACATTCCACACATGCGCACTGTGGGCCCGGGACCAGCCGGCTGCTAAGCAGGACAGGCAGCGGCGGCAAAAACACCCGGCGGGCCGGATAAATGTCCTCGGCGGGCCGCATGTGGCCCGAGGGCTGTAGTTTGAGGGCGCCTGCTCTAAAGACATAAAGATAAAAAAAAGACATAGACTGAGTCTATGGGCGCACACACAGTTTGGTTAGTTGACAGGAAGGGGCCCGTACAGATGATAACAGTGTAATCATGTACTTACCAAATTATCGTGTAAGTGGATCAATATTAGTTTTCACACAGCAAACCCGGTTTTATAAGATAGGCACTTTCGTATGCTGCCGATGGGAGCGTGAATTAGGCCCGTCGACGTGGAGGGAACTTTTGCAGCAGGTATTAAGAATCTGGGAAATAGCCCTACCCTTTGACCTAGTTATTCCACTTCTAGGAATTGATAGCCTAAAAAAAGACTGGCTTCAGTATGAAGAAATTAGAAGACATTTATTTAGGAGGGTGGTTAAACTATGGCACCTTTGTAAGGTAGAATAGAATGCAGTCTTTGGAAGCACTTTTGCATAATATTTAATAACATGGCAAAATGCTTATGATAAGAGAAAAATATCAGAATACACACCCAGCAATTTAAGGTGTGACTGCTAAGGTTCATATGTTTGTGAACAGATACTAGTTTCTTAATTCTAAAAAGTGCTTAAGATTCATGTTTAGTGGGAAAAAAATGGAATACCTGATGACATTCAGAATAATCTCAATTTTGTTTCCATAGGAATAAGGATTGAAAAGAAATACACGAACTATTAACACGATTCTCACATGGGTAATTTTTCTTTTCTCTCTTTTTTCTGTCATTTACAGATCTCCTGCAATAAACTTTTATTAAAATAAAGTTAAAGAACAAATAATTCTTCAGTCTTGAGATAACTGAAAAACATTAGGGTGTCATAAAACTAAGGTATGAGAATCCTCGAATTAGAATCTTAATTTTTAATACTTTTTCTTTCAAAAGGAGATGAGAACTGAAAGTTTTAAAAAGGAAAAGACTAAAGAAGAGCAGGTTTCTTTAAATCATTGTAAAACTTAGGTTTAATACCATTGGCCTTCAAAAGTCGCCCATAGGTTTCCAACCCTAGTAATAGGGGCACAGGTCGTGGGGAACTCAACATATGGTGTTTGGTTAACTCTCTGTTCCTATGATCTGAAATGATCTTTGCTCTCAACCGGGGACCATCGTACAAACGGCGTTTCTCAGAGAAGACTAGGGCAGTTTTCTTTTTAAATCGCAAAACTGGAAAAGAAAATTTGAAAACAGCCTTTGTTGTTGTTACTTTCATTCCACACACATTTCTCAGGTGCCTGTGTCACTAGGCACAGAAGTTGTCCCTGACCAGCGGGGCACGGGGGAGCACAGAGACTCCCTCGAGGAAGGGCCTTTTTTTTTTTTTTTTTTTTTTTTTGAGACAGAGTCTCGCTTTGTTGCTCAGGCTAGAGTGAGTGCCGTGGCGTCAGCCTCGCTCACAGCAACCTCAAACTCCTGGGCTGAAGCGATCCTCCTGCCTCAGCCTCCCGAGTAGCTGGGACTACAGGCATGCACCACCACCATGCCCGGCTAATATTTTTTCTACATATATATATATATTAGTTGGCCAATTAATTTCTTTCTATTCATAGTAGAGACGGGGTCGCACTCTTGCTCAGGCTGGTTTTGAACTCCTGACCTCAAACGATCCCTCCCGCCTCGGCCTCCCAGAGAGCTAGGATGACAGGCGTGAGCCACCGCACCCAGCCAGAAGGGCCCTTTTCAAGGCCAGGCACAGAGAAAAAGAAGTGAAGGGTGTCTCGGGGAATAGGAACAGGGAGAACACCAACACACAGCTACTGATTTTTTAATTGATAACTACAGATGTGTCTGGTTGTGTTAATATAATCTTATTCTAGCAGGAGAATCAGGGTGCATTTTCATTCCTGAGGCCCCTTTCCCCGGTGTTCAGACAGATTCTCTCTAGCCTTCCGTGTGAAATAAATCCCGCCTAGCTCCATCCCTGCTGGAGCCGAAGAATCGCCACGGATAGGAGCGCCTGCCTCTTTGGAGACGGCATATGTAGAGTCTGCGGCGGTCCCGCATGTTTGACTCCTTTCCTCGCAGTGCTGGCTTCAAGATACCGTTTCTCGCTGGAGTTCTGAGTTGTGGCTTAATCCATCCTCAGTAGGAATATTGAATCTGGGAAAACTCCCCAAAACCCGTTTTTATTGTCATTTTTTTTTGTTGTTGCGTTTTAGATGTGGCTTTAAAGATGATTTGGCGAGGGAACGAAAAGGTGGCCGCAACACTCGGATGCAAGCGATTTAAACTTTTATAGGCGGTTATATTTGATACAGAGTTTTCTCAGTGTGCTCTAAAGTGGAAAGATAGATGTCACAGCCGTGTGCACCCGGTTTGTTCCGAGGGACTCCCCGCACGGTTCCTCTGGGGGGTCCAGCTGCCCCCACCTTTCTGAGGCCTAGTGTTGCAGTAGGCCCCTCTCAGGGACTGGCAGCGTTTGCAGATTAGCTCCATTGTCTTAATTTCTTGGTACCCATCTCCCGTCCTGGTAAGCTTAGCTACAATCCACTCGAAGATTTACACCCCTAAAAACTTGAGTCTGGAATTAACACTTTCCTTAATAAAAGACAGCCATCTCTGCCTGTATTTTAAAGTTTTGTTTTTCACTGACATATCATTGTACGTATTTATGGGGTACAAATGTGGTGTTCCGATACATACGTACGTACATACATACATACATACATACAATTCCTGTGCTCGGAATTGCTTTGGCTGTTTGGGCCCTTTTTTTTTTTTTGGTTCCGTATGCATTTTGCAATTGTTTTTCCTAATTCGGTGAAACATGATGTTGGTATTTTGGTAGGGATTGCGTTGAATCTGTATCGCTTTGAGGAAATGCAGTTGTTTTGACCACATTAATTCCTCTAACCCGAGAACATGGCGTGTTTTTTCCCATTTGTTTATGCCATCTACAATTTCATCAGTGATTTGTAGTTTTCCTTTATAGAGATCTTTCACCTTCTTGGTTAAACGTATTCCCGGCAAATTTTTTTTGTCTGTTTAGCTATTGTCAATTAGATTGCCTTCTTGATTTGGTTCTCGGCGAGACTGTTACTGCTGTATAGATACACTACTATTTTCTGTACATTGATTTTGTATCCTGGAACTGTACTGAATTCAGTTATCAAATCTAAGAGGTTTTTTTTTTGGTGGAATCTTTAGAATTTTTCAGATATAATACCATATCATCAGCAGGAGGGATAATTTGACTGCCTCTTTTCCAAATTGCAAAAGTGGCCCATTTTTTAAATTGAGGGTTTTATTATTATTATAGTTCAGTTTTAAGAGTCCTTTGTATATTTCGGATAACACTCTTTTGCAAATATTTATCAGCTACGTCTTTTGCAAATGTCTTCTCCCAGTTTGTGGCTTGTCTTTTCATTTCCTTGACGGTGTCTTTCACAGAGCATGAAACTTTGATTGGAATGAAGTCCAGCCTATCAAGTCTTTCCTTTATGGATCATGCCTTTGCTGTCATATCTAAAAAGTCATCGCCAAACCCAAGAGCATCTACATTTTCTTATGCATCATTTTTAGGAGTTTTATCGTTTTTTTATTTTACCTTTAGGTCTGTGATCTATTTTGGGTTAATTTTCATAAAGGGTGTAAAGTGTGTTTAGATTCATTTTTTTTGCATGTGGATGTCCAGTTGTTCCAGCACCATTTGTTGAAAGGAGTTTATTTTTTTTGCCATTGTATATTGCCTTTGTACCTTTGCCAAGACCAACTGACAATATTTATGTGGGTCTGTTTCAGATTGATCTCTCTATTGATCTATTTTTATATTCTTTTGTCCACACTGTTTTGATTACTCTGGCTTTACAGTAAGTGTTGAAGTTGAGTAGTATCATCCTCCCACTTTTTTTTTTTTTTTTTCCTTCAGTATTGAGTTGACTATTCCGGGTGTTTTGCCTGTCCGTATAAACTTCAGAATCCGTTTGTCAGCATCTACAAAATAACTTGCTGGGATTTTGATTGGAATTTTATTGAATCTATAGATCAAGTTCAGAAGAACTGGCACCTTGACAATATTGAGTCTTCCCATCCATGAACACAGAATATATCTCCATTTATTTAGTTCTTTGATTTCTTTCAGCAGAGATTTGTAGTTTTCCTCATGGAGACCTTATACGCGTTTGGTTCGATTTATACCTAAGTGTTTCGTTTTGGGGGGTAGTTAATATAAATGGTATTGCATTTTTAATTTAACATTCCACTTGTTCATTTCTCGTACAAGTGATTTGTTTTTCACAAGGCACTGCTAGTGTAGTCTTTTGAGTAAGAAGGGCTGTCACCTGCAATTATTTTGAAAGTTTCTCTTCCTTTCCTTCCCACTGCTGAAAGAATGACGGCTTTTAAAAATGAAGATTTACTATGAACTTCTCTTATTATAACACAGACTTCAGCCGTAAGACTCCAGAAAAGAACTTCATTCAGGTTACTTCATTTTAAGATGGGTATGGACCATTTTTAAAAACGGGTGTGTGTTCATTTTTTTTTTTAAAGCTGCAAGATAAGCTATAACCAGTGTCACACATACAGCCTGTAAGGGGCCCACTCAGATCTTCCTACATCCATCACGAGCTGGTGCTGTGAGCTGTCCTGGTCTCACCAAGACCTGGACTTGCAGGGGCTGTTTTTCATTCTCTCTAACCAGAGATGCTTGGTCTGAACCCAGTGACCAGCCGCACCTGGTATGGAAGGCTTGTTCCGGAAGATCACACTACTTTTCCTACGTGTCTCATCTTTTCCCCCAGCGACAAGGAACTGGGGACACAGGGGCAGGGGCCCAGGACGGACCACTAGCGTAGGAAACCTTCAACACATGTTTTGTGAAAGAGAAGAGTAAAATATGTGTCTGGCTTCAGATAGCTCCAAAGGGAGAAAGAACTGAAGTTAGTTTTTGTTCGTCGTTGGGTAAGAACAAGAGCAGGAAGAGGCAAGAAAATAAGGATTTTAAAGGTACTTTACAAGGCCGGGCGCGGTGGCTCACGCCTGTAATCCTAGCACTCTGGGAAGCCGAGGCGGGAGGATCGCTCAAGGTCAGGAATTCGAGACCAGCCTGAGCAAGAGTGAGACCCCCCCATCTCTACTAAAAATAGAAATTAATTGGACAACTAAAAATATATAGAGAAAAAATTAGCCGGGCATGGTGGCGCATGCCTGTAGGCCCAGCTACTCGGGAGGCTGAGGCAGGAGGATTGTTTGAGCCCAGAAGTTGGAGGTTGCTGTGAGCTAGGCTGACGCCACGGCACTCACTCTAGCCCGGGCAACAGAGTGAGACTCTGTCTCAAAAACAAATAAATAGCCGGGCGTGGTGGCTCACGCCTGTAATCCTAGCACTTTGGGAGGCCGAGGCGGGCGGATTGCTCAAGGTTAGGAGTTCGAAACCAGCCTGAGCGAGACCCCGTCTCTACCAAAAATAGAAATAAATTAATTGACCAACTAAAAATATATATATACAAAAAATTAGCCGGGCGTGGTGGCGAATGCCTGTAGTCCCAGACACTCGGGAGGCTGAGGCAGTAGGATCGCTGAGCCCCGGAGATTGAGGTTGCTGTGAGCCAGGCTGACGCCACGGCACTCACTCTAGCCTGGGCAACAAAGTGAGACTCTGTCTCAAAAAAAAAAATAAAATAAAATAAATAAATAAATAAATAAATAATAACTTTACAGAAGCAATGGATTACTTTATAGTCACTTGTGTGTAAAAATTGCTTGATTCTATGAATACATTCAAGAGGCCACAGTTTAAATATTCTCTCTTGGTATTTTCGTGGTCAGGCACTGAGCACACCTGGGCAGTGGAGACATCTGCTCACGGGAGAGACATAATTGCACAGAGTGTAAAGGCACGCAAACAATTCCATCTGCTTCTCTTTTTTTTCTTTTTTTTTTTTTTTTTTGAGACAGAGTCTCACTCTGTCACCTGGGCTAGAGTGAGTGCCGTGGCGTCAGCCTGGCTCACAGCAACCTCAGACTCCTGGGCTCAAGCGATCCTCCTGCCTCAGCCTCCTCCCGAGTAGCTGAGACTAACAGGCATGTGCCACGGCACCCGGCTAATTTTTTTCTATATATTTTTAGCTGGCCAATTAATTTCTTTCTACTTTTAGTAGAGACAGGGTCTCGCTCTTGCTCCGGCTGGTCTCGAACTCCTGACCTTGAGCGATCCTCCGACCTCGGCCTCCCAGAGTGCTAGGATGACAGGCGTGAGCCACCGTGCCCAGCCCTCATCTGCTTTTCTGGCGACAGCAAGGGGCGGGATGGAGGGCAGAACACGCAGGCAGTGGCATCGTGGCGGAGCCTGCAGTGCGTGTCTGTCTGCAGTATAAACAGGCTGGCTGGCGTGGGCAGCAAAACGGGAGGCATTGCTTCTAGCCCGGAAAAATCGTCCTTAAAAACGGAGTTTCCTTATAAACTACATTAGTATAATTTTAGCATATCGTTTTTAATATTAAAGAAGAGACCAGATTAAGACTTGGCATTATTTTGACTATGGCATTATGCATTAGTTTTTAGGGTATTTTGGGGAGCAAAACGGCTTCATTTCAATAAGGTTTTTTAATAATAGAACTTTCATTTTTGGAACAGGCTCTTCCATTTGTCTTTTTTTTTTTTTGCCATATACAATGTAGAGTATTTTATTTTTTATTTCAGCATAATATAGGGGTACGAATGTTAAGGTTACATACATTGCCCATTTGTCTTTCTGATTCTGGCTTTCTAGACTAAAAACGTGGACATTTCATTTTAACACATTAGAATAGTATATTTGACTACCATGCCTTTCTGTGTAGCCAAGGAATAAGAAGAAATGAAAACCGGTTAAGATAAACTGTCGGGGAACAAGTGATTCCGAGCAGAGAAAAACTCTAGATTAGGAGTTCCTGACATGAGGACCATAGATAAGCTTTAGGAGATTCAAGAACCTCTTGGATTTCCTGGAAACTCCCGAGTGTACGTTCATCTACGGGAGGTTCCCTAGATTTTGGTCTTGACCCCTAAGGCTAGAATCATTCTTGTAATATGTGTCTAAATGGATTAAATTTTGCTGCAGTAATGAATAAGCCCTGAGCCTTTAGTAGCTTGAAACCACAGCTACTGTGTCTCCCCCAAAATCAGACCTACCCACAAAACAAGCCCTAGCAGGATTTCTAAGCATGTGCCCAATAGAAGCCCCACCCCGAAAATCAGCCCTAGTGATGGGCGTGGCTATGAAAATCAGCCCTAGTGACGGGCGTGGCTATGAAAATCAGCCCTAGTGATGGGCGTGGCTATGAAAATCAGCCCTAGTGACGGGCGTGGCTGCACAGCGCATCTGCACAACCCATGCGAGTCATCGCGGAGCGGGAAAGAACACGGGCAGCCCTTCTCATCCGCCCCGTGAGAGCTCTAGTGCTCCACAGGAGAGATCGGGGCCAGTGGTTCTAAAGGAAACAGAGTCGCAAGACATTCAGGATGGGATTCGGGGTTTGGAGAGTGAGGATGATGTTCCAGAAGAAGACGACTTCACTCTATTTGAATCAATGTAGATGGTTGTACTGTCCTTAAAAAAAAAAAATGACACATCCCCTGAAAATCACCCCTAGGGTGTCTTCTTGAGGAAAAATAAACATAAGACCCTGTCTTATTTTTAGGAAAACACGGTGTTTCTCACTCTCTCAGTTACTTCTCCTTTCAACCCCCGTCAGTCAACATGCGTTTGTCCGGAGCTTGCTCTGCTCGAAGGCTCCCAGCCAGGACCCCAGGGCGGGAGGGATCTTGGCCCCCTGAACCTCACAGGTCCTCACCGCTGAGCAGGCTCTTCACTTGTCCTCACCCACGAGACTCTTACTGTCATTACAAAGAAATAGAACCCTGGTGGGAACGCGATAGCATAGTTGAGAATATGGATTCCAGGAAAGCCAAAACAAATAACTTGAAATGTTTTGGTCAGTGTCTTGCAGGGTGGGGGCAGGTGGCAGGGAGGGATGGGGGGAGATGTCTTATTGATGAGCTTAGCTTAGGAATCTGCATACCACAATTGATATTCCAGGAAGCGTCGTAATATTCTTCTTATCTATCCTTTGGCTGTTTGCAAGTGGAAACAGGTAGCTTACAATAAGAAATCCCTGTTACGATAAACTTTTAAAGATAAACGCAAAGGCAAAACAGGAAAAGGTGGCTGACAGTGGTAGAGAATAAGCTTATCAGAGAAACTGAGTTAAAGGAAAGCTGCAGTTGAGAGAGATAGCTCATATAACTTAACATTGGGCTTCCCGGCAGCCAAGGAGAAAAGGGAGACACCAATAAGAAGTTTGGGGCTGGGTGCGGTGGCTCATGCCTGTAATCCTAGCACTCTGGGAGGCCGAGGCGGGAGGATTGGTCAGAGTCAGGAGTTCAAAACCAGACTGAGCAAGAGCGAGACCCCCGTCTCTACTAAAAATAGAAAGAAATTAATTGGCCAACTAAAAATATATAGAAAAAATTAGCTGGGCACGGTGGCGCATGCCTGTAGTCCCAGCTACTCGGGAGGCTGAGGCAGGAGGATCGTTTGAGCCCAGGAGTCTGAGGTTGCTGTGAGCTAGGCTGACGCCACGGCACTCACTCTAGCTTGGGCAACAGAGTGAGACTCTGTCTCAAAAAAAAAAAAAAGAAATTTGGGCAAGGAGCTGTGAAAACCTTATGGTTCCAGGGGACAATATTATTTTGATATTCATTTAGGCCTTGCTAGTAAATAGCTACATAAACTTGAGCAGGTTACTAGCATTTTCTAGGCCTTATTTTTCCTTAAATGATAGTAATTATCTGCTGAGTTAGAAGATCTCTAAATTCCTTCTGTCCATATAACTTCTTAGTCAATTACTGATAGTTCAAAGAAATGGCTTCCTTTATACTTTTCATCAGGATTATAAACTTCTTCATTAAACACATGTTTATAGTTCCTCATAGATTCAGAAGGATATTCCCCATGATGTTCCATTAAGGAGAAATGTGAAAAGATTAGAAAAAGCCCCGATCTACCAATTTTAAAGCTATCATATATTTCACACATCAAGTGCCTAGTTTTGGCTTTGACATTCTTCTGCAAAAAAAAAAAAAATAGTCCATCCGAAAATATACCAGAAACTGAATGGGTAATTATTTAGCACAAAATGTTAGTAGAAAACACAACACAAGCCACAATCAAACACAATGACTGTGTTTTTCAGTTGAATTGAAAATGCTTCCGTATTGCCAGGAAGGAGAAGAAATCATTGTCACTGGTACCAAAAAAAAAAAAAAAAAAGAGAGAGAGAGACAGTAGAAGACGTTTTTACATTCCTGCTCCTGATATCTTTGCAAAGCCTGCGTTTCTCCCCAGAATCTGGTAGGAAGCGTTTTAACCCTCATTTATTGGGAAGTGAACTCTGGGCTTTAAAAAAAAAAAAAAAAAGCGTGCATCTACGGTTAGGTTTTCTAGTCCCTCTGCGCTGTTCGGCCACCTAGCCTGTTTGTTACACAGTCGCGTGTTGCTCAGTGGTGAGGATAGTTCTGAGGAGTCTGTCACTGGGCCACTTCATCTTCATGCAAACGTCACAGGGTGGACTTACACGCATCTAGACGGCGCAGCCTGTTGCTCCTGGGCTTACAAACCTGCACAGCATGTTACTCTACTGAATACTGTAGGCGGTCGTAACACAGTGGGCAGAGATATTTGTGTGTCTATACATAGGAAAGGTACAGTAAAAATACAGTATTTTTTTTTTTTTTTAGACAGAGTCTCACTCTGTTGCCCAGGCTAGAGTGAGTGCCGTGGCGTCAGCCTCGCTCACAGCAACCTCCAACTCCTGGGCTCAAACGATCCTCCCGCCTCAGCCTCCTCCCGAGTAGCTGGGACTACAGCATGTGCCACCATGCCCGACTAATTTTTTTCTATATATATATTAGTTGGTCGATTAATTTCTTTCTATTTATAGTAGAGACGGGGGTCTCGCTTTTGCTCAGGCTGGTTTCGAACTCCCTGACCTCGAGTAATCCTCCTGCCTCGGCCTCCCAGAGTGCTAGGATGACAGGCGTGAGCCACCGCACCCGGCCTCTGCTCTCAGTTTTGACAGTCTTCTGGGTCCTACTGTGTTTCCCCGAAAATAAGACAGGGTCTTGTATTTATTTTTCCTTGAGAAGACACCCCAGGGCTCATTTTCAGGGCATGTGTTATTTTTTTTAAGTGTGGTACAACCATTTCCATTGATCCAAATAGAGTGAAGTCGTCTTCTTCTGGAACATCATCCTCACTCTCCAAACCCCGAATCCCATCCTGAATTTCTTTTCTTTTTTTTTTTTTTTTTTTGAGACAGAGTCTCACTCTGTTGCCCAGGCTAGAGTGAGTTCCATGGCATCAGCCTCGCTCACAGCAACCTCAAACTCCTGGGCTCAAGCGATCCTCCTGCCTCAGCCTCCCAGAGTGCCAGGATGACAGGCGTCCGGCCCATCCTGAATGTCTTGTGACTCTGTTTCCTTTAGAACCACTGGCCCCGATCTCTCCTGTGGAGCACTAGAGCTCTCACGGGGCGGATGAGAAGGGCTGCTCGTGTTCTTTCCCGCTCCGCGACGACATGCATGGGTTGTGCAGATGCGCTGCGCAGCCACGCCCATCACTAGGGCTTATTTTCATAGCCACGCCCACCACTAGGGCTGATTTTCATAGCCACGCCCATCACCAGGGCTTATTTTCATAGCCACGCCCATCACCAGGGCTGATTTTCATAGCCATGCCCACCACTAGGGCTGATTTTCATAGCCACGCCCATCACCAGGGCTGATTTTCATAGCCATGCCCAACACCAAGGCTGATTTTCATGGCCACGCCCATCACTAGGTCTGATTTTCATAGCCACGCCCACCACTAGGGCTGATTTTTCATAGCCACGCCCACCACTAGGGCTGATTTTCATAGCCACACCCATCACTAGGGCTGATTTTCATAGCCACGCCCGTCACTAGGGCTGATTTTCAGGGTAGGGCTTCCATTGCACACATGCTCAGACATCCTGCTGGGGCTTGTTTTACGTGTGGGTCTCATTTTTGGGGAAAACACGGTAGCTGCAAAGACCCGCGGCTGGGGCGAAACCCAGGCTCCTGTGGCGTTAGACTGGGCCTGGGTTGGCGTCCCGGCGTCCCCGCGTCCCCAGTGCTGGCTCTGTGACCCTGGCACGTGTCTGTAGGCATCAGTCTCCCCATCTGTAGAGTGGGGACAGTGCTCGGGCTCACCCCTTAGGCCTGCCAAGAAGAACCAGCGCAGCGACAGTAAAGCACTCACTACCACGAGGACTTAACAAATGCCGCTGTTCCAGTGACTGAGGATGAAGAGGTCCCTGTGAACCTGTCAGCTCTCAGGGTTTCAGCGAGGGGTTTCAGTGGCAACCTGCACGGTCACCGATAGGGCCGAACGGGGGTCTCCCCTTCGTCCTGTCCCCCACCTTGCTGTCCCCCGGGAGGCCAGCCTGCAGGGACACTGGAAGCTTCTCCGGCCTTTGGTGTGCTCAGCTGGAGGGGCCGGGAGGAAGAGGGAGGCAGGGAGGCTGACCTCGCCCCGGCCCCCCGCCCTGCAGTCCGGGACGTCTCAGCATGTTCCTCGCGTGTCCTGGCTAAGAGCCCCCCACCCCCTCCCCTCCGCTTGCTGGCTCTGGACACGCGCTCTCCCTCGTGGCCCCAGCCTCGCCCGGCCCCTGCCTCCCCGCCAGCCGCCTGGACCCAGCCCTTCCCAGACCGGGTGTCCGTCTGTCCCTCACGACGCCAGGTGTGAGTCCCCAGGGCGCTGGTGTCTGTGTGAGTTCCTAACGACGACCTTCAGAGTAGAGGCGGGGGAGGCCGGGCGCGGAGGCTCACGCCCGCCATCCCAGCACTCTGGGAGGCCGAGGAGGGAGGATCGCTGGAGGTCAGGAGTTCGAGACCAGCTCTGAGCAAGAGCGAGACCCCATCTCTACTAAAAATAGAAAGAAATTAATTGGCCAACTAACAACATATAGAGAAAAAATGAGCCGGGCATGGTGGTGCATGCCTGTAGTCCCAGCTACTCGGGAGGCTGAGGCAGGAGGATCGTTTGAGTCCAGGAGATTGAGGTTGCTGTGAGCGAGGCTGGCACCACGGCACTCACTCTAGCCCGGGCAACAGAGTGAGACTCTGTCTCAAAAAAAAAAAAAAAAAAAAAGTAGAAGCGGGGAAAGGAAACGAGAAAAAAAGGATGGTTCTATACGCACACCAAACCATACGTGGATCATTCCTTCCTGGACTGTCGCGTGCTTAGGCTGAGATGTTCAGATGTGACTGTCTTGTCCTGACAGAGACTCAGTTGCGTTAGTTTCCCTCGTGTTATGCCTGATAAAGGTTTTCCAATACAGCTCGATCTGGGGGAACAAGTTGCCCAGTGAAAATTGGGATTTTTCTCGTCATTGATAGCTCTTTGTCATTTTTTTTTTGTTTTGTTTTCAAATAGTTGCCCAGCTGTCGGCTGTATCACTTTGGTGTTGGGCCATGTTGCCCTGGTAACAGTGCCAGGCACGGCAGGCTCTTGATAAAGACGTTGCATGGGTGTATAATCCATTTAAAAGGGATGGCATCCATCGAAACACACTTGGTTTCTTAACTATGTAAACTGTGCACCGAGCAGCATTACTTAAAATCTGTCTACATAGTATGTTCTGACTATTCTGTACATTTCGTACAATCTCCTGTGTCTGGCTTCTTTTAGTGTGTTTTCAGGGCTCATCTACGGCGAGCACGATCCTTTTTCATGGCTGAGTAATATTCCTTCGCGCAGGTGTGCATTTTGTGGGTATCCGCTCATCTGCTGATGACATTTGGGTTGTTTGCACTTTCTGGCTATTATAAATAATGCTCCTGCAAACATCTGTGTTCAAGTCTCTGTGCAGACGAGTTTTCGACTCTCTTGGGCATACACGTACAAGAGGAATTGCATCGCTGCTGGGTGATACAGTAACTTTTGGAGGAACTGCCAACCTGTTTTCCCAAGTGACGGCACCACCTCACATTCCTACCAGCAGTGTCTGAAGCTCTCAGTCTCTCCACGTCCTCAGCAACATTTCTTGTTTGTCTGTCTGTTTCATTCTTGCCATTTAGTGAAGCGATGACCTCACTGTGGCTTGATTTGCGTTTCCCTAATAATTGAGCATCTTTCCAGGTTGCTTCTTGGCCGGCCGTTTGTATATGTTCCTTTGAGCATTTTCAACTGGGCTGTCTTCATTGTTGAGTTCTACGTGTACGTGCTGGCTCTCAGTCTCTTACCAGATGATACATGTGATTTGCAAATGTTTTCTCCCATTCTGTGGGCTATTTCCATTTTCCATGGTGTTCTTTGGAGCACAAAATTGTTTTTCATTTTGTTGAAATGTCGTTTTTTTTTTTTTTTTTGAGACAGAGTCTCACTCTGTTGCCCGGGCTAGAGTGAGTGCCGTGGCGTCAGCCTCGCTCACAGCAACCTCCAACTCCTGGGCTCGAGCGATCCTCCTACCTCAGCCTCCCGAGTAGCTGGGACTACAGGCATGCGCCACCATGCCCGGCTAATTTTTTTTATATATTTTTAGTTGGCCCATTAATTTCTTTCTATTTTTAGTAGAGACGGGGGTCTCGCTCTTGCTCAGGCTGGTCTCGAACTCCTGAGCTCAAGCGATCCTCCCGCCTCGGCCTCCCAGAGTGCTGGGATGACAAGCAGGAGCCTCTGCACCCGGCCTGAAATGTATTTTATTTATTTTGTAAATAATGTATTTTATTTATTTATTTTTGTCACGTAAGCTTTTTTGTGTCAGATCGAAGAAACCATCGCCTAATCCAAGATCACGGAGATTTACTCCCCGTGTTTTAGGAGTTCTGTAGTCTCAGCTCTTGGAGCGTTTAGGTCTGGGATCCGTTTTGAGTTTCTCCTGGAGGTAGGAGTTCACCTGCCTTCTTTCGGTTGTGTGTATCCAGCACCATTTGTTAAAAAGACTGTTCTTTCCCCAATTGATTTGTCTTGGCATCCTTGTTAAAAATCAATTGACTGTAAATGTAATAAGGGTTTATATCTGTTGGCTTTCCGGGTTCCTCGTATTTCCATATGAATTTTCAGATCAGTTTGTCCATTTCCGTAGAGAAAGCCAGCTGAGATTTTGATAAAAATTTGCACTGAGCCTGTAGATCAATTTGGGGATTACTGCCATCTTAACAACATTAAGTCTTCCATTCCATTATCATGGGGTATCCTTCCATTATTTGGGTCTTTTTAAATTTCCTCCAGTGATATTTTTGTAGTTTTCAGTGTACAACACGTTTGGCATTTACTTTTTGTTAAATTTATTGCTAAGTATTTTATTCCTTCTCATGTTACTGTAAATAGGATTGTTTTCTTTATGTCCGTTTCAGACTGTCTACTGCTAGTGTTTAGAAATATAATTGATTTTTGAATATTGACCTTATATCCTGCAGCCTGGCTGAACTTGTTTCTAATATTTTTTTGATTGGTAGCTTTTACCCTGTGCATGCCTTGCTACAAAACATCCAGCAGCTCAAGTTACTTAATGATCCTCTTTTAACGCTTTGGAGTAATAAAATAACTTTAAATGTCATTTTAATTGATATTCTAATTCTAACCAAAATTATTTGAATGGAAGTATTGCTTTTTCCAGGCAAAGCTACTGGCTAAAACTTTGCATCTTCCAGGGCAAAATCCGACTACTTTATATTTTCCCGAAAATGAAGCAGTGTGTTTGTTTGTCTTAGTTTTTGCATGGTCCGATTTGTGAAATAACATGTATTCAGTTTTACTGTTCCGTAAGTTATGTTAAATTCTGTGTCATAATTAGAATGGGAAGCCACAACCCTGTCACCGTATTTAGCGTGGCTAGTTTGCTTTTGTGCTCAGATCTGTTCAGAAGCCATAATCAATATCTGTTCGCTTTTTAAAGGTCATGAGAAGTTGTTTACAGGCTTTCGTTCTTCCCGATGGAATGGCACTGTGAGTGGAAAGTGTGTGTGTTTGTGTGTGAATGTGCAAAATTTTGGACAGAAATCCTCTTGGATTACACGTCACTCCAAGATCATCGCCGGGCTGTCACACTCCAGGTCAAATGAATTTTTGGGTGATTTTTGGTCCCCTCCCTGACGTAACTGAGTATCTTTTATTTGGGATTAAGCCTGTAACATTTTCTTGGCATTCAAAGACTTTGAGAAGGAAAGCCCTAGCTTCAGAGAGAAAAAGGTCTCGACCCAAAATAAATAAATAGAAACAACAACAACAACTAAAAAAAAAAACCCCAGGAAAGCTTATACTGAATTGGAGAGACGCAGAAAGCAAGTTAAAACACTTAACAGAGACTTGACATTTATTGTGCAATTTTATCTCCAACAGAACATGTTGCATTCTAGAGGTATATGAGGTAATAAAAATCAATACTCCAATAAGAACACCTGAAATAATTGGCTCTAGTAACAAATGTCTCTTATAATTAAAAATATCGAATGTTTAAAAAACTCTTGTAACATTTTTCAAGTTCCCGAAAGAAAAGAGCCTAGCACTTAAAAAACAACTTTTTACTCTTCTATATAAATTGTTCACCCAAAAAAAAAAAAAAAAAAAAGATCTTGCTATCCTATATTACACTATGCGCTTGTAGTTTCATTAACACGTCCCTAGTGGGTGTTAACTCTACACGGTACAGTCAAATAGAAAGTGTTCATAGAGAATCAACGAGACTCCAACGATAAAAATATTGGGATCGACGGATCCGTCACAATTTCCCCAACACAAGTGTCCGTCGTGGAAAAGAGAGCCAAGGCAGGTGGGCCCCAGGCTGGGGCTGCTACAAGGCCTCGGCCTGGACTTGAACGTGGCCGAAGGGATGGGCGAGCCCCAGCTACAGGGGAAGGTCAACCAACAAACAGGTCGCCGTGTTTTCCCTACGCAAGTCCCCACAGTGATGTCCCAGGGTAAGACCCTTCCAAGCCAGACATGCCGCCCCCAAGGCTGGGGAAACAGCAGCCCTGGAAAGAGAACTGAGCGGAGCGTTGGCTAGCTCACGCCCCCGGGCCGTCTCTGACACCCAGGAGAGTTCAAATATTGTTTGCTTTTGTGCCGGGAACCTGCACAAATGGATGGGACTCCACTGGCGCTTTTAGCTTCCCCACTTCTTTAAAAAGTTCTGTGGTCTTCCTCGTAGGGTCTTGCCCAGAGCAAGCCTTTTTTTTTTTTTTTTTTTTTTTTTTTTTGAGACAGAGTCTCGCTTTGTTGCCCAGGCTAGAGTGAGTGCCGTGGCATCAGCCTAGCTCACAGCAACCTCAAACTCCTGGGCTCAAGCGATCCTCCTGCCTCAGCCTCCCGAGTAGCTGGGACTACAGGCATGCGCCACCATGCCCGGCTCATTTTTTCTATATATATTAGTTGTTCAATTAATTTCTTTCTGTTTTTAGTAGAGACGGGGGTCTCGCTCTTACTCAGGCTAGTTTCGAACTCCTGACCTCGAGCAATCCGCCCGCCTCGGCCTCCCAGAGTGCTAGGATTACAGGCGTGAGCCACTGCGCCCGGCCTCAAGAGCAAGCCTTTTGCAGAACCCCCCGGGCAGCTCCCAGAGGGATTTGTGGTTTTTATGCTCCTGCTTAAGTGTCGACATACTTCAGAAGTGCTTTTTAGTGGCGCAGATAGGAACTCCCCTTGGATGGCATGAAATAAAAAACAAAAACAAAAACAAAACAAAACAAACCCATCCCAGAGTGTCGGCGGGCTTAGGGAACTGTGCAGGAAAAACCAAACTGGTGGTTGTGCTCACCGAGCCCAAAGGGGTCCTCGTTCGTGAGCTGAGTGCTTTGGGCAGTTTGCTTATTAACGCAGTGGGGATAATGGCACAATAGCCTCACGGGGGTAGCTGTGAGCGTTAAAGCGAGAGGATGCCTAGAGGGCTTATTATCAAAGTAAGGGGCACACAGGAACTCAATTGAACAGATCGGCTACACACACTATTGTCGCAGTGAGTGGCTCTGAAGCGGCCCAAGTCACTTCCCCAGTGTGGCCGGGACATGCCTGGCTGCTTGCACTGGTGGCGATTATTCTGAGAATAAAAAAGGGCTTGAGTGAGTTAACCAGCAGATGCACTTTTCATTATAATTTGGGGAGCTGTGATTTAATAATTACATGGCCCTTATATCAGCCAGCTGAGGGTGCTTATGAGGGTAATTAAGTCACCGTCACTGCAAATATTTGGGAATTTGGTGCCTTCCAAAGGCAAACTGACCCGCCTGGGCATTAGATGGGAGAAGTCCAGTCCTCTCAGCGTTCCCTGCAATTGGATATGTTGGGCGGGGGAAGGGAGGGAGAGGGGGTGTCAAAGTGGTCTCTAATCTGTAAATAGCTCGGTTAAAGCTTTATGTTTAGAAGGTAGGTGTATGGGTGGGTTATTATTTTTGCAGTCCGTGTGGTCTGATGTCAATCAATGCTTCACTCTCCTCTTAATAAAAAAATAAAAAAATAAAAAAACCAACATAAATGAGAGGACCAAGTGCTGTCCACCGACGATGCAGGTAGCTCTTGCAGAGGGTCATCATCAGCCGGGGGACGTTTTCCCGTGCGGTTCCAAGGGGAAGTGGTTATTTCTACCCAGCACTCGCAAGACTGAAAGAAGCCATCCCCGTGTTTACAAAAAATACATCACCATGATGCATAGCTGCCGTTTAGACACATTCACATTAGGGATCTGACTACAAGCGTTCCATCTGACATGTTTTGCCAGACAGCTCTGGCAAGTGTCGCCACACCGAACACACGCCGGGCAAGATCCGCGCCATATGCGCGGAAAACCGTTTTCTGCTCCCGTTCCTGGAAGCTTGTGTGTGAGAGCTGTCAAAACATTAACACAAGATCTGTGCTGCGAAATGACGTAGCCCCGGATGAGGAAGTTGAGCATTTAAATCTCTTCTGAAAATGAAGCTACTCAAGAATGGGATTTTTTTTTTTTAAATCACTGAAATCTAAGAAGGAACTCGGGAGGTAGTCAGCGGGTACCGGGTTCGAATTCCAGGGCGCACAGTGAATGATGGGGATCGAAATGAGGGCAAAGTCTGCTTTTTCCGAACACAGCGCACATCTCGTCTCTACGTGATGCTCTGTCTGTCTTCTGGGAGCCACGGAAGGGAGCCACGAGCCACTAAAAGTGGCAGGGAAACGTGGAAATGGTGGACCTGTAGATTCCCAGGTTTGGCTTCTTTTCAGGTCTTGGGTAAACGTCTGATCCCACGAGAACAGTTGCTGGGTTTAAGAAACCGTTCTGGGCCGGGCGCGGTGGCTCACGCCTGTCATCCCAGCACTCTGGGAGGCCGAGGCGGGCGGATCGCTCAAGGTCAGGAGTTCGAAACCAGCCTGAGCAAGAGTGAGACCCTCGTCTCTACTATAAATAAAAAGAAATTAATTGTCCAACTAATATATATAGAAAAAATCAGCTGGGCGTGGTGGTGCATGCCTGTAGTCCCAGCTACTCGGGAGGAGACTGAGGCAGGAGGATCGCTTGAGACCAGGAGTTTGAGGTTGCTGTGATCGAGGCTGACGCCACAGCACTCACTCTAGCCTGGGCAACAGAGTGAGACTCTGTCTCAAAAAAAAGAAAAAAAAAGAAAGAAAATCAAATCGAGAAGACGAACATCATCTCGGGCCTCCGAAGAGATGGACCGGAAGGAAGGCCCACAGAATAGTCCGTTCTTGGGGGTGAGCTTTTGACCTTGCTACATACAAGCCACTGGGGCCTGACCCCCCAAAATCAGTGAGCATCCTCTGTCGGCCCCCCACCCCGATTCAAAAGTCAGGTGACCCGTCCAGGCACCCGTCGTGAACCCAGGCGCCTACGCCAGCCCCCCGCCACGTGGTGCTCAGATGGCAGCGTGGACGCGTGCCAAGGGAGAGGGGCAGCCGCCCAGCCACAGAGCTGGTGCCATGGGTCCAGACCCAGGCGGCAGGCCCGGCCGGGGGACCCCTGGGGTCCCTCGGCCAACAGTGGGACGCAGGCAGAGCGGAGCGTCCTCCTGGGGGTCTCGGGGGGCCCCAGGCCCTGCTGCACCCACCGGCACTGGTGGCCGGGCACCTAAGACCCCATCTCTCTCCGTGCTCTGGTCTCCCCACGTGCAGACGTTCAGGCCCGAGGCTCTGAGCGTGTGACTCACCAGGGAGAGAGAGTTCACCGGGAACGGGAAGAACAGAGAGCCCCGTGCGGCTTTGGAGCAGAGGCGGCCTCAGCCTTCTCGAGCGGGTACGGCGACGTCTGAACCCCAGGTCCCTGCCCCTCCCCGCAGCGGCAGGGCAGGGCAGTGAGTGGAGACCTCAGCCAGCACTGGCCGGACACGGGGCTCCAGGTGTCACGGAGCCGGGAGCACACGCAGGACCCTGGCACGCCCCGGAAAACGGCGGTGCCTGCAGGCATGTTCTTCTTACAAGCAGGTGTCAGTTATCGCTGCCATAGAAGAAAAGGACAATGTACCTTGTCTTTTTTTTTTTTTTTTTTTTAGTAAGGATAACTAATGGCCAATGCAAAATTTTTTTTAAAAAAAAAGGTAAAATGGAAAGACGGACGAGGCTACGGTGGTGTCTTTCTTCTGGCAACGATTTCTCGTCGTCAGAGAGCCGTGTAGTAAGACATGGATTCCCCCAGACCTTTGAAAACACTCCGAGAAGTGTTTTTCTTTCCCCGAAGAGCCAAAGCTAGTCGTTCGTCCCGTGGTTGCCATGAGCAACATCGCAGTGGCCCCGTGTCGTTTTTGGTTTTTTTTTTAACTTCTAAATTTTAATTAATCAGCCCAAAATGGGATCGAAATGCCAGTTCTTCCTGTGCCATCGAGCAGATCTGAAAAACGGACCCTCTCCGTACACGTTGAGCTTTTCAACGGACGAAAGCTAATAATCATAACAAAAAGCCCACGGAGGGACCCATTTCTAGGACTGTGCCTATAGCCAACTGCTTGCTGGATATCAACGATGGTTTATGATTTTATGTTGACAGAATGTGGCAAAAAAAAAAAAAAAAAAAACCCATTACAAATGGATGCTCATAAACTCAAATCTCCATCCGGTTTTCGAAACCCTTAAGTCCTGTCTGTAGATGACGTTAGGACAGTGACATCCGTAATGACATTGGTAGATGACATTAGGACAATAAACACTGTAAAATTTAGCCCTTTGCTCTACAGGGAAGGTAGTGACCTGGACTAGTCTGGCGGAAGAAAGCTTCTGGCATCCAAACCCAAAGCGCTCAGCTGTGACAGTTCTAGCACCCCTGCAGCGTTTGCCGATGAAGGAAAAATCCCGAAGACGCCACTAACTTCACACACGGAGCTCTGGACGCATCCGGCCGGGGACGGTGGCCGGGTGTGGCACAGTGTCAACTTTAGTGGCCAGAGCTCGTAGCTCGGGGGGCAATTTTCGGGAAAAGGAGGCGCACGCCCCCGGGGGGGCGGTGTGAAATATTTCCATCAGTGACGGAGGGAAGTGAGTTCCAAACAGATTCTGAAAATCAGCTCAGCACAGAAAGACCTTCAGATTTCAAGAGAAACCACGGACAAAAGCCCATGGCATAGCCATCGGGATGGGCCCGAGGCTGTGCGTGTCTACAAGGCCGGAACATCTGGTCCGTGCAGAGGAAGGCCGGCAACTCACGCCTCTCGTTTGGGCTTCAGTGCTCCGAACAGCTCACTGATCGAGATTCTCGCGGTTCAGCCCATCGCTCTGGCGTTGTGTCGACAAAGCCTGATTTAAGGCCGTGGAGATTCTGGGTCTATCTGTGAACCCACAAAACTGTGCGTTTGGAAATGGTTTTGGGTCTTTGGATGTTTCTTGACTGACATGAACTATTAACTGTTTTTGTGAACTCCAGAGATCCAATAGTGAGTGCCTTCTTGATCAATGCGGTAGAATTTTTTTTTTTTTGCCATAAACATAACCGTTCCAATTAATCACTCTCTGTTACGGTGGCCTAACTGTTCTGAGGCTGTTAACGTGGGGGCAGGCAGCACGTGACGCGCCGGCTACCGTCTCTCCCGCGTCTCTGCTGAGAACTGCGAATTCAAGCCTTCGGGGAACAGAACGACAGCGTATCTGAGTTGAGAGAAATCTTGTCCCTTAGCGTAGCTCCATGGCTGCACCATCCTCTCACGGGCAGGACTGCTAGCCCAGCCTTCCTTGGGGATCGCCTCTGCCCAGGAAGCAGAGCGTGCAGGTTCCGGACAGATCAGGAGCTCACCCATTTCTGTTTTTCACCCCCCGCCCCGCGCCCCCCTCCTCACCGTCTGGCTGAGCAAATCATTTAAGATCAAATGTAGTCTTCTCTTTTTTATAACACGCTGTTCCAAAAGTCTGTTTACAGGCGCCATTTAAAAAACTTCCCAAACAACACGAAAATGGATTTCTATTTGGGAGCCGTGGCAGCCGGGACTGTGCGTACAGTGTGACGAGAGGGACAGGCTCCGGACTCCCTGCAGTGACAGTGCCGGGACATTCGGTGACAGTACCAGCATTCGGTGACAGTCCCAGGACATTCGGTGACAGTACCAGCATTCGGTGACAGTCCCGGGACATTCGGTGACAGTACCAGCATTCGGTGACAGTCCCAGCATTCGGTGACAGTCCCAGGACATTCAGTGACAGTCCCAGGACATTCGGTGACAGTTGCAGGACATTCGGTGACAGTCCCAGCATTCGGTGACAGTCCCAGGACATTCGGTGACAGTCCCGGGACATTCGGTGACAGTCCCGGGACATTCGGTGACAGTCCCGGGACATTCGGTGACAGTCCCAGCATTCGGTGACAGTCCTGGGACATTCGGTGACAGTACCAGCATTCGGTGACAGTCCCAGGACATTCGGTGACAGTACCAGCATTCGGTGACAGTCCCAGGACATTCGGTGACAGTACCAGCATTCGGTGACAGTCCCA
Organism: Microcebus murinus; assembly: GCF_040939455.1. Taxonomy (NCBI): domain Eukaryota; kingdom Metazoa; phylum Chordata; class Mammalia; order Primates; family Cheirogaleidae; genus Microcebus; species Microcebus murinus. Next base: position 21,032,004 of record NC_134129.1, on the reverse strand, counting down.
GGACATTCGGTGACAGTCCCAGGACATTCGGTGACAGTACCAGCATTCAGCCACAGTCCCAGGTCATTCGGTGACAGTATCAGCATTCGACAATAGTCCCAGGACATTCGGTGACAGTACCGGGACATTCGGTGACAGTCCCAGGACATTCGGCGACAGTCCCAGGACATTCGGTGACAGTCCCAGCATTCGGTGACAGTACCAGCATTTAGCCACAGTCCCAGGTCATTCGGTGACAGTACCAGCATTCAGTGACAGTCCCAGGACATCCGGTGACAGTGCCAGGACATTTGGCGACAATACCAGGACATCCGGCGACAGTCCCAGGACATCCGGTGACAGTCCCAGGACATTTGGCGACAGTCCCAGGACATTCGGTGACAGTCCCAGGACATCCGGTGACAGCCCCAGGACATTTGGCGACAATACCAGGACATCCGGCGACAGTCCCAGGACATTCGGCGACAGTCCCAGGACATCCGGTGACAGTCCCAGGACATCCGGTGACAGTCCCAGGACATCCGGTGACAGTCCCAGGACATTTGGTGACAGCCCCAGGACATTTGGTGACAGCCCCAGGACATCCGGTGACAGTCCCAGGACATTTGGTGACAGCCCCAGGACATTTGGTGACAGTCCCAGGACATCCGGTGACAGTCCCAGGACATCCGGCGACAGTCCCAGGACATCCGGCGACAGTCCCAGGACATCCGGCGACAGTCCCAGGACATCCGGCGACAGTCCCAGGACATCCGGCGACAGTCCCAGGACATCCGGTGACAGTCCCAGGACATCCGGTGACAGTCCCAGGACATTTGGCGACAGTCCCAGGACATTCGGTGACAGTCCCAGGACATCCGGTGACAGTCCCAGGACATTTGGCGACAGTCCCAGGACATTCGGTGACAGCCCCAGGACATTCGGTGACAGCCCCAGGACATTTGGCGACAATACCAGGACATCCGGCCACAGTCCCAGGACATTGGGTGACAGTACCAGCATTCAGTGACAGTCCCAGGACATCTGGCGACAGTGCCAGGACATTCGGTGACAGTCCCAGGACATTCAGTGACAGTCTCAGGACATTCGGTGACAGTCCCAGGACATTCGGCCACAGTCCCAGGACATTCGGTGACAGTCTCAGGACATTCGGTGACAGTACCAGGACATTCGGTGACAGTACCAGCATTCAGTGACAGTCCCAGGACATCTGGCGACAGTGCCAGGACATTCGGTGACAGTGCCAGGACATTCGGCCACAGTCCCAGGACATTGGGTGACAGTACCAGCATTCAGTGACAGTCCCAGGACATCTGACGACAGTCCCAGGACATTCAGTGACAGTCTCAGGACATTCGGTGACAGTCCCAGTACATTCGGTGACAGTACCAGCATTCGGTGACAGTCCCAGGACATTCAGTGACAGTACCAGCATTTTGTGACAGTCCCAGGACATTCGGCGACAGTCCCAGGACATTCGGTGACAGTCCCCGGACATTCGGCGACAGTCCCAGGACAGGTGACAGTCCCAGGACATCCGGTGACAGTCCCAGGACAGGCGACAGTCCCCGGACATTCGGTGACAGTGCCAGGACATCCGGCGACAGTCCTAGGACATCCGGCGACAGTCCTAGGAGGACATCGCAGCCGGGGTTCCCGAGGAGACCGGTGGCTACAGGGAAGCGGTCTCGTCCTGGGGACCCTTACCGAAGGCCTCCTCCTGCGGGGACGGGTGGTCGGCCCCTTCGTAGAACGCGCCTCCGTTGTGCAGGAAGGTGCCCACGGCGCGGCCCTGCCGGGCGTGGCCCACGGCGTCGCTGAACACCTTGTTTATCTGCTCCTCCGAGGGCATCCACCAGTCGGGGTTGGAGGTGCAGTGCATCCTGATGAACTCTGCGGGGACACACAGACAACGGCGGGGGGAGAGAGACAGAACAGCAGCTGGATTTTGCAGGACACGGCCGCTCGAAACGCTCTAGCTTTGACGGAAGCCCTCCCGGAAACGCCGCGTGTACGGGAGACCCGGCGCGATGCCACGACCATGCCATGGTGCCACCCAGCTTTCTCCGCACGGACTTCCCTCTCACGGGCGAAAGCAAAAAAAAAAAAAAAAATCACGCGGGAGAAAGAAATCTCCCCCGGGGACGTTCGATGGTGTCGGAGGGACAGGTGCGTTCGATTCGCCGTGAGACGCGGAACGCCCTGTGGCCGGTGGAAGTCGGGGAGTGGACCTCAAGACCCCGGTCACCTGTCTCTCAGGAGCATGGCCCGTGCCCTGAGCATGGCATCGCTCCCCCGGCTGCTGACTCAGACATCGGGGGGCAACGAACTAACGGGGTCTCCGGGGGGCGTGAGAGACTTGGTGCACTCCAGAAAAGCTATCCAGATTCCTAACGAAATGTTGCACGATACGCTATGCTTATTTCTTCTGTCGTTTCTATGCATGGTGGCGTTGGCATGTATTTCTTTTTAAATGAGATCTCTAAATATTTGACTGTACCAAAAAAAAGCAATGAGCAGGCCTGGAGAAAGGGAATAGTTCCGGCTGCCTCTGGCACGGCCGATCGCCATTTCTTGCCTGTGTGTTCTGCCCCCTGCCCCAGGACCGGACACGGCTGTGGCCCCAGGGAGACCCGGGCTCTGCGTGGGCAGCCAGGGCTGCGCCAGGCATCAGCGTGGCTGACAGTGGCCGCTGAGCCCCCCACTGTTCCCAGAGCAGTGACCCCGGCTCTTTTTTTTTTTTTTTTTTTTTGAGACAGAGTCTCACTCTGTCGCCCAGGCTAGAGTGAGTGCCGTGGCGTCAGCATAGCTCACAGCAACCTCCAACTCCTGGGCTCAAGCGATCCTCCTGCCTCAGCCTCCCCAGTAGCTGGGACTACAGGCATGCGCCACCACGCCCGGCTAATTTTTGCTATATATATTTTTTAGTTGGCCAATTTATTTCTTTCTATTTTTAGTAGGGACGGGGGTCTCGCTCTTGCTCAGGCTGGTCTCGAACTCCTGACCTTGAGAGATCTGCCCGCCTCGGCCTCCCAGAGTGCTAGGATGACAGGCGTGAGCCGCCCCGCCCGGCCCGACCCTGTTTCTTTGGGATGTATTTTAATCCCTCAGTTCCACTGACTTGCTGTTAAAATGTAGAGGGTCGGGTAAAGGTTTCTAGAGAATAATGCAGTGGCGAGACCCCTTAGTGTGGGTCCTTTGTAGCCCTAAGGGCAACTTCCCTGAGCACACAGTCCCTGCTCAACACTCCCCGGTCTCTGTCCCTGCAGGGAGTAAAGATGAATGTGGCTCAGACAGACCCTGGGGACACGGAGTTCTCGGGCTGGCCGGCAGAGGGTGCTCCGGAGCACCCGTGCCCAGCGAGCACTGGCACTTTTGTTCCCGGTGGTTTCCTCCAGCCGGGGCCACTTGGGGCGCTCGGTCGTGGGGAGGAACAAGGCACACGTGTGCGCCTCCCCCCGCCCTGCAGGGTCAGACCCTGGGGTGCACGGGCGGCAGGGGGGGGTCTCAGCTGCTGACAGATCCCTCACGCGATCTCAGGTGTGTGCCATGCAGAATGCGTGCGGGCGCCCCAGGAGGGAGCACGGAATCACAGCCTCCTTCCCAGTAACCAAGGCCTCTTCCTCTTCCGGGAGTCTGTTCTTTGTTAACTGCGATTTCCTCACCAGGGAGAGCTCTGATCCCTGGCCTGGGCGGATCAGCACGAAGTCTCTCCAACCCATAACCCTGCTGTCGCACTGCAGAGACGAGTGTCGGGGCCCTGGGCGTCACACGTGCACCCCGTGTTTCTGGTGGCCCTGTAGCCTTCCTGCTCGTCTACATCTGTGTGTGTGTGTGCACTCTTCTGTGTGTGTGTGCACGTGCACTCCTCTGTGTGTGTGTGCACGTGCACTCCTCTGTGTGTGTGCACGTGCAATCCTCTGTGTGTGTGTGCACTCCTCTGTGTGTGTGCACGTGCACTCCTCTGTGTGTGTGTGCATGCATTCCTCTGTGTGTGTGTGTGCATGCACTCCTCTGTGTGTGTGTGCATGCACTCCTCTGTGTGTGTGTGTGCATGCACTCCTCTGTGTGTGTGTGCATGCACTCCTCTGTGTGTGTGTGCATGCACTCCTCTGTGTGTGTGTGTGCATGCACTCCTCTGTGTGTGTGTGCATGCACTCCTCTGTGTGTGTGTGTGCATGCACTCCTCTGTGTGTGTGTGCACGTGCACTCCTCTGTGTGTGTGTGCATGCACTCCTCTGTGTGTGTGCTCATGCACTCCTGTGTGTGTGTGTGTACACATGCACTCCTCTGTGTGTGTGCTCATGCACTCCTGTGTGTGTGTGTGTGTGTGCATGCATTCCTCTGTGTGTGTGTGTGCATGCACTCCTTTGTGTGTGTGTGTGCATGCACTCCTCTGTGTGTGTGTGTGCACTCCTCTGTGTGTGTGTGCATGCACTCCTCTGTGTGTGTGTGCACGTGCACTCCTTTGTGTGTGTGTGTGTGCACTCCTCTGTGTGTGTGTGCACTCCTCTGTGTGTGTGTGTGCACTCCTCTGTGTGTGTGTGTGCACGTGCACTCCTGTGTGTGTGTGTGCACTCCTCTGTGTGTGTGTGTGCACGTGCACTCCTGTGTGTGTGTGTGCACTCCTCTGTGTGTGTGTGTACACTCCTCTGTGTGTGTGTGCATGCACTCCTCTGTGTGTGTGTGTGTACACGTGCACTCCTCTGTGTGTGTGTGTGTGTGCACTCCTCTGTGTGTGTGTGTGTGTGTGTGTGTGTGTGCGTGCATGCATCTTCCGAGTCAACTGTGTCCCTCTGGATATCCCTCCCCGCCCTCTGGCTGCCTCTCCCGGTTCAGACCAGCTGCACAGTCACCCACTGCTCTTGATGCTGATTCGACGACATTATCTAAGCAGTGTGTGTATATATATATATATTTGAGACAGAGTCTCACTCTGTCACCTGGGCTAGACTGCCATGGTGTTAGCCTAGCTCACAGCAACCTCAAATTCCTGGGCTCAAGCGATCCTCCTGCCTCAGCCTCCCGAGTAGCTGGCACTACAGGCATGCGCCACCATGCCCAGCTAATTTTTTCTCTATATATTTGTAGTTGGCCAATTCATTTCTTTCTATTTTTTTAGCAGAGACGGGGGGGGGTGTCTCACTCTTGCTCAGGCTGGTCTCAAACTCCCGACCTGGAGCGATCCTCCCGCCTCGGCCTCCCAGAGTGCTAGGATGACAGGTGCGAGCCACCGGCACCCGGCCTAAGCACAATTTTTCTTTTTTTTTTATTTCGGCATATTATGGGGGTACAGATTTTAAGGTTTCAATAAATGCCCATTTTCCCCCCCTCCCCCCAAGCACTATTTTTAATGCAAAGACTTTTTTGTTGTCTTCCTTGCTAACCGAATAGAAAAAAGTCCTACTGGGCAAGGCATGTTCTAGGCACTAAGGGAAACGAAGCCTAAACGAATGTAAGGAGTTGGGCCGGGGATTCCCGAGCAGGTGCGCGGGTGGGAAGCAGGCCCGAGGCACCCTTTTAGGACTTGAAAAGGAAAGTCCACGTCCTCCCTTCCTCTGTGCGTCCCCCCCCCCCTCACTGCCACCCCCGTGCTCCGGCCCGGCTCGGGGGGACGGAGCCAAGGGAAGCTGGATTCGAAGCATGAGACATGAGGTGCTACGCGATGCTTATGTGTCGCCGGGGGACAGGGCAAGGAGGCTACAGCCAACGGAGGCTCTTTTTAAAAAAAAGAGCTTCTGGACACCGGGTGGATGGGCCGCTTGGAGCCCGACGGCTGCTAGTGGGAAGAAACCACATCGCGGGAGGGCCGAGCCCCGGCGCGGGGGCCGCGGCCAATGCGGTGAAATGAGAGCAGGGATGGCACACGCTGGGCGGAAGGGTGCAGTACCTCGGAGGCATGTTACTTTAACTGGATCCAGAGGGCGTCTTTCCGGACCCGGCTCTCCTGACTGCACTGACCTTTTCCTTTTCCCGAGGCCGCATGAGTACTTAAGCTCGTCGGTGGTGAAGACAAATCGGATGAGGTACCGCAGCAGCCGCCTGCCGTCCTTCTTGGAGGAGTTCACGGCCTCGTCCCACTGTTTGCTCGTGATGTACACGGGGTAGTTGCTCAGCAGCTGCTTGCTCCCCTGGGGAAAGCAAGACATGCCCTCGTTACGTGCGGCCGAGGCCGCCTGGAAGCCCGAGCGGTCTCCGTCTCAAATGCCAAGTGGCCTTGATGACGGCAGTGGACCCACCCGGCCTGCAGGAGCCCGGGCAGGGCTCACGCTCAGAACCGGCAGTTTTTGGGAGGCCGAGGCGGGAGGATCGTTTGGGGTCAGGAGTTCGAGACCAGCCTGAGCAAGAGCGAGACCCCCGTCTCTACTATAAATAGAAAGAAATTAATTGGCCAACTAAAATATATATAGAAAAAATTAGCCGGGCGTGGTGGCGCATGCCTGTAGTCCCAGCTACTGGGGAGGCTGAGGCAGGAGGATCGCTTGAGCCCAGGAGTTTGAGGTTGCTGTGAGCTAGGCTGACGCCACGGCACTCACTCTAGCCCGGGCAACAAAGCGAGACTCTGTCTCAAAAAAAAAAAAAAAGAACGAGCACTTTTTAAAAAAATTTTTTTTGTTTTGAGACAGAGTCTCACTCTGTTGCCCAGGTTAGAGTGCTGTGGCGTCAGCCTCGCTCACAGCAACCTCCAACTCCTGGGCTCAAGTGATCCTCCTGCCTCAGCCTCCCGAGTGGCTGGGACTACAGGCATGCACCACCATGCCCGGCTAATTTTTTCTCTATATATTTTTAGTTGGCCAATTAATTTCTTTCTATTTTTTAGTAGAGACGGGGGGGGGGGGGTCTGGCTCTTGCTCAGGCTGGTTTCAAACTCCTGACCTTGTGCGATCCTCCCGCCTCAGCCTCCCAGAGTGCTAGGATGACGGGCGTGAGCCACCGAGCCCGGCCGGGCAGTTTTCAAACTAACATTTGCATTTTCTGTGACAAGAGCCAATGAGGTATCATGAACACCTTTGAGAGAGGAGCTATTTATAAAACTTGCATTTTAACAGGTAGGTTGCAATGTGTCAAGAGCCAATGACAGGGAGCGCTATTTAAATCCGACCTGCAGCTTGCCTCTGCAATCTATTAAGGTACGAAAAGATGACTTTGAAGAGTGTGATCAAACAGGTCTCTTCCTTCTTTAGTTTTACTTTTAAGTACTTTTTTTTTTTTTTTTTTTTTTTTGAGACAGAGTCTCACTTTGTTGCCCAGGCTAGAGTGAGTGCCGTGGCGTCAGCCTAGCTCACAGCAACCTCAGACTCCTGGGCTCAAGCGATCCTCCTGCCTCAGCCTCCCGAGTAGCTGGGACTACAGGCGTGCGCCACCATGCCCGGGTCATTTTTTCTATATCTATTAGCGGGCCAATTAATGTCTTTCTATTTATAGTAGAGACGGGGTCTCGCTCTTGCTCAGGCTGGTTTCGAACTCCTGACCTTGAGCAATCCACCCGCCTCGGCCTCCCAGAGTGCCAGGATGACAGGCGTGAGCCACCGCGCCCGGCCACTTTTAAGTCCTTTAGAAGAGATGCCGGGGCTCTGTGTTAATGAGGTATTACTCGCGTCTCATGCGCCTGACCCTTGATAGTCATTGCTTGACGATGGAAACCACTGAAAAGCAAATTGTCAAAAGGGGGAATCGTGAGAAATGAAAAAAAAACAAAACAAAAAACAAAAAAAAACAAAACATTAATAATCCTGTGAAACAGGTTTCCTCAAATCATAGCTTCTGCAAATGGCACTGCGTCAACTCAACATTTTTCTTAACTTTTCACCTTCCTAATTTACACCTGCTGTGAAATTCCCACCCTAAACGGCTGCGGCGGGGCTAATTACGGGAATCTCTGTGACATTCATAAGCCACATTTGACCCTCGGCGCCCACGCGACCTTACTTTAGTTCTGGTGATTGGTGAAGTTCTGCAGTCCGGAGCAAAGTAAGGAACCCGGGATCCCGGTTTTAACGAACTCCTTCCCCAGTGATTAAGGTGCACGCAACAAAGACGGGAAAACTCATCCCGTTTTCCAACTCTGCGAATTTGCTGCAGGTTATATAAACTGGGCAGCATCTGGGGCTGACGGGGTCCTGTCTCAGCGCTCTGTTTAGTTAATCACCGGGAAGGGCAAACGGCGTAGGGGCCAACAGGAAACCCCCACTGGTCTGGCCGGGACAACTTGTCCCTGGAAGTGGCTCGTCACCACGACGACAGTCGTCCTTTCTGGAAGGGGCAACAGCGCGCTCTGGTTCCCTTCTGTACTGTACGGGGGACGGGGGGGCAGTTGAGGCACGCGGTTCCTGCTTTGAGTGCAGAGTCAAGCTGGGTTTGCACTGAGTGGGGGTTCCCTGCCTTACTAGATGGGGCCGGCCGCCCCAAGTTGCTAGACCCAAGCAAGTCCCCCCATTCTGTAAGACGCGAAGCACTCAGCTGTCAGGGCGGGGGCAAGAGAAGGGAGCAAGAGAAGCCGTCCCTGGGCTCCGTGCTCCGGGCAGGACCCTGTGGGCGAGCAGCACGATCAGACGGTGGGCAGGGGACCAGGGGTCGCCAGGCTGCCGCTGCTGCAGGGGTGGGGTAAGGGGGGAGCGTGGAGGGGCCGGCCCGGCAGGGCTGGGAGCCAGGGCCCAGGGCGGGCCAGGCGGTGGGAGACAGGCAGGCAGGAGGACTCCTGGGTGGAACAGCGGGTCCCCCCCAAAGGGGAGGAGCAGCAGCCCAGGCTGCTGGGAGCAGGGAGGAGCAGCGGGGAGCAGGGAGGAGCAGCGGGGAGCAGGGAGGAGCAGCGGGGAGCAGGGAAGAGCAGCGGGGAGCAGGGAGGAGCAGCAGGGAGCAGGTCCCACGGCTGCCAGAGCCCTGGCGCGGGGCGGGGGCTGGGGGACCTCTCAGGGCTCCGACGGGCCGACCCTCGGCCTCAGGACACCCGGCGGGGCCTGGGCTGCCGGCTTTGTGCTCCTAGAACCTCCTATCTGTCTGCAGGGCCTGTGTGGAAGAGCCTCAGTTCGTGACAACTGTCACCGTCTCTCCGGCGCCAGCCCACGGCAGGCACCCCGCACTCTGCACACCCACCTCCCCTGTCCCCACGGGCAGCGCCGTCCCCAGCCGGGGCTCTGGGTCCGGCCCCGGAGCAGGTGACGATGTCACTAAAGAGCCCAGCTTGCTGGGTAGTGGCGGGCCCACCTGTCTCCTGCCAGGAGGGGAAGCTCAGGAGGGCGGGGGCCGTCCTGCATCCCATGCACCCAGCGCCCCAGGGCCAGGCGGGCTCGGGGCCAGCCAGCGCCCCGTGCAAGGCCACACCCGCCACCGCGGAGGCCCTGGGACACCTGAAGAGCTTCTGGTAGGTGTCGCTTGGCAACACCACGGAACGTTCCAGAAGACCACGGATGTGAGGCATTACGGAGGGGACGTCCGGCATCCTTAATGTGAAACCATCCTCTTCGCGATGGTCCCTGCAAGTCCACCCTTGTCTGTCAGAGCAAAGAGACTTCTAGCTGGTGTTTTTTAAATTTGAGACAGAGTCTCGCCTTGTTGCCCAGGCTAGAGTGAGTGCCGTGGCGTCAGCCTCGTTCACAGCAACCTCAAACTCCTGGGCTCAAGCGATCCTCCTGCCTCAGCCTCCCGAGTAGCTGGGACTACAGGCATGCGCAAACATGCCCGGCTAATATATATATATATATATATATATATATATATATATACACACATATATATTAGTTGGCCAATTAATTTCTATTTATAGTAGAGTCGGGGTCTCTCACTCTTGCTCATGCTCGTTTCGAACTCCTGACCTCGAGCGATCCTCCCGCCTCGGCCTCCCAGAGTGCGAGGATGACAGGCATGAGCCACCCCGAGCCCAGCCCTGTCTAGCTGGTTTTGAAGCTGTTTGTTAAAGGCTATAGGGTGTGAGCTCACCGGGTGGACCAGGATTGCGGCCCTGTCTCACCAAAGAGCTTAAGTCACTCCCCACCGGCCGGCAGCTCACGGGGGAAGAGCTGGGGAGCCCTGTCCCTGGGCTCAGAGCTCACCCCGCACACACGGGACAGCGTGCTTGGGCCCTGACCTCGGCGCAGGTCGGGGAGGGACGGGGCGGGGGCACTCGCGGGCAGGGGGCTGGCGGTTCAAGAAGGAAGTTTCCTCAAAGCCCTTGAAAAAGTCCACTGAGGGCAGCGGCTCGGCATGAAATGTGGGTCTCGTAAAACGCGGGGAGACCGTCATCAAGCAAAAGGAACAAAAAAAAAAAAAAAGGGAGAAAAAGGAATTTGCATCCCCAAAATGCAACTCAGAATGCTCTCTGGGCTGCGGACGGGCTTTATGATCCTGGTTTAGCATCCTCCTTGATAGAAATAAAATATGACAAATGATAAAACGCTCACGTGCCTGCAGTGACAATAAAAGCAGCACAGGAATCACGATGGTGAAGATGGTGTGCAATAAAGGCTCAGACAGTCTCCTGTCCGGAGGGAATGGAGATATTTCCCTTATTTATATATTTCTGTAACATCATGATTTGCACGTGGTCTCTTCACGTAGCCACGGACAGGCCATTAAACTCTCAACTTGTGTCGAGTCACTCTTTAAAAAAACCAAGATGAACAACGCACAGTTCGCGTGTTCGCAGGCTCACGAGCGCCCGGAAGACACAGGTGCGCGTTCGCCAGTAAGCAAGGCCTGTTCCGGAGGAGACGGGCCGGGCCACCTGCCGCCGGAGAGCACAGAGCAGAGAGGGTGGCAGTCGAGGAGTGCTTCCTGGAGGAAGGGGGCTTTTCGGCCCTGTATTTAGTGCTCTCCGCAGGAGAGGAATGCCAGGTTAGGAGACGCGGACTTCACTCTCGGGAGCAAAAGGGTCTTGCACCTGTCTATGGCGTTCCATCCGGGTCTGCAACTGAGGAAGGGAACTTTCCGGGGGGGAGCGAGGAGGGGAAAGAACCCACTGCTCACCAGAGTGGGGACAGCGCGGGGCGGCCGGCCGTGGGAGTGCCGGGTGCGGGAGAGGAGGGAGGGGGAAGAGTCGGGGAGGCGCCAGGAGCTTCCACCCGGGGCTTGGCGGGGCCTTTCCCAGAGAGGAAGCAGGGGTGAGGACGGCGGGCGTGGGCAGCGCACATACATGCGGGATTCATCGCCCCCTGCACGCGGGGGGACGTTCGGGGACGGAGGCAGGTGACCGGCCAGAGGAGGACAGTGCAGAGTGAGAGGAGAAGGTGCAGCAGGAAACGCCGGGGGGCCGGTGGGAGCGCAGGGGGAGGCCGGGGAGGGCGCCGAGGCCCAGGACAAGAGAGCCGGGGACAGGGACAGCCTGGGGCGGCGGGCCGGAGAAGCCGGGAACGTCCCCGGGGGCCTCTGGCCGATGTCCCTGGGACGGCAGAGCTGCAGCCGGGTTCGGGGACCAGGAAAGAGGGGACAGTGATGCACCCCACCGGCCCTCGGGGTGTGGCCATCGTCAAAAGAGCAAGATCCCCTTATCGGGTATTATATGCTGCCCACGGTTTCATGTGCTATGCTTTTATTGTTGTTATTTTGTTTGTTTTTTTTTTTTTGAGACAGAGTCTCACTTTGTTGCCCAGACTAGAGTGAGTGCCGTGGCGTCAGCCTAGCTCACAGCAACCTCAAACTCCTGGGCTCAGGCGATCCTCCTGCCTCAGCCTCCCGAGTAGCTGGGACTACAGGCACGCGCCACCACGCCCGGCTAGCGTGCGCTGTACTTTTAAACAACTGTCAGCACAGTAGGTCTGTTTACGCCAGCATCATCGCAAATATGCGAATGACTCACTGCACAGCCATGGCTGCCATGTCACCGGGCAACAGGAAATTCTCTGCGCAATTGTGACCTCATGGGACCACCGTCACATATGCGGTCTGTCATCGACCAAGATGTCATTACGCGGCATGGGACTGCATTTTAACAAACTCTAAAACAATCTAAAAAAATTAACCTGAAATAGTAATTAAAATGATATATTACAATGGTGCTAAAGGTATTCTCAAAAATAAATATGAAAATACTGGGAGGCCGACAGGGCGGATTGCTCCAGGTCAGCAGTTCGAGACCAGCCTGAGCAAGAGCGAGACCCCGTCTCTACTATAAATAGAAAGAAAATTAATTGGCCAACTAATATATATAGAAAAAATTAGCCGGGCATGGTGGCGCATGCCTGTAGTCCCAGCCACTCGGGAGGCTGAGGCAGGAGGATGGCTTGAGCCCAGGAGTTGGAGGTTGCTGTGAGCGAGGCTGACGCCACGGCACTCACTCTAGCCTGGGCGACAAAGGAGACTCTGTCTCAAAAAAAAAAAAAAAAGAAAAGAAAATGAAAATAGTCACTATAAAAAAAAAAAAAAGGCAAAGTCCCATAGGCAGAGCGAGCCGAGCGCCCCTGGAACAGGCTGGGGACGGGCCTGGCCCAGCCGTGGGCTGGCATGGGAGGGGGTGCTGGCGGGAAGGGGACAGGGACGGAGGGAGGAGGGGGGACTCAAAGGCAGGCCTGTGTCCAGGGCGGAGAAGTGAGAGTGTCCCACACTCCCTGCAGCGGCCGTGGCTCCTGGGGTGAAGACGGCACTTGGAACTGAGCCCCAAACACCCCGTGAAAATGCACGGTGCACCCCGGCACACCCTCACCACCAAACGCACCCCTCCGTCTGCCCATGGGGGGGGCAAACTTCTCCAAGGAGGGAGGCGAGGCCCAGCTCCAGCCCCCAAAGAAGCCTGGAACCAGCTGGCCGCAGCAGAGCCCTGCTGGGCTGGCAAGGTGAGGAGCAAGGGGCGACAGGGACCGGCTCTGCCCGGGGGAGTGACAGGTCCCCGTCTCCCATTCGGGCCTCTCTGTGCCAAAAGAACGGTGGAAGAATTGCCCATGCTCTTTTTTTTTTTTTTTTGAGACAGAGTCTCGCTCTGTCGCCCAGGCTAGAGTGAGTGCCGTGGCGTCAGCCTAGCTCACAGCAACCTCCGACTCCTGGGCTCCAGCGATCCTCCTGCCTCAGCCTCCCCGAGTAGCTGGGACTAACAGGCATGCGCCACCACGCCCGGCTAGTTTTTTTTTCTCTATATATTTTAGTTGGCCAATTCATTTCTTTCTATTTTATAGTAGAGACAGGGTTCTTGCTCTTGCTCAGGCTGTTCTCGAACTCCTGACCTCGAGCGATCCTCCCGCCTGGGCCTCCCAGAGTGCCGGGAGTACAGGCGTGAGCCACCGCACCCGGTGCCCATGCTCTCTAACTTGCCATTTTCTCTTTCTTTGGCCAGTCGGGATGCAGAGCTGACAGTCTGTGGGTTGCATGCTTGCATGGGTTGCATGGGTTGCATGCATGCACGATCGTTCTGCAGAAAGATTGGGCACTCACAGCTCACAGACCCATAAACCTCAGACACGCACGCACAAGCACATTTTGCTGGCCAGTCTGTTCTGGCAGACATGGGGGAACAAGTGCGTAGGTATCCAGAGGCTCCGTCTTAAGGACATCCCGAGGGGAACAACACGCCCCTTCTCCCGAGAGACCTACCTCGGTCGGCTGGTCGGCTGGCTGCGGGGCGAGGAGCTGGTTGTGGTGCTGCAGGACCGTCTTCAAGTAATCGAGAACCGTCTGGCAGGGCACTGGGAGGGAGAAACCGCAACGGTTGCACGTGAGCTATTCCGCGACATGAAAATAAAAAAAACTTTGGTGTCTAAAAAGATTTTTGATGTAAACTTCTAAAAAAAAAAAAAAAAAAAAAAAAACAAAAAGAGAGAGAGATTTTATGTTCCTAAAGGAAATAGAATCTTCTCTCATTTGACATCCGTAGTTATTTCAGTTTGTAAATACAGAACAGATGCTATGCTTTAGGGAGAATGTTTGGGCTCAGCACAATTCGCTGGGAACTTTGAAGTCGAACTGGCTCCAGGATGAATTTGGGTCAACGGTAATTGGGCGGGGGCGACTCTCGGAAGAGACGGGCCTTGTCTTACCTGCTAATGCAGGTGGCTGCATTAGCGGCCGATGATGCTTTTTTTTTTTTTTTTTTTTTTTGAGACAGAGTCTCGCTTTGTTGCCCAGGCTAGAGTGAGTGCCGTGGCGTCAGCCTAGCTCACAGCAACCTCAGACTCCTGGGCTCAAGCGATCCTTCTGCCTCAGCCTCCCGAGTAGCTGGGACTACAGGCATGCGCCACCATGCCCGGCTAATTTTTTTTCTATATATATTAGTTGGCCAATTAATTTCTTTCTATTCATAGTAGAGATGGGGTCTCGCTCTTGCTCAGGCTGGTTTCGAACTCCTGACCTTGAGCAATCCGCCCGCCTCGGCCTCCCAAGAGCTAGGATTACAGGCGTGAGCCACAGCGCCCGGCCTCGATGATGCTTTTTGAAATCAAAGTACCGAAAACTCATGTTGTAATAGCTTTTAATCAATACTCTAATACTCCTTTTTAAGAGACAGATTCATTCCCAGGTCTGCGGTAAGCAGGAGTTCCATACGATTTAGACTTCTCAGCAGGAATGCACTTGGCCACATGGCTCTTCCTCTGAGTCTCCCATTTATTTTCACTTCTTAGGATGCTCCATTGATTCTGATCCCCGTGGCTATATATTTCATTAACTACGGCACTATTTTTTTTTTCTTTTTTTGGAGGCTTAGTCTTACGGACTCATCAAATAATTAAGATAAAAATGAATAGATGTCAATCCGACAGAGAGCATGACCTTTTTTTTTTTTGTGCTGTTGCATGAATAATGCCTACACATATTTTTAAAATTTTTCTTAAGACACGGGAGTCTCACTACCTCTGTTGCCAAGGCGGGTCTCGAACCCCTGGCCTCAAGTGATCCTCCCACGTTGGGCTCCCAAAGTGCTGGGATTACAGGCATGAGCCACTGTGCCTGGCCTACAGCTTAAGATTTACATTACAGAGCCCTTTTAGGAGTACCAATGAATTGCTTTTAAAGGTCGTGATGAAAATTGTCGCCACTATCTTTCTTTTATTTTTATTTTTTACACCCCCTCCCACCCCGACCACTACCTTTCTTAGCTATGTTTTCTTAACCATGCATTGGCAGCTTTAAAGAAAACAATAAATATTTAACTTAAGCCCCAATTTTAAAGCATCACCACTGAGCTCACTTCCTTTTCTCACCATTTTTTTTTTTTTTGCTAGAATAGCAAGCAGAAATCATCATCTTTATGCGCTGCTAATCGCTTTGGGCTTTTTTTTTTAGCAGACATCCTTGCATTGTAACATGACAAACCAGAAAACCACATCAACGTCCTTCTGAAGGGTTGGAATGGCAGGGAGTTAGAAGTAGGCTAGGGAAAAAATTCTTCTCTGCCAAGAAAAGTGTTTTCTTAAATAACCACCCTCACAGAGCTGTGTCCGGGCCTGCTCTTCAACCCGGAGATGCATTTGCTGAAAAAATCCGAGCTCACCCAAGAGGTCCCACATGTACCAGTGTTGGAAGGAGGCCTGCCGCTGAACCAGAGTGTGCTAGCACCTGCCATGGGCCCCTCGTGCCCCTCGGCCCTTTGGAAGTGCAGCCTACTTCTCTGAGTGCCACCGAGAGTGAGAACACAATTTCTGACGCCGGCGTCAGCGGCTGCCAAGCCAACGAAGACTCGAGAAGCCAGCGGACACGGGAGACAGGTCCACACCCCGGTTCCGGGGTTTTTTTTTTCCACCCTCCGGCTGACCTTTGGGACTTCACTTGAGTTCTGCGTCCCGAGACTCTTACTCAGGGCTGGGGCAGCAGGCACAAGGCGTCGCCTTGCAGGTTTCCGTGAAATCTGCCAGGAATCACTCACTAAGACTGGGACCTCTTTCGAGCCCTTACCTACATTTCAGTCATAAGGACGCTTTTAAGGGGGGAAAAATGCTTAAACTGAAGCACAGAACCGCTTGCAGGGCAGCGGGCAAAGCCGGACGCTCGGCGTGCTAAGACGCAGTCGTGCAAAGAACGGCCGTGCACGAAGAAAAGAGAGAGGAGAGGGACGAGCCGACGCGTTAACGAGGATAATATGTTAGCAGTGACCATGCTTCAGCCCTGGGGTCGGGCTCCTTGTGATGACCTCGACCCTTCTGTCCTCCCTATAAAAACCAGGACCGTAAGAAGGTTCTGCTCTGCGGGTAGACAGTGGGTGTGATACTTTCACAATTTAAACATTGTCTTTATTTTTTATTGATTGATTTATTTTTGAGACAGAGTCTCGCTCTGTCGCCTGGGCTAGAGTGAGTGCCGTGACGTCGGCCTCACTCACAGCAACCTCCAACTCCCGGGCTCAAGCGATCCTCCTGCCTCAGCCTCCTGAGTAGCTGGGACCACAGGCATGCACGCGCCACCATGCCCGGCTCATTTTTTTTTCTATGTGTTTTTAGTTGGCCAATTCATTTCTTTCTATTTTTTTTTTTTTTTAGTAGAGACGAGGGTCTCGCTCTCGCTCAGGCTGGTCTCGAACTCCTGACCTCGAGCGATCCTCCCGCCTCAGCCTCCCAGAGGGCGAGGATGACAGGCGTGAGCCACTGGTGCCCGGCCTAAACGTTGTTTTTTAAGACGTCTACGCGATGGTGTCTCCCCTTGCTTGTGGACCCTTAGTGGGGACTGGATGGCCCTGAAGGGGTCCAGAGGTCAGCCCTCCGCTCTGTGCACGCTCGGCCTCGAGTCTCTGCGCTCGGCTGTGATGGACCCAGCCGAGGCGAGTGTTGGGGAAAACCAGAGCTCCATGTGCATCTCTGTGCTGTACGAGACTCCGTCTAAGGCCACTGTGTCTTGTTCGTTGATGTCGGGGCCACAAGGCTGATGATCCGGAAGACAGAGGACCAGGCTCACAGTGGGCCACATGTTAAACACACCTGAAGCAGCCACTGCCACAGGTATCCCGGGTCCCCTCCTCTCTCGGGCCCCTCCCCTGAGCCCGCCCCCCTCCCCCACACCCCGATCCCATCACTCTGGACCGAGGGCCCTTGGGGTGGTTGCCTGGATGCACGCAGGGAAGCTGCAGTGAAATATTTTCTGTTAAAAAAAAAAAAAAAATCAAGGCCGGGCACGGCGGCTCACGCCTGTCATCCCAGCACTCTGGGAGGCCGAGGCAGGAGGATCGCTCGAGGTCAGGAGTTCGAAACCAGCCTGAGCAAGAGCGAGACCCTCTCTGTCTCTACTAAAAAAAATATAAAGAAATTAATTGGTCAGCTAAAAACATATAGAGAAAATTAGCCGGGCACAGTGGCGCATGTCTGTGGTAGTCCCAGCTACTCGGGAGGCTGAGGCAGGAGGATCGCTTGAGCCCAGGAGTTGGAGGTTGCTGCGAGCTTGGCTGACGCCACGGGACTCACTCTAGCCCGGGCGACAGAGTAAGACTCTGTTTCAAAAAAAAAAAAAAAAAGAGAAAATGACAATAGTAGACTGATCGGATCAGAACTGCATAATGCAATGTTAGTTCTCCAAGTTTGTTGCCTCTTGAGTTAGTAGAGTCCGTGCTCATTGCTTATGGGTTCGATATTTGCAAATTTCCTTACATCTTAAAGTGTATTGGTGACCTTAAGTCGGCATTCCTTGTGCCTTCCCGGGGATTCACAGACACCCACGCAGAGCATCCGGGAATCTGAGTCTCCAGACTTGCTCAGGCTCCCAGCTGAGGCCGAACCGGCGAAGCTCTGTCTTTCTGTTTCGGCTTCTCAGGCTGCAAACAAGTGTCCTCAGCATGGCCTACGTAGTGCTGCATATATTTTTTTTTTTTTTGTATTTTTGTGGGTGATTTCACTGTTTCAAATGGCCCCAGTTGTGCAGCTGAACTGCCGTCTCCTGTCCCCAAGGGAAGGAAGGGCTGCGGAGTGCCTGACACGGAGCACAGGGGTGTTAAGCTGCATCCGGGATGAGTTACGAAGCTGCCGGCCCCGAGTTCAGTGTTCACCGGCCAGCAATGAACATCAAATAGGGTCTCCGTGAACGAACGTAAAACGAGGCTGTGTGCCGTCGCCGATGAAAACGTCGTGAGCAGAGGCTCTCTCAGCAACCTAGCTCTCTGTTTCCTCTAGGAGCTCTGTTTCGATATTCGCCAATTCGGTGTCCGCAGTGACTTTGTAAACATGACCACTACGGTGATTGGGAATCGGGTGTATCTTGAGGGGAGGTTAATAGACTAGATACGGGGTCAGAAGGCTTGAGTCACTGCCCTAGCTCTGCAAGTGACCTCGGCTGGGCAGGTCTCAATCTCCTTGCCTGTAAAATGGGAACAAAAGTATCAATATCTGTTGTGTCCCCATGGTGCTAATGAGGCGCGGTGGCTCACGCCTGTCATCCCTGCTCTCTGGGAGGTGGTGTTGGGAGGATCGCTCGAGGTCAGGAGTTCGAAACCAGCCTGAGCAAGAGCGAGACCTCCCGTCCCTACTAAAAATAGAAAGAAATAAATTGGCCAACTAAAAGTATATAGAAAAATGAAGCCGGGCGTGGTGGCGCATGCCTGTAGTCCCAGCTACTCGGGAGGCTGAGGCAGGAGGATCGCCTGAGCCCAGGAGTCTGAGGTTGCTGTGAGCGAGGCTGACGCCACGGCACTCACTCTAGCCGGGGCAACAGAGTGAGACTCTGTCTCAAAAAAACAAAAAACAAACCCAAAAACCTGTACTTTTTAGAAAATAGAAGGTCCTATAAAAACATCAACAATACTCTTCAATTAATGATATGGGAAATAATGGATTTCCACATGCAAAAGAATGAAACTAGAGCCTCCTCTTACACCACACACAAAAATTAATTCAAAATGGATAAAAGGCCGAAATGTAAGACCAGAAACTATAAAATTCCCGGAAGAGACAAAACAAAGGGGGGGGGGAAAGCTTCTGGACATTGGCCCTGACAATAATTACTTGGATATCACACCAAAAGCTCAGGCCATAAAAGCAAAAATAAATAAAGGGCACTACATCACGACTAAAAACCCCATCCGCACAGCAGTCAACAAAACGAAAACAGCCACCTGCGGATCGCTAGAAAACACTTGCAAACCATGCATTTCATAAGGGGTTAATATCCAAAGTATATAAAGATCCCACACAACTCAAATTATATGAGTTCTTTATATATATATATATATATATATGTATAATATATATATATATATGAGTTCTCATAGCAGAAAAACAGCCCAGTTTCAAAAACGGGCAAAAGATCTGAAGAGACATTTCTCCAAAGACGACATAAAACTTGCCAACAGGTATATGGGCAAACACCATCCTCACCAGGGAACTTGGACCCCAAACCACTGTGAGACACCACCTCGCACCTGCCGGGATGGCTCTTTGGTGACATATCAGAAAGTCAAATGAATAACAAATAAAAGATATATCTTCGAATAAAAGGTAGCAAGTGTTGGCACAGGCGTGGAGAAAAGGGGAAACAGTGGGAATGTAGATCGATACACCCATTATGGGAAATCGTACGAAAGTTTCTAAAAAAAAAAATTGAAAACAGAACTACCCCATGACCTGGCAATCCTTTTCGGTAAATACCCAAAGGAAGTGAAATCACTATATCCCTCCCATAAAAGGTTATCTGTGCTACCATTTTCATTGCAGTGTTGTCCCAAATAGCCAGGATGTGGGGCAACCTAAGCGACCATCAACGAGATAAATGGATACACAGACTGTGATACTTATGCCCGTGTGCAGGAAGATTGGTCAGACCTAAAAAAGAATGAGTGAAGAATGAGATCTTGCCACCCACCAGGGAGGACATTATGTTAGGTGACGTAAGCCAAACACAGAAAAAAAAAAATATCACAAGATCTCACCTACATACAGAACCTTAAAAAAGCAAACGTCCACATATACAGAGAGAGAACAAAACAACGCCTACCGGGGATCGGGGAAAATGGGGAGATACAGGTGGGGATACAAAGTAGCGGGTATGTGGGTCCTGCAGGTCTAGAGACCTCAGGTACAACATAAGGTACAGGTCTAGAGACCTGCAGGTCTAGAGACCTCAGGTACGACATAAGGTACAGGTCTAGAGACCTCAGGTACGACATAAGGTACAGGTCTAGAGACCTCAGGTACGACATAAGGTACAGGTCTAGAGACCTGCAGGTCTAGAGACCTCAGGTACAACATAAGAGCTGTGCCGTATTGGGGACTCGGGCAAAATGAGCAGATTTTTAGCGACTCTTGCCACTCAAACAAAACAACAACAACAAAAAACCGGGTAACTGTGTGATGATGGATATATGAATTAGCTTTTACTGCATCGACCTATTTTACTATCTATGTACCCTACAACATCATGTTGTAAACTTTAAATAAAAAAAAAGAAAACTTACTAAAAATATTAATCATCGTACGTCTTTCTCTATTTTTTGGCACCCGGAAAATTTCAAGGTATTTTAATGTTATAATTACTCTATTAAGGCCGGGCGTGGTGGCTCACGACTGTCATCCTAGCACTCTGGGAGGCCGAGGCGGGCGGATCGCTCGAGGTCAGGAGTTCGAGACCAGCCTCAGCAAGAGCGAGACCCCCCTGTCTCTACAATAAATAGAAAGAAATTAATTGTCCAACTAATATATATAGAAAAAATTAGCCGGGCATGGTGGCGCATGCCTGTAGTCCCAGCTACTCAGGAGGCTGAGGCAGGAGGATCGCTTGAGCCCAGGAGTCTGAGGTTGCTGTGAGCGAGGCTGACGCCACGGCACTCACTCTAGCCTGGGCAACAAAGCGAGACCCTGTCTCAAAAAAAAAAAAATTACTCTATTAATAATTACTCTATTACTCTGTTAATTACTCTGTTAATAATAACTCTATTAATACTTTGGGAACTTTTGAAACATTGGCACATAGAATCTCTGATTCTAAGGCTCACGGTTGTCCGTAGTTCAGTATCTACGGACTCTGCGTTCAAAGATAATTGTCGCGTGCAGTTGTGAGTTCTTCCTCCTCGGCGGAACAGAGAGATCGGCGTGTGTCTGACGTCTACCGGCGTCTCGGGTGGGATGGAATCTGGTGTTTTCTCTCCGCCCTCCTCGGCCAGTTCTCCGGACCGAGTGCCGGCCACAGGCAGCTTCCAGATAAACGCGGAGTGTCCCTCTGAGTGGGCAGTCCCTGCACAGAGAAACGCTGCCCGCCCTCTTCCTCCTTCCCCAGCCTCTCAGCCCTTCCTGTTCCTGGTCCCCTAGTGTCTTGTCCTCTTGTGGCTTTTTTGTTTTTTTTTTTTTTCCTTTTAACCTATTTTCACTCTCTCTTAAAAAAAAAAATAATGTCACTTTTTAAACAGACTTCCTCACTATTTTCTCATGTGACGCTGACCCACCAGAAAAGAAAACCCGCGAGAAGGCTGTCTGTCTCCCTGGGGTGAGACTCTGAACTGCGGACACCCGCAGGCGACTCTGAAAAAAAAAAAAAAAAAAGAAAACGAGAGAGAGAGAGAGAGAGAGAGAGAGAGAGAGAGAGAGAGAGAGAGAGAGAGAGAGAGAGAGGCTGGCAGGGGGTCTCGGTGAGGGCGGGAGGGCACGGCGGCGTCCCTCTGTGGCCACGTCTCCTCCCCCTGCGGGTGGCACGTCAACCCACGTGCCCCTCGGTCACGGGTGCAGGTGACCCTTAAGCACAGATCTGCCAATACTCCCTCCGTTTCCTGTGAGTTTTTTCCTACCCACCACGGATACGCCGGCTTTGGGTTCCCGCCGGTATTTCTCTACGCGGCCGTGGTTCTCCGTTGCGACATGGCTATGGGTTCGGGTCCGTGGAAGGGACCGTCAACAGGGCGGGGGAATTTTACAGTGACGGCAGTGGCCACTAGCCTAATCTGAGCCTAAACAGTCCTTCAATGTCGGATCGTCTGGGGGGGCTCGAGAAACGGCGGCTACTCTGTCTCTCCCTGGGAGGCAGGGACGGTGAGCGGTGGCGGGACAAGGCGGGGTGTCGCGGAGAAGGGACACCTGACCCCCGGGACAGGTGCGGGGGGGGGGGGGAAAGGGAGGCAGACCGAACCCCCCCCCCACACACACACACTCTGCTCGGGGACACAGTAAGGACACCCAGCGTGCCAAAGATTTAGGACCGGGAATCAGGCAGTAGCGATCCACCTGGACATTCGTGCCCCCTGCCTTTGCAGCCTGCAACTCCCGGCCAAGACGAGACCGAGGAGCACTGCTGAGTGAGCACTCCAGCGCTGGGCTCCCGTGCTCGTGGTTCCGAGGGGCTGACGTGAGTCTCTGGGGCTGGGTGGCCTCTAGGTCGCTATTTTCTCCCCAGAGATTGAAGAGGATCGGGAGGAAGTGCAGGAAATGCCCCTTGGAGGCAAAGCCAGGGCGAGCGGACCGTGGGCTGCAGAGCCGTGAGTCCCAGCGTGCACCTGCACCTGCCTCTCTGACTCGGGCGACCAGCCAGGCCTGGCGCCCTGGCTCCCCTGTGTCCCTCCCGGGTCTGCCAGGGGGGAAAAGCCGCAGCCTCCCAGCCCAGGGCGCCAAGGCAGAAAGAGAAAATGGAGCTACCGCCACTCCGGCTTCTCCTCGTGCACCAGACAGCCAGGCTTGATCCAATTCCAAAACGTTCTCACCCAAACCTGGGCTCTCTTTTGGCAGTTCTTTTAAAGGAAAGGAGGGCAAGAAGATTAACTTCTGATTTGGCAGTCATTTTTTTTTTTTTTTGAGACAGAGTCTCATTCGGTTGCCCTGGGCTAGAGTGAGTGCCGTGGCGTCAGCCTAGCTCACAGCAACCTCAAACTCCTGGGCTCAAGCGATCCTCCTGCCTCAGCCTCCCAAGTAGCTGGGACTACAGGCATGCACCACTATGCCTGGCTCATTTTTTTTCTATGTATATTAGTTGGTCAATTAATTTCTTTCTATTTATAGTAGAGACAGGGTCTCGCTCTTGCTCAGGCTGGTTTCAAACTCCTGACCTCGAGCAATCCTCCCGCCTCGGCCTCCCAGAGTGCTAGGATGACAGGCGTGCGCCACCGTGCCCGGCTCATTTTTTTCTCTATATTTTTAGTTGGCCCATTAATTTCTTTCTATTTTTTTTTTAGTAGAGACAGGGGTCTCGCTCTTGCTCAGGCTGGTCTGGAACTCTTGACCTCGAGCAATCCTCCCGCCTCGGCCTCCCAGAGTGCTGGGATTACAGGCACGTGCCTCCACCATGCCCGGCTCATTTTTTTTTTCTATATATATTTTTAGTTGGCCCATTAATTTCTTTCTATTTTTTTTTTAGTAGAGACGGGGTCTCGCTCTTGCTCAGGCTGGTCTGGAACTCTTGACCTCGAGCAATCCTCCCGCCTCGGCCTCCCAGAGTGCTGGGATTACAGGCACGTGCCTCCACCATGCCCGGCTCATTTTTTTTTCTATATATATTTTTAGTTGGCCCATTAATTTCTTTCTATTTTTTTTTTTTTTTTTTTTTTTTAGTAGAGTAAGGGTCTCGCTCTTGCTCAGGCTGGTCTGGAACTCCTGACCTTCAGCGATCCTCCCACCTCGGCCTCCCAGAGTGCTGGGATGACAGGCGTGAGCCACCCCGTGCCAGGCCAAGTTTATAGGTTCTTTTTTTTTTTTTTTTTCTTTTTAAACTGACAGAGCTTTAGAAGTTTATAGGTTCTTAAAGGGGAATCTGCAGGCTTAAAGAGGGGCTACACCTGTTGAGAAACTTAACAAGAACGGCGAGGGAAATTAGTGGAACGGAGGAGACCATTCACGCGTTCAGCACTGCCTGAGTCCTGCCTCCGAAAGTGCCGTTTCATTTTAATTTCTGCCACTGACTAATACAACCTGTGCATCAAGGGTTCGAAAACACGAAGCCCCGTCAAAGGCACGAGACCACTTTCCGAAGGGAACTCGAGCCTGTCGCTCTGCACCTGTTTGGATGTCACTGGGCCACGCCTGGGAATCACCTTTACGTTGCCAGAGACACCTCCCCGTGGGACCGGCGCCCTCACGCCCAGACCCAAGAGCACTGGAGCTCGATCAAACAGGGCCGGCCGGCCGCCCAGCCTGACATTTCTGTCCGGCCCTGGGCAGGCCAAGGACCTTTTTTGTGCACACCTGTTTTTCAGCTTTTTCTGCATCTCGCTGCCTGAAAAAAAAACAAAAAACAAAAAAAACCCATGCACACACATCTACGCACACGCTAAGTGCAGACACGCAGACGCCTCACGCAACCGAAAGGAATGGGCGCCGCCGCGGCTGTCTTGCAAGCAGCGCCCCGGCGGCAGGCAGGGTACCTGGGATGCTCTCCAGTTTCCTTCTGAGCTCTTCGTTCTCTTGCTGCAGGGAAATGACCTCCTGCTCCAGCTCCTGGCACCGGGGACAGTAGCCTTCCTCCTCCTCCTCCTCCTCCTCTTCCTCCTCCTCCGGCAGCGTAGACGAGGACGGGTGGCCGTGGGACTCAGAGGTTGCCGGGGAGGCCCAGCCCCCGAGGGTGTGCACAGGGGAGGTGGAGAGAGGGTCCACGTCGGCCAGGTGGCCGTACTCGCCGGCCGAGGAGGCGCTGGGGGCCGGGAAGCTCCCCGAGAGCAGGTAGCTCTGCAGAGAGTCGGTGAAAACCCTCAGGAAGGCGGAAGTCCTCTGCTTCCTTTGCACGTATTGCATCTCCGCGTCCGGGCCGTCCGGGCTCTGGCTGTGCAGCCCTTTCCCCAGGTGGCAGTGCTGCTGCTCCTGCCTTTCGCCGTAGCCTGAGCCTTCCTGCTTGACACAAGACACCAGAGACGGAGGGTGGCTGGAGTCCAGAAGCTTCCCTCCGCAGTTTAGGAGGCTGAGGACCCGGCTGCACTGCTGGGCGAAGGCGTCCAGGATCATCCGGCTCTCTGGAACACAAACGAGAGGGCACACCCGTCACCCACAAGCCAAAGGCAAGGGGTGAACCAGGGCCGAGATTTTTTAACACTCGAACGCGTTAAAAAACAAAAACAAACAAAAACGTGTGTGTTTCTACTCCCCGTCCTGAACCAAGACCGACACGGAGACTCCACCGTCCATAGAACTCGCAGCTCCCTGCTGTCCTGCAACTTGGGGGGGGGGGCGGGGGGCTGCCCTGGTCCCTTACGCTAAGAAACAGCTGGACCTCGACTATGGGCGTCATCGTACAGGGATCCCCCAACCCCTTCCCCGTGGCATTAACTGGCCTGCAGGAGCCTGAGCTCGCACCTCGGGCTTCATTAATATCTGTACCCTAACGGCGACGCCAGCCCGCAGACTCCGTTCCTCCTTGACGGGAGGGCTTAGAGCAATCGTTACTGCTATTTCTGGAGCGCCCTCACGCCCTTGCTATTAATCAGCCGATCCCGTCCCTGCTGCAAACCGGGGAAGAAGAGATAAGTCTTTCCCCCAAGAGCTCGCTAGAAATCTAATGGGGGAAAAACAAAAGAGTAGGGCTACAGGCAAAGGACGAGCCGTCTAACACAGCCGTGCGAGCTGTCTGCCGCCCGTGCCAGCGCTTCTTGCCTCTCACGTCTCTGCGAACTCGGCTGTCCTGTCCTGGCCAGGCTCCGGCTGACCCGCACCAGGCTCCTGGGAGCAGCAGCAGCAGCAGCAGCAGGTCTTGCCCGAGACCGCCAGGTCTCCAAAAAAAAAACAAACAAAAAAAAAAACAGAGCCCCCAGCCCACACCCCTGGACTCGAACGCATATCAACCTTCAAGCAGTGAAAAGCAAAGAGCAAAGAGAAAGCAATCAACTCTCTGCAGAAACAAACAAAGGAGAAAGGACAAAAAAAAAAAAAAAAAAAAAGAAGAAAAAGAAACCCAAATTGTGGAAATAGGATTTCACAGGCTGAGGGTCTGGAAGATTCTCGCCCTAAAGGTAAATGTCAAGAGGCAGACTCTCTGCTTTCCTGACTGCTGTAAACACAGGAGAGGAGAATTCCCCAGGGCTGACGGAGTGGCATGAGGGTGCCTTTATTTCCTGCCCCACCAACCCAGAATCATGGCAACAAGCAAAACACTGGCCATGGCAGGTGCCAACGACTGTGGTCCACAGCGGATGTGCAACTTGCCACCAGCTCGCTCTGGAAATGTGGACCAGCTGCGTTTTTTGTTTTTTTTTTCCTGGAGAAAAAAAGAAACTTTCGAAATAAAAAAAAAAAATGGCGAGGCGCTCACGGGCAAGGTGAGCCAACAAAGACGCAGTGATGAGCCTTCGAGAAGCCCCAGGACGCAGGAGCAAGGAGACCGCAGTCCGAGAGACCTGCGTGCCGAGCTCAGTGAGTGCTCCGCGGTTTCCCGTTTTCTGACTGTTCTTTCATGAAGTGACTACCGTGTTTCCCCGAAAATGAGACGGGGTCTTCTATTTATTTTTCCTTGAGAAGACACCCTAGGGCTTATTTACAGGGGGTGTGTTATTGTTTTTAAGTATGGGACAACAATCTACCTTGATTCAAATAGGGTGAAGTCGTCTTCTTCTGGAACACCATCCTCACTCTCCAGACCCCAAATCCCATCCTGAATGTCTTGCAACTCTGTTTCCTTTAGAACCACTGGCCCCGATCTCTCCTGTGGAGCACTAGAGCTCTCACGGGGCGGATGAGAAGGGCTGCTCGTGTTCTTTCCCGCTCCGCGACCACACGCATGGGTTGTGCAGATGCGCTGCACAGCCACGCCCATCACTAGGGCTGATTTTCATAGCCACACCCATCACTAGGGCTGATTTTCATGGCCACACTCATCACTAGGGCTGATTTTCATAGCCACGCCCATCACTAGGGCTGATTTTCATAGCCACGCCCATCACTAGGGCTGATTTTCATAGCCACGCCCACCAGCAGGGCTTATTTTCATAGCCACGCCTGTCACTAGGGCTTATTTTCGGGTAGGGCTTCTACGGCACAAATGCTTAGAAATCCTGCTGGGGCTTATTTCATGGGTAGGTCTTATTTTCGGGGAAGCACGGTAAGGTATTGGGGGCAGAAGCGTCCAGGTGCTCTTTTCCAACTTTTCAGTAAGAAGATGCACCTGCAGCCTGCAGCGCTGCACGCGAGAACCAGCCCTCACCTCTCTGGAATCTATCGAACGCTGCTGCCCCTGACCCCCGTGTAGACCGCAGGTCGGAGCAGGGAAGCCAGATTGCTCCTGCCCAGGAGGGGTGACAAGCCACACCGGGGTGAGAGGGCCAGCTTGGGCCTGGAGAACCGCTCCCTCAGCCGTGGCAGGGACCTGTGCCTACGCACATGGGGAATCTCAGGTTAGAGAGTTTTCCGATTTGCTCGGCTCAGGAGGGGCCAGCAAGACCGCCCTAGGCAGGCTGGGCGTCCACAGGACCCTTTGCTCCTTGGGTGGGATTTCCCTGCTTCCTGCAGGAGCAGGGCCGCACTTGGAGCCAGGCAGGGGGACCCCTGCCCGGACCTACCTCACCCCTGCCCGATCCTACCCACCAACCCACGCTCTTCCTGCAGAGGGGACCTGAGATCCAGGAGCCCCCCCTGCTCCGTCTGCTTTGAGGACCTGGCTGGTCTCCTCCCGGACCCACCAGCCCAAGGACAGGCCACGGTGCCGCCCCTGAAGTCCAGACTAGAGGTATCTGTACCAAAGTCAGTGGGGCCATCCTAGCAGAAGATGACGCTTCATGGGAAAGTCCAACCTTGTCAAGGTAGATGGAGAAAACCTATCTTTCTTGACAGTTTGTTAGCTCCATTTATCCTTTTTAAAATTATTTGATATATACTATATGAGCCTGCATTGACCGTCCTGAGTCCCCCAAGTATTTGAGGGGTGTCATTGCTTTGCTACCACCAAAACCAAATAAACGAGAAAGTAAACAGTTGAACCATACTAGGGGAAGTTTCGAGAGCTTGTACTCTCATATTTTTTTTTTTTTTTTTACTTCTTGGTTTTTATTCTTTTATAAAGTGAAATCAAAGGCTGATATTGATTGGGAATTTTCAGTTCTAGCACAACAGCAGTTTCCATTCATTCTAATCCTATAATCCCATTCAAGACCTGGAGTTGTATTTACTGTTTGCATTTTAATCAGCACAGTGCCAATTGATCCACAGCCCATACACCTTTAACATAACCTTGATGAAAAAAGGGCGAAATGGAAAGGAAAGACTAAAATAAAATTGCGCCTGGAAAGAATCACACCAATATATTTGTTCATTGTCCTACAAAACACTCAGTAGTTGTAATCATATTGATAAATCACATTAGAGCATAGATTTTTTTTAAGGGGGAAAAAAAAAATATCTGACTTAGGGACAAGTGTGATTTGTTTTCTTAATTGAAGGATAAACTCATAGCATGCTGAGAAAAAAATCATTATGTAATATACTACATTATGAAGATAATCTATTAAAGCACACTCAGAACATGAGCAAATAGTTGCCATCATAAAATAGTTCTTGCCTGCAGTTTTCTTAAATGCTTCATTCTGAATTTGTTCTCAGAATGGATAATATGCAAAAGTAGCAGCTGTAACCCTTAAGGTTGAATTTTTTTCCCCTCTTTTTAATATCTTGAAATATTTGGAGAGTGTATTTTAACATTGATATATGGAGGAGTGTAATGAAAAATATTACCGTTACACTTAGTGGAAAACAGCAAATCTTTCCCCTGAACACCCTATCTCAGCCAGCAATACTTGAGCTTTCTAGACAGAATATAATTAGAAATGCAAGTACTGTGTGAGGCCCACTATCACCAAATGAATGGAGAAAAGTTCTGTTTTCATACGAACACAATTGAATGGCTATTGATCCCCGATTCTTAATCGAGCAAAGTGTGAACATTTATTTTGATTTTTTAACTGTTTTTTTTTTTTTTTTTTGCAGCCAAAGAAGGCCACACTCAAGTGATGGCAGGGAAATACAGAGGCAGCAGTTGATGGAGGGGTTTTAAAACAGTCTGCTTTCTCCCCAGCTTCTCTAACACGAAACACCACCAACTGTTGGTAGGTCACGAAGCACTCCAAGATGACCGCTTCTCTCTCATTTATTTTGCTCTGCTGTGCAGCCCATTGGGAGATAATATATCACGCTGCAAATTTTGCCTAGTCCGATTCCAAAATCTAAACCCGTGATGATGATGATTATTATTTTTTTAATTAAAAAATTCATTTCTTGAGATTCTCCTGAATTTAAGTGGCTTAATCCGTCCTAAATCTGATAAGTGAATCAGAAGAGGGATGGGAAGCAGGCAATCAAGCTCAGTCCCCTTACTTTGTAGCCCTTCTTTGTAAGTGAAGCCTCGAATGGAACTTGCCCATCACAGCACATCCCCAAGAGAATTCTGTTTCTATGAAGGAGATCACAGCAGTCAAGATTAGCGGTAACCTTTTGATTTTAGCCCAGCGAAGGGTGAAATATATTAACATTAAAAATGCAGAAGCAGAAGTTTTTTTTCCTAGTGACCTACTATCATCTATCCATATATTATACCCTACCAATGGATTTCTAACTAGTTCCAACATAGATGGTTTCCTTAAAACATTTAATTTCACTTCTTTTTAAGAGAGGACTTCATGACACAGAAAATAGGAGTTAGAAAATGAAAGCATCTTTGAAAACATCACCCTTGTCTGAAACCAGTGAACTATGCCTTTTTTTAAAAAAAAAAAAAAATGCCATCCAATTTTTTTTTTTTTGTTTCCATAATGGCAAACATCAACACAGCGAAACAGGATGCAATTTTTCTAAATAAATAAATCAATGATGTGTCAAAAATTAACAGATGAGTTAATATACTCGGTGCTATCAAAACCAGATGGTGCTTCCTAATATTCATCCTGCTCAGTCAATCCCTGAATATTTTCTGGACCATCGGTATATAAAATAGGATGCTGCTATTTGTGATGGCAAACAAAAGCAATCATGCCTGCCAAGCACATACTATAACAGGCAGCATTTCAGCTCTGCTAGACAGAAAGTAATTAGAATGCTTTTAATGTCCAAAAGAATGATGCTGATAGGCTGCCACAGATGTGTAGATTTATGAATATTTATATGGTGGTTTATGGCTGACACTTTTATCAGTTGAAGAAGATAAAATATCTGCCTGACTCAAAAGCTTGACAGTCAGGTTAATAAAATCTCATTAAAGAGAATGACCTATGCAATTATATAGGATTTATTGTAATTCATTTTTGATTGTACTCTGCTTAAAGATGCAATTTCCCATTTCCTCATGCCAAATTTAGGCTGCATATCAAGATCTACGTGGGTTTTAACTCTAAGCCTCCCACAGAGGGAAAAAAATATACGCTTTTAAAAGACCGTGGTGTATTTACCCCCTTTTAAGGAAAATTATACTCTTACATGAAGATTTTATAAGAATGCTTAGGGGGGAAAAAAAATCTATTTTTAATCACCTGTTTCTGTTCTCGGTGGTTTGTGGCCCTTCATGGCAAATAGGGTTCGCTTCGGTCCCTTTCATCTTCTCACTGCCTAATTTATTCTGGACGCTCAGTGAAGTTGCTTTTTCTAGCCTTGACTCAGGTCATGGCTAGCCACGCTGTGACTATTCTCAGTGTACCAGGTGGCCCGAGACAATGTGCTTTGGTGGCAAAGGTGGCAAAGGTAGCAAAGCAACAGGCCAAGCGCCCCACCCCGCCCCACCCAGCGCTGAGGCCGACAGCCCTGGGTCTGTGCACACCAGCTCATTGGTTCCAAGTGCCACCACTAGTTTCTCAAAGAACCAATCAGCTCTTCAGGTGGCCGCCCCGCTGACGGCCACTCATGTCCCCGTGCCTGTTGTGAGATGGCTTTCTCCATCAGTGATTAATATTGATGACCACAGCGCAAGATGTCCAAGGTCTACAATTTATTATTATTATCATTATTGTTTTTTGTCCCCAGACTATTTCCCCCATAATCCAATTCCCATCTTCCCAACTAGCGCTAGGCATCCAGCCCTTGGCGTGGTCAAGTTTACCCCTCTCAATCATCTCTCTCTCTCTCTCTCTCTCTCTCTCTCTCTTTTTAAAGCAGGCCTTGAGAATAAAAGGAAACATAGGGAAGTTTGAAAGGGCATCCACAAAACCCCTTTCCACTGCTTTAGATTCAGTGACGTTAGAATGTCCACCTGGGCACAGAGACAAAATAAACGGGACATTAGAAGAAACAGGGAAAGAGAACATTTAGAACAAGGTGAAAAGGAGGGGGAAAAAACACAAAAAACTCCACGTGAATGAAAGACGGCAGAGAACTGCCGTAGTAGGAGGAGGGCAGAGGGGGGCAAGGAAAAGGCAACAAGTTACCTGGTGCAGATAAAAAAAAAAAAAAAGCAGCAACACAGCAGACAGGGCAAGGTCAAAACGGTGGGTGCAAACTGGCATGAGAGGAGCATAGTTATACCCCGTGTGAAGGGGAGGAAAGGTTGGAAGACAGTCAGCAAGACTGAGAGGAGAAAGCAAGAGGGCAAAGGCACCACCGGGCAGATAAAGGGAAAGAAAAAAGCCCAGCGAAAAGTGGTCGAACAGAGGGTGACGCAAAGGAGTAACCAAAATTATTGGAAATGGGGAAAGGACGTGAGGGCTGGAAATCAACATAAAAAAAAAACCCAAAAACAAACAAACAGAGATAAAGCTAACTAAGCCTGGGAATAAACAAACACGGGCATGGACAAGAAGTAGTTTGGGAGAAAATAAGACACCCCCAGCCCCCAGCCGGGAGAGAGAGCACACGAACCCCATCAAGAAGGGGGAAGACAAGAAAACTAAGGGGGAGCATGAAGTCGGGGAGCAGCCTAACAAAGATTATAAACACACACAGTGCAATACTGGGCCAAGAAGCAACTGGAAAAAAACGCACCCCACCACCAATAAGGAAGCCCCCCTCCCCGAAGAACCCCACTCAGAAGCTTCCAGCATCTACGAATCAGGGAGGAATCTGACAGACCGAGTCTTCGCCATAACCTGTGATTAGATTTTCTCCCTCCAAACCAATCCTTCATGTGTCAAAATATTGGCAAACAGCAGGGTGTTAGCGGGGGCGGCCCCTCTAACTCACTTAGAGACGAGCCTCTTCTCCTTTCCTCGGGGGGCAAAAGGGGCCTGGGGCTCCCTGACACGCAGAAATTCGAGGGTCTCCAAAGTGGCATCAAAGGCCTGAGCAGGAACTTTTGGCTGAGACCGAGCGACAACGGTGGTGGCTGCGCTCTTGGGCGCAGGCCCAGGCTGTGCCCCGAGCGCACCTGCCCGTCGTCTCCTCCCCCTGCAGACGGGCAGTCGAGGGCCGGCTTCGGAGACTCGGGGTACGGGAGGGGAGCCCCGGCCCCTCGGGTGGGCGCTTCCGCAGGGCGCGCCGAGGTGCGCGCGGGGGCCAGGCCTGTGGTTGGCACCCACAGACAGGGCCGGGGGTCGGTGGGAGCATGGCGAGCGCGCCCGGCTCCAGGGCCAGGGGAGGGTGGGGTGTCGCCGTCCCTGCGGGAAGACAGCGCAGGGGCGAGCAGGGGCCCTGGCGAGGCTGGCGCGGAGGGGCCTGGCGTCGCATCCTCGGACCGGGGCTCGGGTGGGGAAGGGCGGCGAGCGAGCAGGGAGCACGGGCGCACGGAGAGAGGGACCGGAGGGCCCGAGAGCCACCGGCGGGGACGCGACGGCGCGAGCGCACGGGCAGCCGGGGAGAGGCGGGGGCCAGGGGCACGGCAGTGGAGCGCGGGAGGGGAAGGGACGGAGCGTGAGGGAAAGCGTGAAGCAGCCAAGGGTAAGAGGAGCCGCCCCGCGCGGCCGTGACTGTCACCCGAGGGCGCGGCCCCCACCCCGGCCCCGGCCCGCGCGGTCCCCGCCGCCGCCGCCGCGCGTCCCGGGCGCCGCGGAGCCACCTGTTAGGCGCGCGCCGTCGGGTCCCGCAAAGTTGCGTCCGCGCGGGGCGCCCCGACCCCGGCTGTCGCGGCCGGTGGCCCCGGCTCGCCCTCCCCGGGCACCCCCCCTCCCCAGCCCGCGCCCGGCCGCGGCGGGCAGCGAAGTTGCGCCCCGGAGTTGGTACCTGCGCTGAGCTCCAGGCTCGAGCCGTCGCCGCCCGCGCCCGCGCCCGCCGGGCCTGGGCCGAACCGGACGACGGCGGCGAAGGACGAGGACGAGGGCGCGGCGGGCGACGCGGGCGGCGGCGCGGGGGCCCGCAGGTGGCCCTGGGGCGCGCGGGACGGCGACGACGACGAGGCGGCGGCGCGGCCAGGCGCGGCGGGGTGGGCGCCGGGCGCCGGGAAGGGCTCGCTGCCGCCGAGGGGCGCCGCGGCGGGCGGCGCGAAGGGCGGCGGGCGCGCGGGCGGCGGCTCCAGCAGGGCGGGGCGCTCGAAGCGCTTGGCCAGCGCGGGCCTCTTGCCCGGGAACGTCTTGAGCACGCTGTAGGGGCCGCGCTGCTTGTAGATCTTGGGGCCGCTCGGCCCCTCCTCGGCCGGCTGCATCTCGCCCTCCATCCGGCGGCGCCGCGGGCCGGGGCCCCCGGGCGCGCGCCTTCCCCGCCGGGCGCCGGGCTCCCAGGCCGCCGGCTCTGCCCCCGCGCGCGCCCCGGGGCGGCCGAATGTCTGCGCCGCCGCCGCCGCCGCCTGTCGCCGAGGCTGGCATCGCCGAGCCCCGCGCGGGGGGCCGCCGCCGAGCGCTGATTGACAGCCCGCCGCGCCAATGCCTGCAGGGAGAAAGGCGGTAAAGAGCAAGTGTTTGGGGTAATCTCCGCTAATGATGGCGGGGGCGGGGCCTGGCGCCGGGTCTGCGCCTCCGACGCGGGGGGGAGCAGGAGGGCGAGGACCTGGAACGCGCCCTGGTGACAGGTACCAGAGGAGGGCCCGGGGGCGCCGCTCGGTGGACTCGAGGCTCCTGCTGCTTGCGGGAGGGGTCCGACTTGAGAGACTTCAGCTCCTCGGGCTGCGCCCCCCGCCCCCCGCGTGACCCCAAACTCTCGGGGGTTGCGCAGAGAGGGGTGGCAGTGGTTGGGGACAGGGTCGCCCCATTGCGCGCGTGTGCGTCACGGCAAGTTTTTCTGCCAGGAGAGCATTGCTCCCCCAACCTTCTGAAAAGACCCTCTCGAAGAAGGCCTTGGCCCGGGGTTGGTGTTTGCGCGACGCTGAGGGGTCTCGCTCGTGTGGCCTCCGAGCTCACGCGGACCGTAGCAGCGCACAGGGCTTCCAACTCTGACGTTATTGCATCTGCTCCACGTAGGAGCCCCGAGGAAGCGCGCGGCACCCTCCTTTCTCCCCATTCTACAGATGGGAAAACCGAGGCTCTGCGCGGTCGAAGGGAACGCATTGCCCAAAGTCAGTCGGTGGCTACAGTTGCACCGACGCATCCGGGTCACTTGGATTCCAAGCTCAACTTCTCATCGCAGCCAGGCGCGCTGTGCAATTGAGGGAATAATGACCTATAACGCCTCCCTCTGGGATGGTGACTTCTTTCAATGGTGCATGTGTGCGTAAAAACTCGCTTCCTTGCCCGTCGCTACTCACTGCAACTGGCGCGGCCTGGCGAGCGTCTCCGGAGGGCGCGCAGTTTGGGTAGTTGCTGGAATGAGAGAAGATCTGTCTCAGCGGGTTGTCGGAGGGTCCCCCTTGGGGCACAGGTGGCCTGGCCTCTCTCAGCCTCTCTCTGGGGCAGAGGGTCTGATCCTCCCCATCTCAGACCCTGCCTCCCCCTCTAGCCAGCTCCGATCCCAGCAGACTGGCTCCCAGCTTTGGTTCCCAGCCTCCGCTCTTCCTTCTCCAAGCCAGAGCTCTGGGTCGCTGGGTCGCAGGGGGTAGGACCCTCATCTCTACGCTCTGAAGTTTGCTTCCTTTTCAGATCTTCCCTTTCGGTCTCGAGAAAGCGACTTGCTTCCTTCTTCTGGGGGTTCAAGTCTGGGGCCTCTCCTTTCTCAGGTCTCCCTCCTTTCTTGGAAGCTTTCTCTCTCTTTCCTTTGCTCCTTCAGCTTCCACCACGTCCCTCCGCCCCTAGCTCGTCTGTCTCCCCCCCTCTTCCTCCCGCTGCCTCCCAGAGACGCTCTGTGCACCCACACCCACCCCCCACCCCGCATCCATTTATTAGAGATGAAATAAATAATGCCATAAATAAAAGTATTTGGGAGTCCAGGAACTGTCAGGCCTGATTAGGGCACCGAGGACATTTTCTTTCTCATTATGCAAAAGCATTTCATGGGGAAATAAAAGAGGTTTCATTGTAACTCATGCATGTCATATTTCAAGGAATTCAAGATATTAATCATATTTAACATTATTTGCGGCGTCTCTCCCTGGCTTCTGGAAACCGCTAAACGAGGACGCGTGGACCGCCCGGAGAAAAGGGAGGCGAGACAGAGAGGGGCAGTTAAGCCGTAATGAAACGCAGGGGAGAGGCAGGGAGAGGGAGAGACAGAGAGAATGAGATGCCAGGGAGAGGCTGCTTGGGCACAGAAGTGAGAAATGGGGCAGCCACTTCTGAGACAGGAGACAGCTGACAGGGGATGACGTCCCGGAGGAAATAGATGATGACAAACCTCCCCACTGCTCTCCTTCCATAAAGCGGTTCGGAGTTTTGCATGGAAATGTCTCCCTCCCTCTTCACTCCCAGATAATTTACCAATACGTCCTGGCTTTCAGAAAGAAACTGGGGTGGTGGTGGAGGCTTGGAGAGTTTTCAGGGGAGAGAAATCCTCCACCGAAGAAGTAACTTCCTGTACCTGGTGGCTTTCCCTTCTGCTTACTACGGATTTTTTTTTTTTTTTTTTTTTTTTTTTGAGACAGAGTCTCACTTTTGTTGCCCAGGCTGGAGTGAGTGCCGTGGCGTCAGCCTAGCTCACAGCAACCTCAGACTCCTGGGCTCAAGCGATCCTCCTGCCTCAGCCTCCTCCCGAGTAGCTGGGACTACAGGCATGCGCCACCATGCCCGGCTCATTTTTTTTTTTGTATATTTATATTTTTAGTTAGTCAATTAATTTCTTTCTATTTTTAGCAGAGACGGGGTCTCGCTCTTGCTCAGGCTGGTTTCGAACTCCTGACCTCGAGCAATCCTCCCGCCTCCGCCTCCCAGAGTGCCGGGATGACAGGCGTGAGCCGCCGCGCCCGGCCTTACTACGGATTTTTAATTGGCATCATCCTCACCACTTAAACCCCTTCAGAGTCTGGGAACGATGCCTCCGTTATTATGTTTTAACCAACTGAATCCAACTGTCGTTCTCTTGACATCAAAAAGTGGTCATTTCTATAGAACTGAATGCTCGAATTAGTGGTTTAGCTAAAAAAAAAAAGAAAAAAGAAAAAAAGGGAGGGGAGGGTTCCAAAAGAAAACTACTAGAAATTTTAAAATGATCAGCTTTTAGACCCTCATATGGGTGTAGTCACCAATGTCTGAGTGCACGGAGAAACGAAGTCCTCAAATATAATCAGTCTTCCGAAAACAAAATGGACAATTGCCCCAAGTGTGGAGTCGAAAGCAATTTTAAGATCGAAACGGACCGCAGTCCCCACCTGGGATTGTGTGTAACTGAGAGTCGTGTG
This sequence comes from Microcebus murinus, assembly GCF_040939455.1. Taxonomy (NCBI): domain Eukaryota; kingdom Metazoa; phylum Chordata; class Mammalia; order Primates; family Cheirogaleidae; genus Microcebus; species Microcebus murinus. Next base: position 20,995,677 of record NC_134129.1, on the reverse strand, counting down.
TAAATGTATTTAAGTGTTTATAAATTCACTGGTAGCACTTTGGGAGCATTTTGCTCTAAATTATAGTCTATTAATGAATAATCAGATGGTGACTTGGCCGATATCTTCTCTTGGGGGGTCTCATAGGGGCAGAGAGGATGGTAATTACACCCATGCTTTAAATCTTTTTAGCTATTTACTCTTATCTTAAAAAAAAAAATAGTGAACTTTTAAAAAGCCAAGTGACTATTTATGGCCAGGGTGATTTTTTGATTGGCAGCCTGTCCATTCCTTGAGCCCATGCAGTATATAGCTTTTAAATAATAACTCCACCATGGGAAATGCTTTTTATTGCACCAATTTCAATGATATTTAATGAGCTTCTGATTGACTGTTTGATCTCCCAATGTTTTGTGCTACTTTTAATTCATTTCGTATAATAGGAAAAAAAAAAGTAATTGGAATAAAATTTTGTGACAAGATAATGACCTTCCACTTTGAAATTAAATGTCTGATTAGCTTCAACATTTTAATGCTGAAATGATACTGCAGCAAAGAGCAAGAGTGTGCACACTATCGTTTGGTGGAAAATGAGTGAGGAATATGCCTTTGCTTTCCCCATTGCATAAGAAAAAGAAAAAAGGTGTGGGGCCGTAGAATCATAGACACATAGGACTAGAAGGGACCTTAGCAGTCTTTGATTCTTGTGGCTGAGCCTGTGCCCATTGCTTTTTGACAAACCCATCAAGTGGCTGTGCAAACCAGGCTTCAATACCACCAGTGACAGGCAGGGCGCGGTGGCTCACGCCTGTAATCCTAGCACTCTGGGAGGCCGAGGCGGGCGGATTGCTCAAGGTCAGGAGTTCGAAACCAGCCTGAGCAGGAGCGAGACCCCCCGACCCCCCCCCCCCGTCTCTACTAAAAAATAGAAAGAAATTAATTGGCCAACTAAAAATATATAGAAAAAAATTAGCCGGCGCATGCCTGTAGGCCCAGCTACTCAGGAGGAGGCTGAGGCAGGAGGATCGCTTGAGCCCAGGAGTTTGAGGTTGCTGTGAGCTAGGCTGAAACCACAGCACTCTAGCCCGGACGACAGAGTGAGACTCTGTCTCAAAAAAACAAAACAAAACAAAACAAAAATACCCCCAGGGATGGGAATCATGCTACCTCCAGACACTTCATTCACCCAGATATTCATTCAACAAATGTTTATTGAGTGTCTACTATGTGCTAGGTACCTTTCTCTTTTATTTATTTATTTATTTATTTTTGAGACAGTCTCAATCTGTCGCCTGGGCTAATGTGTGGTGGCGTCAGCCTAGCTCACAGCAACCTCAAACTCCTGGGCTCAGGTGATCTTCCTGCCTCAGCCTCCCGAGTAGCTGGGACTAACAGGCATGCACCACCTCGCCCGGCTAATTTTTTGTATATATATTTTTAGCTGGCCAATTAATTTCTTTCTATTTTTAGTAGAGACGGGGTTCCTCGCTCTTGCTCAGGCTGGTCTGGAACTCCTGACCTTGAGCCATCCTCCCGCCTCGGCCTCCCAGAGTGCTAGGATGACAGGTGTGAGCCACCAAGCCCGGCCGTGCTACATACCTTTCTAAGTGCCGAGGATATACGGTGAACCAGAGGACAAGGTCCTGCTATTTTGGAATTTGGGCAGATAAAGGAATAAACTAGTCACTAACAAAAATATTATTTCAAGCCGGGCGCGGTGGCTCACGCCTGTAATCCTAGCTCTTGGGAGGCCGAGGCGGGCGGATTGCTCAAGGTCAGGAGTTCAAAACCAGCCTGAGCAAGAGCGAGACCCCGTCTCTACTATAAATAGAAAGAAATTAATTGGCCAACTGATATATATATAAAAAATTAGCCGGGCATGGTGGCGCATGCCTGTAGTCCCAGCTACTCGGGAGGCTGAGGCAGGAGGATCGCTTGAGCCCAGGAGATTGAGGTTGCTGTGAGCTAGGCTGACGCCACGGCACTCACTCTAGCCTGGACAACAGAGTGAGACTCTGTCAAAAAAAAAAATATATATTATTTCAGATAGAAATAACTATGGTAAAAAGAAAGTAGGGTTGGGGTGCCACTCTCGGTAGAGTAGCTGAGAAGGTCTTTCTGCGGTGGAACAATTGGGCTAAGAGCTCATCCGTGAGAAATAACGAGAGCAGCAGGGCAGGTGCGAGACCACAGGTGGGGAAAGCTTGATGTTCTCAGGGAGCTGGAAGACACAGGTGGGAGAACGGGCAGGTGAGGCCCCAGAGCCAGGCTGGGCCAGGCAGTGCAGGGCCTTGTACATCCGGGGAAAAGCTGAAGATTTATTCTAAACGCAATGGAGGCCGGGCGCGGAGGCTCACGCCTGTCATCCTAACACTCTGGGAGGCCGAGGCGGGAGGATCGCTCAAAGTCAGGAGTTTGAGACCAGCCTGAGCAAGAGCGAGACCCTGGGGACACCTCTCCTCCCCGCCGGCTACGTGTCTCTGTGTTGAGGTCACCCTGCCCTGCGCCCCGCCTATCCTGAAGTCTCCTGTTTTGTACCCACCCCGCCGTCTTACCCCCAAGCTCTCACGGTTCTGGATTTCGGGCAAGAGTTCAGTTGCCCAAACTGGTGAAGCAGCCGCTCTCAAAATGAGTGGAAGGACAGGCGGGGCTCCCTGAGGCAGAGGGTCCAGCAGCGCCGGCCACCGAGCCACCCGGGGGTGGGGGGTAGGGGGGTATGGGTTGCCCCGGGAGGAAGCAGAGCCCCAGGCCGGGTGGTTTAGGGAGAAGACAGGGGTGTGGGGTCACGGTTCTGCAGGCCCCCGGGGACTGGGGCGCCGGCGTCTGCTCCTGGGGGGCCGTCAGGGGCTTCCAGTCCAGGCACGGGCCAGGGGGCACCAGGTGTGTCGTGGGGAGAGAGGGAGAGAGACGGGGGCAGGTGGGGCCAGGTCCTTCCTTCCTTCCTTCCTTCCTTCCTTCCTTCCTTCCTTCCTTCCTTCCTCCTCCCTCTTCCCTCCCTCCCTTCCTTCCTTTCCTTTCTTTTTCCTTTCTTTCCCTTTCTTTCTTTCTTTCTTTCTTTCTTTCTTTCTTTCTTTCTTTCTTTCTTTCTTTCTTTCTTTCTTTCTTTCTTTCTTTCTTTCTTCCCCTTCTTTCCTTTCTTTCCCTTCTTCCCTTCCTTCCTTCCCTTTCTTTTTCCTTTCTTTCCCTTCTTTCTTTTCTTTCCCTTCCTTCCTTCCTTCCTTCCTTCCTTCCTTCCTTCCTTCCTTCCTTCCTTCCTTCCTTCCTTTCTTCTTTCCTTCCTTCCTTCCTTCCTTCCTTCCTTCCTTCCTCTTTCTCTCTTTCTTTCTCCCTCTGTTGCCCAGGCTAGAGTGAGTGCCGTGGCGTCAGCCTCGCTCACAGCAACCTCCAACTCCTGGGCTCCAGCGATCCTCCCGCCTCAGCCTCCCCCCCCTTGTGGGACACCAGGTCCTTCAATCGACTGGACTCATCATTATTGGGGGCGCCCAGGCCGCTGGTGTGGGACCCACCCCCTGGGACCCCTACACCTCCCTCCATCCCCGCCTCCAAGACGGGGGACCGAATCCCACCATGAGACTCTGAGGGGCCAGACATCCAGCCCGCCTCACGCCCTGTACCACAGTGTTTGGACAGAAGAAGGACGTTTCTGGAGTTTAATTAATTTAATCAGTTTAATTAATCAATGTAATTTGCATTATGAGAACTGCTTTTACCATCCACACCCAGGGAACTGCCTGTGTTGGATCAATCTCTCTCTCTTCCCAAACCAGCGAGATAAATCAGGACACGGGTCATCCTCAGAAAATCTTAGACGGGGGTGTCCAAAGACAGACGTTGGGAACTTTTTATTCTTGTCCCTCATATAATCAGCGAGGCCCTCCTTGGGCTCCTGGGTGTTGACCTCAGCTATTTCACTTAACCCTTTGGCCTCGCTTGCTTTTTTTCTCGATTCCTTTATTCCACTCGGCATCTAATTTTTTAAATGCCCCGGATTTTACAAAGCGCGGCAGTAGAATAAAAAACTGGAGTTTCTTTTCATACAAAGGTATTTATTTGGATTTTTTATATATATATTTCAAATTGTTTGATACATTCAAAGAGTCATTTTAATCTCCATGATTTTTTCACGGTGTGGTAATTTTTGCAACATTCGCCCACATGAGGACCCGGTTTGCATTCACATGTTTCGAAAATATAAGTCGTCTCTCTTCCTCCTCCTTTGATTTTTCTGTTAGAACAAACCACACGATCTTTGGGTTTTCTGTTAGGGTGAGGTGTGATTGTATGGAGTTTTCCATCCGGTGCTATCCGTGTCGAGTCACACTCAACATCCCAGTGCAAAGGGTTAAAGTTGGTTCGGAGGCCGGGCGCAGTGGCTCACGCCTGTCATCCCGGCACTCTGGGAGGAGGCCCAGGCAGGTGGATCGCTCGAGGTCAGGAGTTCGAGACCAGCCTGAGCAAGAGCGAGACCCCCCGTCTCTACTAAAAATAGAAAGAAATGAATCAGCCAACTAAAAAAAAATATATAGAAAAAATGAGCCGGGCACGGTGGCGCACGCCTGTAGTCCCAGCTACTCGGGAGGAGGCTGAGGCAGGAGGATCGCTTGAGCCCAGGAGTCTGAGGTTGCTGTGAGCGAGGCTGACGCCACGGCACTCACTCTAGCCCGGGCGACAGAGTGAGACTCTGTCTCAAAAGACAAACAAACAAAAAAGTTGGTTCGGCAGCTCATGTTTATGGAAAAAAGAGCCAAACAGTCAAGATCAAAATCAAAAAATAAGGTGACTATGGAATTCAATATTTCAGAGGCCGGGGCCGGGTGAATTGAGTGAAGGCTCTGGCAGTGGGGACGGGGGGGAGGCCCCCACTCATGACAAGGCCCCTAAGGAGGGAATAAGATGGGCAAGGCAAGGCTCTGTTTCTCTGCCCCGTCCCCCCCCCCCCCCAGGCGAGAGATTATGCAGCGTGTGCTTCTGTTTTTAGCCTCCTCGGTGGTTCCGTGGTGAGAGACGGCACTCTGCATATTTGTCAGGTGGCACGAGGCAGCCCGGGAATGCTGCTCCCACCCGATCCTGGGGCTCCGTCCCCCCCACCCCCAACCTGGCCACCTCGGGGAGCCCCCACCCCCCGTCCTGTGGCCGATCTCTTCGTTCGTGTTCCGCGGTGGGCAGGCAAAAACGGAAAATGGAAAACAGAATGTAGCAGTCACCTTGTCCCACCGGGATGACCAGCCCGGAGTCACCTTGTCCCACCGGGATGACCAGCCCGGGAAGGCAGGGGATAGCGGCACCAGCCCAGGACTGGACGCCCCTGCCCTGCCCGGGCCTCCCTGTGTCCCTGTCCTGGTCACCCCTGAGAGTGGGTTCCTCCAGGTGGAAACTCTCTCCGTCCGGCCGTCCCTTCCCTTCCCTTCCTCCTGTCTCTGACGGACACCCCTGTTTGCAGCTTCCTGGGAAAGTCTCCGCGGACGCCCGGACGGCTCGTGGGGCCAGCGGGGGCCGGTTTATGAGACCGTGGCTGTCCTAGAATCTCTAGAACCAAAGGCCACCGCCGGACGTCAGGGCTGCTGTGATCCCAGCACTTTGGGAGGCTGAGGCAAGAGGGCCGCTTGAGGCCAGGAGGTTAAGGCCAGTAACATCGTGTGACCCCCATCTCTTGAAAAAAAAAAAAAAAAGAAAGAAATCCTTATAATCACTTGCACTATTCATAAGTATTTAATAATTAACTGGAAGCCACTTTATTTTTTAATTTAATATACAACATATTTTTGAAACATTGATCATGATATGTCGAATATCCTCATTCAAATTTAAATTAATAAATGTTAACAACAACAAAAAAAATTAGCTGGGGCCGGGTGTGGTGGCTCACGCCTGTCATCCCAGCACTCTGGGAGGCCGAGGCGGGAGGATCGCTCGAGGTCAGGAGTTTGAAACCAGCCTGAGCAAGAGCGAGACCCCGTCTCTACTAAAAATAGAAATGAATTGGCCAACTAAAAATATATATACAAAAAAAAAAAAAAATTAGCCAGGCATGACGGCGCATGCCTGTAGTCCCAAGCTACTCGGGAGGCTGAGGCAGGAGGATTGCTTGAGCCCAGGAGTTGGAGGTTGCTGTGAGCTAGGCTGACGCCATGGCACTCACTCTAGCCTGGGCAACAGAGTGAGACTCTGTCTCAAAAAAAAAAGAAAAAAGAGAACAAGGCAGTTTGCTCCATTGATTGACTCTTCTTTTCTTTGTTTTTCTGAGACAGAGTCTCGCTTTGTTGCCCAGGCTAGAGTGAGTGCCGTGGTGTCAGCCTAGCTCACAGCAACCTCAAACTCCTGGGCTCAAGCGATCCTCCTGCCTCAGCCTCCCGAGTAGCTGGGACTACAGGCATGCACCACCATGCCTGGCTAATTTTTTTTTTTTCTAATTTTTAGTTGTTTGGCTAATTTCTTTCTATTTTTAGTAGAGACGGGGGTCTCGCTCTTGCTCGGGCTGGTCTCGAACTCCTGACCTCGAGCGATCCTCCCTCCTCGGCCTCCCAGAGTGCTGGGATGACAGGCGTGAGCCACCGCGCCCGGCCCACTCGTCTTAATCCTTTCTAGCTTTTGCCTTAAGGCGGGAGACGTGAGGACCTGCCTTCCCCTTGCTCCCTGTCATGGCGTTTTAACTAGCCTCATTTCAAGCACTGTTGTCTCCAGGAATAGGGAGGCCAACGGGGAAAGAGAGAGACAGGTGAGCAGCCGGTCAGGGGAGCCGCCAGGAACACGGGGCGTTTATCGGCTAAGCGCGCCATCCTGCACGGGCGTGGTTCCTGGCACCCCCAAAATAATTCCAATGCTAGGGCTCCGAGTGTCACAGGTGACCACAGGTCCCCGTGACAGACACGGCAACCGTGCAAAAGCTCGAAGTAGTGCAGGAACACCAGAACGCGGCACAGACGTGACAACGGGGCTGGTATCTCCGAAGCGCATCACAGGGGAGCCCAGTGAAAGGAGGTCTGTGTGCCCGGCTGGGCTCGGACAGTTAAACTCGCATCTTCCCCGCAGATGGTTAGAGCCGCCTGGAGAATCCCACCTACGCGTGTCATTCATTCATTCATTCGTTCATTCAGCCAGCAGGCGTTCGTTGAGCACCTACTATGCGCCGGGCACTATCGGGGTTGGCGGTAGTCGCAGAACAAGTCGTGCACCCCAGTGAGCTCACGCAGAATCGGGAGCCGGAGGCCACAAGGGAGTGGGGTCGGGACGGCCTGGGGGGGTGTCATGTGGGGTGGGGACGGCCTGGGGGGGTTGGGTGGGGTTTGGGATGGCCTGGGGGGTGTCATGTGGGGGTGGGGACGGCCTGGGGGGTGTCATGTGGGGTGGGGACGGCCTGGGGGGGTTGGGTGGGGTTTGGGATGGCCTGGGGGGTGTCATGTGGGGTTGGGGACGGCCTGGGTGGGTTGGGTGGGGTTTGGGATGGCCTGGGGGGTGTCAGGTGGGGGTGGGGACGGCCTGGGGGGTGTCATGTGGGGTGGGGACGGCCTGGGGGGGCGTCAGGTGGGGTTTGGGACGGCCTGGGGGGTGTCAGGTGGGGGTGGGGACGGCCTGGGGGGGCGTCGGGTGGGGGTGGGGAAGGCCTGGGGGGGCGTCGGGTGGGGGTCGGGAAGGAAAATCCGTTTGCACACGAGAGACCGAGAAGCAGGCAGAGGCCGGCACACCTGGCGGCGAGGAGCGGGGCCCAGAACGGAGCCGGCGCCTGCAGAGGTGGCCCTGCCGAGCCCCCCCGACTCCCAACCTGAAGCCTCCGGAACTGCGGGGCCGCACGTTGCTGTCGTTTCAGCCTCCCCGCCTGTGGGCCTGGTACAGCAGCGGCACAGACTAACAGAGCGAGAGACAGAGAGTGAGATGGAGGACAGACACTGCTGAGTGAACCCCGACTCCCGGGGTTCGGCCGAGGGGTGTCGTTAGTGCCCCAGTTCTGCCTCGTGGCCGCAGGAAAATGGTGTCAAGGACACAGGGAGGCCGGGCGCGGAGGCTCACGCCTGTCATCCTGGCACTCTGGGAGGCTGAGGCGGCTGGAGGATTGCTCAAGGTCAGGAGTTCGAGACCAGCCTGAGCAAGAGCGAGACCCCGTCTCTACTATACATAGAAAGAAATTAATTGGCCAACTAATATGTATAGAAAAAATGAGCCGGGCATGGTGGCTCCCGCCTGTCATCCTAGCACTCTGGGAGGCCGAGGTGGGAGGATTGTTTGAGCTCAGGAGTTCGAGACCAGCCTGAGCAAGAGCGAGACCCCGTCTCTACTAAAAAAAAAAAAATAGAAAAAAATTAGCTGGACAACTAAAAATATATAGGAAAAAAATGAGCCGGGCGTGGTGGTGCGTGCCTGTAGTCCCAGCTACTCGGGAGGCTGAGGCAGGAGGATCGCTAGAGCCCAGGAGTTGGAGGTTGCTGTGAGCGAGGCTGACGCCACGGCACTCACTCTAGCCTGGGCAGCAGAGTGAGACTCTGTCTCAAAAAAAAAAAAAAAAAAACTTAAAAAAAAGAGAAAAGGACACACGGAAAACCTGCCAACCGACAAGGTCCCATGCAGGGGGCCACACCCAGTTTTCCGGTTGCATCTCTTCAGTGTAGACTTTTCCATCTGTATATACCGCCTGCTGGAGACAGAAAGCATTGTGGGTTTTTTTTTGTTTTTTTGTTTTAATTGATCACTTCTCCATTACATAAGTTCAATAAAATCTAACACCGCAAGGCATGATTCACAGAGCTCCGGAGATAACAGTTCCAGTAAGGAGGCGACATATAAATCTTGACGGTATCGGCAGAAAGTGTTTATGCAGAGACTTCCAAATTCCTCGGCTTGGGCAGAAAAACGGGGAGCGAATAAGCAACGAACCACGCCCGGCGATAGTTTAACAGCTTGATTTCCGCTAAGACGAAAGTGAAAAAAAGATTCCCATCTTGGCTGAATATTAACTCTTGGCCTCTTTGCAGAAGGCCAGGTGAATCTTTAGGGTGAGATTGGTGAGTCGATCCGGTAAAAAAAAAACTATATTCATCGGGAAGAACTAGAGACGGATTCGGGGAGATGAAACTCAGCTCGTTAACTTGATCTTCTTTTATTTATTTTTTTTTCGGGGGGTTGGGGAGCAAATGCATTATCAGAGCGTTGCTACCTCATTTGCTTTGTGAATTATTTTTGACGATGTCAACTGTGCCCAAGGGTTATAAATAATGTCGTGAACAGGAGACAGGCTATTGGGTGTTGTGGGCTGCCTAGGAAGGGTGGGTTTGGGAGGCGGGAATGTTCGGCGGTGGAGTGAGGAGTGGGCGGGGGGCGCAACTTGCTAAGCTTTTCTTATCTTGGATGTGTCTCGGGTAGACCCTGGACCTGTTTCCTCATCTTTAGCGCAGAGTCAATAAGCCCTCCCTCCCTCCCTCTGATTCCCAGGCTAGAGTGAGTGCCGTGGCGTCAGCCTCGCTCACAGCAACCTCCAACTCCCGGGCTCAAGCGATCCTCCTGCCTCAGCCTCCTCCCGAGTATCTGGGACTACAGGCATGCGCCACCATGCCCGGCTGATTTTTCTGTATTTTTATTTATTTATTTATATTTTTTTGCTAATTGCTTTCTATTTATGGTAGAGACGGGGGTCCCACTCTCGCTCAGGCTGGTTTCAAACTCCTCACCTCGAGCGATCCTCCCACCTCGGCCTCCCAGTGTGCCAGGATGACAGGCGTCTGTCTCTACCTGATGGCCCCAGGAGCCCCTCAAATTCACCGTGTCTAAAATTGAATTCATAATATTGACCCTGCCCTCCATAAATATTCCAACTGAAGTCTTCCCTTTTTTCTTTTTAGTTTCCAATTCTATCCTGCATGATTCCCCAAATTGATTAAAAAAAAAAAAAAAAAACAACAACCCAAAAAAACAAAAATTCACTGCCAGCTACACCTCACAAAACAGGTAAAGCATTCTGGTTTCTTCGCTCTCTCACCTCCCCACATCCAGCCACTAGGGATATTGATCCTGCCTCCTTCATTTTTTTTTTTTTTGAGACAGAGTCTCGCTCTGTTGCCCAGGCTAGAGTGAGTACTGTGGCGTCAGCCTCGCTCACAGCAACCTCAAACTCCTGGGCTCAAGCAATCCTCCTGCCTCAGCCTCCCGAGTAGCTGGGACTACAGGCATGCGCCACCATGCCCGGCTAATTTTTTCTATATATATTAGTTGGCCAATTAATTTCTTTCTGTTTTTAGTAGAGACGGGGTCTCGCTCTTGCTCAGGCTGGTCTCGAACTCCTGCTGTCACCATCCGCCCCGCCCGTTGGGACTGCCTCCTGTTCCCTCCAGCCTTTCCCGCCAGACCCACCCCCTTCACCTCCTTCAACCACTGCCTGTGCACCCAGACACAGCAGCGCGCTCCTGCCTGCCTGCCCCCCACCCCAGCGCCCTTGGAGACCCGACCGCGGCTTCTCCTCCCGTGCCCCTCCCGACCTCGGGTCTCCAGGACGGTGGCCAAGCGCCTGGCGTGTTTGTGCTGCCGGAGCTCGTACATCGCCACAGCCGATCCCGGCCCACACGGCAGAGACTGCCGGCTGCGTGGTCAGTGGAAGATTTCCCCGTCATTGAAAACACAGTAAAACAGTGAGGTCTTGGGCCGGGCTCGGTGGCTCACGCCTGTAATCCCAGCACTCTGGGAGGCCGAGGCGGGAGGATCGCTCGAGGTCAGGAGTTCGAGACCAGCCTGAGCAAGAGCGAGACCCCGTCTCTACTATAAATAGAAAGAAATTAATTGGCCAGCTAATATATATAGAAAAAATTAGCCGGGCATGGTGGTGCATGCCTGTAGTCCCAGCTACTCAGGAGGCTGAGGCAGGAGGATCGCTTGAGCCCAGGAGTTGGAGGTTGCTGTGAGAGAGGCTGATGCCACGGCACTCACTCTAGCCTGGGCAACAAGTGAGACTCTGTCTCAAAACAAACAAACAAACAACAACAACAAAAAAAACCCCGGTGAGGTCTGGCCTCTGGAAATCCTGTTATAGGACCGTATTTTTTTTTCCCAGATTGCTTTGTAATTATTTCTTTCAATGTTGTGCTTTCCCAACTAACGTGACAAGTTGGGGAAGACCTGGGTCAGGCCCTGCTTTGTCTCTGCGGTGCTCAGCATGCTGCCTGATGCCAAGTATTTATTGAGCGCCGTCTGTGTGCCCAGCGCTGCTGCTCTGGGGGGCTTGGAAACCACAGGGAGCCAAATCCATGCTCCCCCCGAGGGAAGCCTGTGCACCATTCTCGGGTTCCAGTCCCCTTCCCACCCGAGGGCCGATGCTATTCATTGCATTTTCTGTGATCAGTAATATAAAGGGGGAAAAAAATCATTCAGAGAGAAAATATGAACTGTCAGATGAGGATGAAATTATAAGTGGTAAGAGGAGAATTAAATTAAGAGCAGTAAGCATCACGGATTTATAAAAAAACAAGTCATGTCAGACAAACTTAATTGCTTTTCCTGATAGAATTACCAAATTAAGGGATGGCGGGGTGCGCTATCCTGAGAGCCGTTTCCGCCAACAGCCAGGTAATGAATATTATTTTTGAAGTTAGCAGAGCCTTTTGAACTGGGATGTGTCGAGATCGTACGGAATGAATTCAAATCGACTTTGATGTGAGTCTGGCTCGCCCGGCGGGACCACGGCGTGTGGGGAGGAGAAGAGGAAGGAAACGAAGAACAGGGCGGCACCCGAGCTCTCACACGGAGCCAAGCAGGGCTGTGGGGTCCCCGTTCAGATGCGTTCGTCACGGTCCTTGTTGGAGTCAAAGAACGGACTTGTGGCATTTAAAAAGCCACAGAGAAGGAAAATCACAGCGCGTGGGGGAAATCATCTCTTTTGTTATTATTATTATTTTTGTATGTGGTAAAATACGCATAACATAAAATTTACCATTTTAACCAATTTTAAGCACGCATTTCAGTGGCATTAAGTACATTCACGATGTTGAATGTGCTGCCATCACCACCAGCCATAAACAGAACTTTTTTGTGGTGTAAAATTGTGACTCTGTATCTGTTAAAAAAAATAACTCTCCATTTCCCTCTCCCCTAAGACCCCAAGAATGGCCACCACCATTCTCCTTTGTGACTTTGTATCCGTGTGTATCTCTGTGACTTTGTATCCATTTCTATCTCTGTGACTTTGTATCCATTTGTATCTCTGTGACTTTGTATCCGTGTGTATCTTTGTGACCATGTATCTCTGTGACTTTGTATCCATTTGTATCTCTGTGACTTTGTATCCATTTGTATCTTTGTGACTATGTATCTCTGTGACTTTGTATCCATGTGTATCTCTGTGACTTTGTATCTGTTTGTATCTTTGTGACTGTGTATCTCTGTGACTTTGTATCCATTTGTATCTTTGTGACTTTGTATCCACTTGTATCTCTGTGACTTTGTATCCGTTTGTATCCCTGTGACTTTGTATCCCTTTGCATCTTTGTTACTTTGTATCCGTTTGTATCTCTGTGACTTTGTATCTGTTAAAAAATAGCTCTCCATTTCCCTCTCCCCTAAGACCCTGGCCACCACCATTCTCCTTTCCGTCTCTATGGATTTGACGACTCTAGGTATGGAATATGAGTGGAATCGTACTGTATTTATTTGTCCCTTAAAAAGGCCTTTTTCTTTTATCTTTCTGAAATAGCAAGTGACACAAACTTACGTGGTAGTATTTGTTCAAGTGAGGGTTTTTTTTCCCCCCATCTAATTCAAAGAGAAATATGATTATTCTTGGCCTATTTATATTTATAGAATCAGAGACTAATAGAAGTAGGAAGAGATGCAACAGATCATCTGCTTCAGGCTCCTGACTTTTAAGCCCTAAGTATAAGATTTGTTGCCAGGCTGAGATTCAAACGGTGGACCCCGTATTTCCTCCCTGTCTGTCGAAAATCCAAGACAATGTAATTAAGACGGTGTTCTGCCCAAACATTATTTGTTTTCACGTTTTACACAGGCTGCCAGCAAAGCATTGAGGGAAAGCACAGAATCGCCCCGCCACATGCAAATGAGGAATATAAATAGGACGGATGTGACAGGGACCCTGGGATGGCCGTTTAGCACCTGGATCCAGGTCACAGTGGAGGGACCGGCTCTGGTTTCCCATCTGATGAGCCTGGTCGAGTTACATGATTTCTTTCTCTGCTTTCACTGGAAGAAACTTGCAAAAAAAAAAAAGAAAAAAACCTACAATAGATCTTGCCGATTTAGAGATGACAGAGAAGTCTCGTGACAAGTCAGGTCCACAAATGCAACGTCTCTTGACAGGTCAGGGACTTGACAACACATAGCCAGTAAAGATCAGACTTTCGAGACAGATATTCAGATTAGCTGTCTATACCACTCAAATGGCAGTCCCCTGTGGGGGTTGGGCAAGAGGAGGGAGGGAGAGGTGTTCGGCGGGCGCTCAGCAATCTGGGTCAGGGCTAGAACCCTAACCCTAACGCCTGAGGCTCTGAGCATCACCAGATTCTGGGCAGCCTACAGAGAACAGAGCTGAAGAAAACCCCAAAGTCCGGTAAACTAGTCTGGGACATGTGAAGGAGGTGCAGACTTTGAGATGGGAATAGAGATCTTTATTACTGTGTTTCCCCGAAAATAAGACCTACCCATAAAATAAGCCCCAGCAGGATTTCTGAGCATGTGCACAATAGAAGCCCCACCCCGAAAATCAGCCCTAGTGATGGGCGTGGCTATGAAAATCAGCCCTAGTGATGGGCGTGGCTATGAAAATCAGCCCTGGTGGTGGGCGTGGCTATGAAAATCAGCCCTGGTGGTGGGCGTGGCTATGAAAATCAGCCCTGGTGATGGGCGTGGCTATGAAAATCAGCCCTAGTGATGGGCGTGGCTATGAAAATCAGCCCTGGTGGTGGGCGTGGCTATAAAAATCAGCCCTAGTGGTGGGCGTGGCTATGAAAATCAGCCCTAGTGATGGGCGTGGCTATGAAAATCAGCCCTAGTGATGGGCGTGGCTATGAAAATCAGCCCTGGTGATGGGCCTGGCTATGGAAATCAGCCCTAGTGGTGGGCGTGGCTGCGCAGAGCATCTGCACAACCCATGCGTGTCGTCGCGGAGCGGGAAAGAACACGAGCAGCCCTTCTCATCCGCCCCGTGAGAGCTCTAGTGCTCCACAGGAGAGATCGGGGCCGGTGGTTCTAAAGGAAACAGAGTCGCAAGACATTCAGGATCGGATTCGGGGTTTGGAGAGTGAGGATGATGTTCCAGAAGAAGACGACTTCACTCTATTTGAATACATTTAGATGGTTGTACCGTCCTTAAAAAAAAAAAAATAACACATTTCCTGAAAATGAGCCCTAGGGTGTCTTCTTGAGGAAAAATAAATATAAGACCCTGTCTTATTTTCAGGGAAACGTGATAGAACTGAGAATCTGAAAGACAAGAGATTCGCAAGCAGCAGCTCAAGCACAAGAAGGCAGAAGTCTGGGGCAATAGCTTGCGATCACGGCCCAGGGGTGGGTGATCGGGGCAGGGTTAAAGGGCTAGAAATGCAACAGACACGTACCGTGCAAATGGCTAAACAGATTGCATTTATTTGACTGTGTAGAGTCCAGGCGTCCTCAAACTACGGCCCGCGGGCCACATGTGGGCGTTTTTGCCAGTTTGTTTTTTTTTACTTCAAAACAAGACATGTGCAGTGTGCATAGGAATTTGTTCATAGTTTTTCTTAAACTATAGTCCGGCCCTCCAACAGTCTGAGGGACAGTGAACTGGCCCCCCCGTTTTAAAAGTTTGAGGCCACCTGGTGTAGACTATCCACAGTGGTGCTATCTCCTTTCCCCCAAACCTGCTTCCTCCACGTCTTAGACACTGGCCCGAGCTCTGTGGCCAGCTGGAAACCCTTGCTGTAGATCAACCATCTAGTTGCCAAACAGCGTCCCTGGTGTGCTTAGTTAGGGGGGTCCTAGCAAGGTAATTTCTCTATTCCCAGTGCTTCTGCCTGGAGTTAGACACGTGCATCCCGCGTTTTGAGAATATCACAGGAGCCTGAGAAGCTTTGAGTCCTGCACAAAACCATGTCCGTGTCTGTAGCACACATTTAGCTCCTACCCTTGCAGAGGCGATTGATCATGGGCCACCATTTATTCTCTCAACTTCCCTCGACGAATGAAAGCAATAATTATATGGTTTGCTGAGAATCTGTGCAGTCCAAGTCCCAGTAAAAATACGTATACGATAGCGCAGATAAAACGGTTTCAGAGATCGGCGGACAAGCTCGTGTGAGTCTCTGCAACCTCAAATCCCACGGCCAGGCCGGGTCGGTCTCTTCCGTCTTGGACCGCGTGGTGTGTACGCGCTTCGGACTGAATGACATTAAAAATATTTCTCTTAGCAGGATGCGGTGGTGGGGTTGTTTTCTTTTTTAATTTCAAATAACGCCACTCCTTGAACTGGGAACGAACAATTCACTCGCAGCCTGGCTTTGCATTTATTTGTAATTTTCACATAAATCAACTTATATGAAAATGTATTCATAATTTGAGCTTTCTCTATAGCGATAAAATGTTTCTGCTTCTGTGGTAGAAAATAGCTTATTATGCAAACAACATTGCCACTCTTACATTATGCATGGGTTTACCTGGGGAACATCACAAAAGCTTGAAAAAAAAAAAAAAAAAGAAAAGAAAAGAAAGCCAGGAGGGAGGGTGCAGGGTGCTTCATTTTACTGCACCATTTACCTATCATAATTAGCTACAAATGAACTAATATCGGTATTTAGCAACTTATTTAATATTGCTTTGGTTAATCCGGCGACACAATGGAGGAAAAAGGCAAAATACAAGGCAGGGCTCCTGACAAATGGTGCCTTTCAGGATGTCGGCCCCGTGAAAAATGAGAGCTGGTGGCTTCAAACTTAGGCCGGCGGTGGTGAGTAATTAATGTCCAACTCATTCGAACGTGTGCGCTTGATCTAATTTGGGATATCGGGAGTTCACACTGATTTGCCTCTAAAAAGAATGTCGCTGTCAAATAAAGTGATTGTGCAAGATTGATACTGGAGACCTCGGACTTCAACGTACGGCCCGGTTTGTATTTAGAGGGGCAGCCGCAGACGGCGAGATGACTGATCTGTGGGCCACGGGACCCACCACCCCGAGGGAAAGAGGGTGTCCTCTCTACCTAGCATTCAAGCGGGGAGCATTTAAGGTATACCGTATTTCCCCGAAAATAAGCCCTACCCATAAAATAAGCCCCAGCAGGATTTCTGAGCATGTGCGCCATAGAAGCCCTACCCCGAAAATCAGGCCTAGTGACGGGTGTGGCTGCGCAGCGCATCTGCACAACCCATGCGTGTCGTCGCGGAGCGGGAAAGAACACGAGAACCTGTGTTTAGCTCAGGATTACGGGATCATCCTGGGAGAGATGATGTGGTAAATACCGTGTTTCCCGGAAAATAAGACGGGGTCTTATATTTATTTTTCCTCGAGAAGACACCCTAGGGCTTGTTTTCAGGGGATGTGTTATTTTTTTTAAAGTATGGTACAACAACCCACATCGATTCAAATAGAGTGAAGTCGTCTTCTTCTGGAACATCATCCTCACTCTCCAAACCCCAAATCCCATCCTGAATGTCTTGCGACTCTGTTTCCTTTAGAACCACCGGCCCCGATCTCTCCTGTGGAGCACTAGAGCTCTCACGGGGCGGATGAGAAGGGCTGCTCGTGTTCTTTCCCGCTCCGCGACGACACGCATGGGTTGTGCAGACGCTCTGCGCAGCCACGCCCAGCACTAGGGCTGATTTTCATAGCCACGCCCAGCACTAGGGCTGATTTTCGGGGTAGGGCTTCTATTGTGCACATGCTTAGATATCCTGCTAGGGCTTACTTTATGGGTGGGTCTTATTTTCGGGGAAACACGGTAGTAGCCTGAGCGCCCTGCCTAGATTCACAAGCCCAGAGTTCTGCTCCAGCTTTGCCCCGCTGCAGTTGCCTGACTTTAGTCCAGTTACACACTTTTTTGACCATCAGCTCCTAGTTGTGCTGCAAAGGTTCACACAAGGCCGGGTGCGGTGGCTCACACCTGTAATCCTAGCACTCTGGGAGGCCGAGGCGGGCGGATGGCTCAAAGTCAGGGGTTGGAAACTAGCCTGAGCAAGAGCCAGACCCTGTCTCTACTAAAAATAGACAGGAATTAACTGGACAACTAAAAATATATAGAAAAAATGAGCCGGGCATGGTGGCGCATGCCTGTAGTCCCAGCTACTCGGGAGGCTGAGGCAGGAGGATAGCTTGAGCCCAGGAGTCTGAGGTTGCTGTGAGCGAGGCTGACCCCACGGCACTCACTCTAGCCCGGGCAACACGGTGAGACTCTGTCTCAAAAAAAAAAAAATGGTGCACACAAATAACATCTTCTCAAATAATATCTAATAATGCCTCTCTAAATTATTATAAAGTAAAATGAAAATTCTTGTATTCTTTAAATCATGTCAGACCATAGGAAAAGAAAGGACATTTCCTTCATTCATTTTATGAAGCGAGGGAAATCTGATAATTATATATTGATTTCACTTACAAATATAGATGCAGAAAGCCCAACTGAAACATTGGTTTACTGAAACCTTGCACTGTATAAAATAAATGACACACCATAGCTAAGTAGGATTTATTGTTGTAAATAGAGCTATTTTAATATCAGAGAATCTACAAGATAATTCCTTAAATTAACAAGCTAAAAGAGGGGGGGAAAATCATAGGACTAAATCATTAGATGCCATAATATAATTTTGTGAAATTAAGTAGCCATCCTTGATAAAACTGTAAGCAAAGTGGTAATATAGGGAATTTTACTTAAACATGAAGAGATTATCAAATTCTTTTAGGAAGTATAAGAAGCAATCAGATGAGGAAGTTACTTTGTTTTCAACCAGTAATGAAACAGGGCTTCCCTCTGTGACCATAATTATTTACATTGATTTGAAGGTACTAGCTAATGCAGAAAGATGAGAAAAGTAAATAATAGGTACCGTGTTTCCCCGAAAATAAGACCTTCCCATAAAACAAGCCCTAGCAGGATTTCTGAGCATGTGCGCCATAGAAGCCCTATCCCGAAAATAAGCCCTAGTGATGGGCGTGGCTATTAAAAATCAGCCCTAGTGATGGGCGTGGCTATGAAAATCAGCCCTAGTGATGGGCGTGGCTATGGAAATCAACCCTAATGATGGGCGTGGCCATGAAAAATCAGCCCTAGTGATGGGCGTGGCTATGGAAATCAGCCCTAATGATGGGCATGGCTATGAAAATCAGCCCTAATGATGGGCGTGGCTATGAAAATCAGCCCTAGTGGTGGGTGTGGCTATGGAAATCAGCCCTAATGATGGGTGTGGCTATGAAAGTCAGCCCTAGTGATGGGCGTGGCTATGAAAATCAGCCCTAGTGACGGGCGTGGCTGCGCATCGCATCTGCACAACCCATGCGTGTAGTCGCGGAGCGGGAAAGAACACGCGCAGCCCTTCTCATCTGCCCCGTGAGAGCTCTAGTGCTCCACAGGAGAGATCGGGGCCAGTGGTTCTAGAGGAAACAGAGTCGCAAGACATTCAGGGTGGGATTCGGGGTTTGGAGAGTGAGGATGATGTTCCAGAAGAAGACGACTTCACTCTATCTGAATCAATGGAGATGGTTGTACCGTGCTTAAAAAGAAACAAACAAACAAAAAAACACATCCCCTGAAAATAAGCCCTAGGAGTGTCTTCTTGAGGAAAAATACATATAAGACCCTGTCTCATTTTCGGGGAAACAAGGTATCACACAACCCTGAAAACGTTCTGCTGTGTTGCAACCTCTGGTCTTGGAAATACAGAGTGAACAGGCTGGCCACGGCCACGCCCTGCAAGACCCGGCAAACCGATACCAACGTCTGACCTGTCGTCTCCTTCTACATTCTACTGTCATGCGAGCAAGAATTAGGCATGGCTTGCAGTCCAGGCAGAACCGGGAGCCTCTGGGTCCCAGGCCAGCATTCCCGTCGGCGTGTGTGATGCGAGAGAGAGAGAGAGAGAGAGAGAGAGAGAGAGAGAGAGAGAGAGAGAGAGAGAGAGAGAGAGGCACGTTATTCCGGAGAGGCAGGCTGCCGGACAGACAGACAGACAGCGCGCACACTCGGGAGTCAGGGAACAACGGCAGGAGCCCGCGCCTCTGTGTGCATGCATCTGCCAGGCTTGCAGCCGCCTAGATGCTGGTGGCAAGCACTTTCCGTCGTTGCCGCCCGAGAACAAATGCCAGCAACCGGCTGGCTGTGCTGCGCTGGGTGAGCCCCCCGGGGCAGGGGTGTCTGGCAGCTGCTCCTGGAGTGTCTTCAAGCGCCCTCACTTGTGACAGAAGAAATGAAACTGGAGCGAGGGAACAAGCTTGGCTTCGTTCCTCTGGTACTGAGAAAAGGGTCGCGACTCGAACTCATCTGTCTGTGTCCCTGACGCTGGGGAGCAGCTCAGACGCAAATTTCAAATTAAATGAGAAAGTCTTAAGAGAGTGCAGGAGGAGCTCACTGCTCAACGAGCAAAATAGAAATGACTTCAGCCGAGGGAGTTCATTTTACTCTGGGGATGAGTTTATATATATATATATATTTTTTTTTCTTTTTCTTTTTTCTTTTTTTTTTTTCTCCTCTCTTTGAGCAGGCTTGAGGTTCAGTCCTGAGGGTCGAATATCGACATTTACGGGATGACTTCTGACCCTGGGCGGCAATGACAACGAGTGACTGTAACGGCCCCCAGGAGCACCGGCAAATCTCACGCTCCTAACGCCAAGCCAAAGCGGCCAGATGCAAAAGAGCACACGTGGTCCGGGGGCGGTGGCTCACGCCCGTCGTCCCAGCACTCTGGGAGGCCGAGGCGGGAGGATGGCTCAAGGGCAGGAGTTTGAGACCAGCCTGAGCAAGAGCGAGACCCTGTCATCTCTACTAAAAATAGAAAGAAAATTAATTGGCCAACTATTATATATAGAAAAAATTAGCCGGGCATGGTGGCGCATGCCTGTAGTCCCAGCTACTAGGGAGGCTGAGGCAGGAGGATCGCTTGAGCCCAGGAGTTTGAGGTTGCTGTGAGCTAGGCTGACGCCACGGCACTCACTCTAGCCTGGGCAACAGAGCGAGATTCTGTCTCAAAATAAATAAATAGACAAACAAAAGAGCACACGCCATGATTCGTTTACGTAAGGGTCAAAAACAGGCAACACTCATCAATGGCGTTAGAGGCTTTGGGAAAGTGGCAGCACCTGGGAGGGCAGGGTGACAGGAAGGGGTAGGACCGGGGTGTGTGCTAGGCACACTCAAATTCTTCATCTCAGCGCTGAGGACATGGGCGTGCTCAGGGTTTAAAAATCTCGTCCACCTGTATACTTAGCATATGCACAGTTTTCTTATATATGTCCATAAAAAGTTTTAAAAAATCACTTTCTTTTATTTTCTTTTATTTATTTATTTTATTTTTATTTTTTTCCCAGCACATTGTGGGGGTACAAATGTTAAGGTTACGTATATTGCCCATTCCCCCCCCCTCGAGTCAGAGCTTCAAGTGCGTCCATCAAAAATCACTTTCTTTTCCCAAGAATGGAAAAACAAGCACCACATGGACTCACCAGCAAACTGGTATTAACTGAGCAGCACCTAAGTGGACACATAGGTACTACAGTAATAGGGTATTGGGCAGGTGGGAGGGGGGAGGGGGGCGGGTACATACATACATAATGAGTGAGATGTGCACCATCTGGGGGATGGTCACGATGGAGACTCAGACTTGTGGGGGAAAGGGGGGAAAGGGCATTTTTTGAAACCTTAAAATTTGTACCCCCATAATATGCCGAAATAAAAAAAAATCACTTTCTTGGCCAGGTGCCGTGGCTCACGCCTGTCATCCTAACACTCTGGGAGGCCGAGGCAGGTGGATCACTCAAGGTCAGGAGTTCGAAACCAGCCTGAGCAAGAGTGAGACCCCCGTCTCTACTAAAAAATAGAAAGAAATAAATTGGCCAACTAAAAAAATATACATATAGAAAAAATTAGCCGGGCGTGGTGGCGCATGCCTGTAGTCCCAGCTACTCGGGAGGCTGAGGCAGGAGGATCGCTTGAGCCCAGGAGTCTGAGGTTGCTGTGAGCGAGGCTGACGCCACGGCACTCACTCTAGCCTGGGCGACAAAGCGAGACTCTGTCTCAAAAAAACAAAAACAACCCCAAAAACAACAACAACAAAAAAATCACTTTGTTGTGTCCTTCTTCCCTTCCCTTCCTCAACGGGCCTATTTGGTGTCCTTGATAGGCAGCCGTTCTCTCTCCCCCAACACCCCCTTCCCTGCCATGGGCGAGTCTTTAATAAGGGCCGTGAGTGAACAATATTAACCTGTTTCGAGTCTCTGACGACTTAGAGCGGGTTCCTTGATTGCGGTCTTTTCTCCCTGATATTTTGACGGAGGGGGCAGATACCTTATCCAACAGAGGGAACAGGTGCAGACAGCTCGAAACGCAGGCCAGGCTCCGGGGAAATGAGGCCCAGGACCAAGGGTGTAGGGCCCGGGGCGCTGGCGTTGTTAGGCGAGGAGGCAGCTGTCACCACCCCCTTCTCTAGTCCCCGTTAGGGCCCGGTCCTCCCACTGAGCGCTGGACCTCTGCCCCCGGCAGTCTGTCCGCATGTTCCCTTTGGAGACCGAGCGTGGACTGGGGACGCCTCCGGGGATCTCTTCTGGCCTTTCGACTTCGGAGGGTCAAGCCTGCCCGGGGGTGGGGTGGGGGGTGGGACTCGGGAGTGGCCGAGCTGTGGAGGTGCTCGAGCCAGGTTAGGGGGCTGGGGGGGCAAAGTTCTCGGAAAAGTGCGCCCCCCCCTCTCCCTTGGTTCCTGGGGCTGAGCAGTGGGACCACAGGCCCCCGGCCAGGATCGATGGCACAGGGAGGAGGGAATGCCCGGGGGGGAGTAGTGGAGGCAGGCCCCCAGAGGAGATCGGCTGCTTCTCCCCGGCAAAGCCAAGTCCCTAAGATAGGGGTCGCCACAGAGGACAGGGAAATCGACAGTCGACAGAGAGAAATAAAAGAATACACGGAGACTCACGTATAGTTTATAGTTTTATTTTATTTATTTATTATATTTTTTGAGACAGAGTCTCACTCAGTCACCTGGGCTAGAGTGAGTGCCGTGGCGTCAGCCTAGCTCACAGCAACCTCCAACTCCTGGGCTCCAGCGATCCTCCTGCCTCAGCCTCCTCCCAAGTAGCTGGGACTACAGGCATGCGCCACCATGCCCGGCTAATTGTTTTTTCTATATATATTAGTTGGCCAATTAATTTCTTTCTATTTATAGTAGAGAAGGGGGTCTCGCTTCTTGCTCAGGCTGGTCTCGAACTGCTGACCTCGAGCGATCCGCCCGCCTCGGCCTCCCAGAGTGCTAGGATTACAGGAGTGAGCCACCTCGCCTGGCCTATAGTTTATAGTTTTATATAAACCCGGTTTATAGTTTTATATAAAAAAGGTCAGATATAGTCACAGCAGGGGTTACTCAGGAGACTGGACATATACCCATGAACGTCCAGCAATATGGTTAGATTCACACAGGTTTTCATGATCACAGACATCAATTACCAGTTGTCAGGGTAACACATTCGCATACCAGGGAATGCAGTTGCTAGGGGAGACGGGTAGTGGGTTGGGGTCAAAATTCCTCTCAAGGGGGGCTTCTGATCCATCTAGGCGAACAAACAGGTACGAAGTCTTTCAGGGGCTAACTTCTAAGTTCTAAGAGGTAGTTGTCAATTAACAAAGGTATAACAAAAGAGATATAGTGACTCTCTATATTTCTTTGATTAGTTATGGTGGACTTCAAGGTAGACAGACAGGAGAGAGCAGGAAGCCCATCTGTAATAAAACAGGTTGTTTATAACCACCGGGGCGCATCTCTGGGCAAAGCACACTCACTGTCCCCGGCTCCCATCCTGTGGGCCACGTTTGCCTTTGTCTTGCCTTTCAAGACACAGGGAAGCTCGCAGATTTTGAGATACCAGGAAGCCTTCCTGGAAAACAGCCCCACCGGATGCTCAGAGAGCTCTCCCATGACAGCAGCCTCTGATAAGTGAACCATCGAGTCCGCACATTCATTCCTTCAGGGCCAAACCCTGCAGACTCCTGCTTCTGTCTTCGATATAGCAACATAGGGCGATGCAATAAAAAACAACGGTCTTGTGAGCCACATCTCATCAATTCCCCGGTCGTATTTTTCCCAACAAGGGAAGAGCAGACACAGCCTGCGTGGTCGGCAGCCCCGGCCCCGGCATCTTCCTCCCGAGCCCACCCCGGCCGCCCGAGGGCTCACAGCTCTCTTAGCTCACCCTGCTGCTGGGGTTCCCCCGCCCCCCGTCACTGTACCTGTCCCCAGGCGTCATTGCTGCTGTCGTGGGGCTCTTGCCTCCCTTCTCCACGACGACTCTGCCCAGGCCCCCTGGAAATGTCTCCTCACTGGGGTTCAAGCTGCCTCCTTCCCACGGATCAGTGACCTTCACCTGCCACTCAACAGACAAAAAAAAAAAAAGAAGCAAGAAGATACGACTCTTTCTCATTAAAAAAAAGTGCCAGTCTTTCTTTAGAAGGCTTCAGTGGAAAACCTTCCTTCCTTCCTTCTCCAACCTCTTTTCTTAATGTGGCCAACCTCAGGTCACCCTGCTTTGTTTTGTGCATTGCTACCAAAACTATCTTGTCTACTTGTTCGCTGTCTGATTTCTCTGCTCTCTCTCTCCGAGCGCCAGCTCTGCAGAGAGACTCTTACCCGCCTTGTTCCACCGTGACGTCCCGATGTGGACAGGACGCGGCGCCTTGGGTAGGGGTCAGCTGCTGCCGTTGGAACGAGAGAATGAACCATCCAACACCCTCCAGACCCGAAGAAAGGGCAAGTGGCTCCCGCCTGGAGTCTCAGGTAAGAAAGCGAAAGGAGCTTTGATCAGTGAGATAAATTCCTTAGCGTAGTGATTTTTTTCCCTTGCCAAATCCAGCTGGCCAAAGACCATGGAATGAATGCCTACCGTGTTTCCCCGAAAAGAAGACAGGGTCTTACATTTATTTTTCCTCAAGAAGACACCCTAGGGCTGATTTTCAGGGGATGTGTTATTTTTTTTTTAAGTACAGGGCAACCATCTACATTTATTTAAATAGAATGAAGTCATCTTCTTCTGGAAACATCATCCTCACTCTCCAAACCCCGAATCCCATCCTGAATGCCGTGTTACTCTGTTTCCTTTAGAACCTCTGGCCCCGATCTCTCCTGTGGAGCACTAGAGCTCTCACGGGGCGGATGAGAAGGGCTGCTCGTGTTCTTTCCCGCTCCGCGACACGCATGGGTTGTGCAGATGCGCTGTGCAGCCACGCCCGTCACTAGGGCTGATTTTCATAGCCACGCCCACCACCAGGGCTGATTTTCATAGCCACGCCCATCACCAGGGCTGATTTTCATAGCCACGCCCACCACCAGGGCTGATTTTCATAGCCACGCCCACCACCAGGGCTGATTTTCATAGCCACGCCCATCACCAGGGCTGATTTTCATAGCCACGCCCATCACTAGGGCTGATTTTCATAGCCACACCCACAACTAGGGCTGATTTTCATAGCCACGCCCACCACTAGGACTGATTTTCATAGCCACTCCCACCACTAGGACTTATTTCCATAGCCACGCTCATCACTAGGGCTGATTTTCATAGCCACGCCCACCACTAGGGCTTATTTTCGGGGTAGGGCTTCTATTGCACACATGCTTAGAAATCCCGCTGAGGCTTATTGTATGGGTAGGTCTTATTTTCGGGGGGAAAACAGGGTACTTGGGTTAGTTACACCATGATGCTTGCGTGCAGTTTCCCCAGACAGCTTATGATGGAGTTGTCGCTTCCCGAGTCCGGCTTTTGGCCCCTGACCCCGGAGGGGAGTATGGGCCTTTAGTTAGCAGTTGGGAAGACCTGCAAGGTTAATTCTGAGTCAAGCTGTAGGATCTGACTCCCCACCGGCAAGACCTAGAAAAGGCGAAGATCTTACATTAATATGTAACCAAAACTTAAACTCACATTTCAGCAACAAGGAATGGTAAATAATGTATTGCTTCGCATGGGATGTGCTGAGTTTATTTACTTACATTATTTATCAGTTGTGTTGGGAATAGGCTTGGCCTGCTGTTTCTTGCTCTCAGAAACATTGCATAAACACAACAGCAAGCAGTAAAAGCCGCATTGGCTCAGAAGCGAGCTCGTAGCTCCGTGCATCAAACACGAATTTGTTACAATGACAAATACTAAATCTTTAAAATATCTTTAAACTATCATTGGCTTTTTACTACCATTACTTATGCAGTGTGTATTTCAGATCTTCTCATTCAGGGTCGTAGTTCTCAGCGTGTGAGGGGCGTTCGGAAGCTTTTAGGGCAGCCCGTGTGAAACAGGCGTTTTGAACTTTCGGGAGAGTGGCAGAATAACTCGATCCCGCTCCCAAAGATCATCCCGAGTGATCCTCGAACGTTTTAGGGAGAGAACAGACAGAAACAAAATACACTGGCTGCTGCCGCCTCCTCCTCCTCCTCCTTCTTCTCCTCCTCCTCCTCCTCCTTCTTCTTCTCCTCCTCCTTCTCCTCCTCCTCCTCCTCCTTCTTCTTCTTCTCCTCCTCCTCCTTCTCCTCCTCCTCCTTCTTCTTCTTCTCCTCCTCCTCC